>NC_052047.1:82305329-82657829 GCF_903992535.2 Arvicola amphibius
GAAAGAAAGAAAGAAAGAAAGAAAGAAAGAAAGAAAGAAAGAAAGAAAGAAAGAAAAGAGAGAGAGAAGGGAGGGAGGGAGGGAGGGAGAGAGAGAATGCCTCTGTTAAGATCATATTGTACACAAGCCATAGGCACTGTCTTAATTAGTGATTGCTGGGGAATGTCCAGCACATGGTGAGTGGTGCTATCCCTGGGCTGGTGGTCTGGGTTCTGTAAGAAAGCAGACTGATGCCTCAACATGATGTGCCAGACTTTGGGGACTCCCATGGGAGGCCTCACCCTTTCTGAGGAGTGGATGGGGGCTGGGTGGAGGGAAGGTGGAAGGGGGAGCTGGAAGAGGGGAAGGAGGAGGGACTGTAGTTGATATGTAAAGTGAAAAAAAAACCTAAATTTTGAATATCAAAAGAAGAGAGAAAGAAAGCAGGCTGAGTAAACCACGTGAAGCAAGCCAGTAATGAGCACCCTTCATGGCCTCTGCATCAGCTCCTGCCAGCAACAGCACCCACCACTAATGCGAGTGTGAGTGAATTAAACCCTTTCCCCCACAGGTTGCTTGGTCATGGTGTTTCATTAGAATAATAGTGATCCTAAGACAGCTAACCTGTGTGTGTGCATGCCTGCGTGTGTGTGTGCATGCCTGCGTGTGTGTGCATGCCTGCGTGTGTGTGTGCATGCCTGCGTGTGTGTGCATGCCTGCGTGTGTGTGTGCATGCCTGCGTGTGTGTGTGCATGCCTGCGTGTGTGTGTGCATGCCTGCGTGTGTGTGTGCATGCCTGCGTGTGTGTGTGCATGCCTGCGTGTGTGTGTGCATGCCTGCGTGTGTGTGTGCATGCCTGCGTGTGTGTTTCTCTTTTAATGATTAGGCTTGGAACACCCTATGTAGATCACACTGATCTTGAACTCAGAGATCTGTCTACCTCTACCTTATATAAGTGTTGAGATTACTTAAAATATTTATTAATTATTATGTATTGATTTACTGTATATATAATTATATTGAATATAATTTATTGATCATATTAAATGTTTATCATTGTTAAAATATTAAAGACACACCTGTGTCTTTTGATTGGGAATTGAGGTCATTAATCAGTTATCGAAATGATGTATATTAATTGCTTCCATTTTATTGACTGTTTTTCTCTTAGTCCTGCTTTGCATAATATCTGTTCTAGAATTATCTTTTTCCTGTAGGCTTTTGGATATTCTTAGCTTCCTTATAGTCTTATATTCCTCCCAGTATTCTCTGTAGGGCTGGCTTTGTGGTCATATTCCTTTAGCTTGTTTTTTATCATGGAAAGTTTTTCTTTCCACTTCAATTATGGGAGGCAATTTTGCTGGGTCTGAAGCACATTGCTCCAAGCCCTTTCTTTGGCTTTTAAAGTTTCCATTGAGAAATCAGCTGTCATTATGATGGGCCCACTGCCTTTTTATATGACTTAGACCTTCCTGCTTGCCACTTTCAGTAGCCTCTCATTGTTTGTGGAGTTAAGTGTTTTAAATACAATGTGGTGTGGGGAGTGTCTTTCCTGGTCCTACCTATTTGGTGTCCTGTGTGTCTCTTGTACATGGACAGGCATCTCTCCCTAGATTTGGGGATTTTCTTCTATGATTTTGTTTTTGATTTTTCGAGACAGGGTTTCTCTGTGGCTTTGGAGCCTGTCCTGGAACTAGCTCTTGTAGACCAGGCTGGCCTCGAACTCACAGAGATCCACCTGCCTCTGCCTCCCGAGTGCTGAGATTAAAGGCGTGCACCACCACCGCCCGGCTTCTTCTATGATTTTATTGAAATTATTTTTCTATGCCTTTGATCAGGTATTCCTCTGTGCCCATAGTTTGTAGATTTACTCTTTTCATGGGGTTTCTTGGATCCCCCATGTTCTGTTCATGAATTTAAAAAAAAATATCATTTTCTTTAACTGAATGATCCAGTTTCTCTACTTTGCCTTTAATGTGTATGAGTAGTTTTGCCTACATTTAAGTTCTTGTATCTTGTGCATGCCTTATGTCCATGGAGGCCGTAGAGGCCATGAGATCCCCTAGAACTGGAGTTACAGATGTTTATGAGCCATCATGTAGACTTATTCAGTTTAGTCCTGGCTTTTTTTCTTTTTATTTCTTTTTTTGTTTTGTTTCAAGACAGGTTTCTCTGTAGTTTTGAAGTCTGACCTGGAGCTCTCTTTGTAGACCAGGCTGGCCTTGAACTCAAAGAGATCCACCTGTCTCTGCCTCCCAAGTGCTGGGATTAAAGGCGTTCACTACCACTATCCCGCATATTCCTGTCCTCTTTTAAGGTTATCCAAGTATTTATTCATGTCTTCTCTAAAGTCTTAGACCATGTCACGCCTATAATTTTGAATTTCACATCTTAACTTTCATCTAAGCTACTCTTAATAACGACAGGATTGCTGAAATTTGGAGGTGGTAAACTGGCTTTTTTTTTGGCTTTTTTCGTATTGCTTGTGTTTTTGCAGCTGGAGTTGGGCTGTGGAGTTAGGTTGTCGGCTGTCTCTTGGTATGAGTTTCTGACCTCTGTACCGAGTAGGTGTTTGGATCTGCAGTTGCTGTTACGCTGATTTCTCCAGTTTGGGATCAGCTGAGGGATGCTTAAAGCTAAGGCTACAGGGTAGATCTGTGACCAGAGTAGCCGAGGTGACTCCAGTTCAACTAGGGGAAGGCACAGCATCGGACCTCACAAGCCAGCGCTGTGTGCTAGCAGAGATGGGGTCTCGTCGGGTTGATGGGGTGCAGCCTCTGACCTGTGGGATAGGCATGTTTTCAGCATGGTTTTTAGAGAGGGGTAATGAAGAGCTGGCGGCAGGGTGGGTGAGGGCACTTCCTGCAGGGCTGGAGGCCCTCTAAGTCCTGGGATGGTGGGCTTTAAGTGTAAGAAAGAGGGAAGGGTGGTTCTCTATCTGTATAACGAGCAATCAATGCAGCTTCTTAGAAGAAGGGGTTCTAAGGGCCAGATGGAGAAGGCCAACTTGCAAAGCCCTGCAAAGCAAAAGGCATAAGCTCTGACAAAGATGGGGTATGGATACCCTAAGGAAGCGGGGGCTCTTATCAGAGATGTGGGTGTGCGTTCCTGGGAAGGCAGGTGGAGTTTGGAGTGGCCAAGGGAAATAAAAAGGGAGGGCTCCATTTGGCAATATGACCAGCTTAGGGTCATGGGAAGACAGGCAGGGTTTGAGAAACCCAAGCCAACAGGGGAGTCGGGAAGGCAGGCAGAGTTTCTTGAAGAGCCAACTTTTAGAAGGGCAGAGCACTCACTTTTCAGACCTCGGGCTAGGATCAAGTATAAAACTGTAGGGTTCTGTTCTCTGTGTTTTGGAGGTAGGGTCTCACTGCAGTCAGATTGTCTTGAATTCATGGTGACGCTCTGGGATTACCCATGTCAGTTACCACACCAAGCAAGATAGTGCTTTTCAATCTATTTTGTTTAATTTTTGTTTTTGAGACAGGGGCTTACTAGGTCTTTTTTTTTTTTTTTGGTTTTTCGAGACAGAGTTTCTCTGTGGCTTTGGAGCCTGTCCTGGAGCTAGCTCTTGTAGACCAGGCTGGTCACGAACTCACAGAGATCCGTCTGCCTCTGCCTCCCGAGTGCTGGGATTAAAGGCGTGCGCCACCACCGCCCGGCTACTAGGTCTTAAACTCAATATGTAGCCCAGGCTGGCCTCAAACTTACTATTGGTCTGCTTCTAACCACCTGAATGCCCAAATTACAGGCATGTCTCACCGCACCCAGGTTAACCTTTTCTAATTGCTGCTTATCCTAAGAAAGAAATTTTAAGTTATACTAAATTTTTAAATTTTCCTAACCGGTAAGACTGTGTTGATGTGTAGAGGTGGCCCAGATCATCCGAGTTCAGTTCCTAGTACATACCCGTATCAAGTGGCTTACAACTGCCTGTAACTTCAGTTCCAAGGGATCCAACATACTCTCTGGCTTGCAAGGACACACACACACACACACACACACACACGAAATTAAAATTTTTACTAATAAAAATTATTTTGTTAAGTTGTATTTTAGGGGCCCATTACCCATTTTAATCCCTAGGACTGTGCCCAACCACATCCCCTGACCAATTAATCTGAGAATAACTAACACCTTTTGAGAAGTCAGGGAAACTGCCAGAACAAGGCAGTCCACTAGCGTGTGAGACATTATGGTTCTTCCTAAAGGCCCAGAATACCAAGGGACAAGTCAGACAGCTGAGTCACTGGGCAAAGAGGACTGTGACAGAAATTGTGACCTTCAGGTCAGATGCAAGTAATGAGTCAAGACACTCAGCTAGTCTAAGCTAATCTAGTAAGATTATCTGTCTGTCTGTCTGTCTGTCTATCTATCTATCTATCTATCTATCTATCTATCTATCTATCTATCTATCTATCTATCTATAGAAAGGATCTCAGCAGCTCAGCTCAGGTTGGCCCCAACCTCCCTGTGTATCTGAAGATGACCTTCAATTCCTGATCCTCCTACCTCAGCCTCCCAAGTGCTAGGATTGCAGGCTTGTCCTATAATACTAGGCAAAATTTACCTTTCTAACTGAAAGCAGTGAGTGCCCTTGGGACAGGGGATAATGGCTGAAAGCTGGAAGGAGGGCCAGGCAGAATGGCCCACACCTGTAACCACAGCACTTGGGGAGAAGAGTCAGAGCTCTGTGAGTTCGAGGCCAGCCTTGTCTACATAGTGAGTTCCCAGACGACAGTCAGAGCTACATAGTGAGACTACGTCTCAAATAAAATGTAAAAAATGAAAATGAAAGGCTGGCAGGAGGAAGAGCTTTTCAGCTTTTGACGATTGTGCAATATGCATGGGACGTCTTATTTTAAAATAAAGCGTAATTTTAAAAATTGACCTAAAATGCAAACATGGTCATTCTCGCTCATGCTCAAAACACTTCAGCAGCCCATCTGCCACCAAGTTAAAATCCAAATGAGCGCATGGCACGAAAGGGCTCCGTACAGTCCTTCAGTCTCACAGCCACCGCTCTTTAGCTCAGACCCTAGGTCCAAGTCCTACCAGATACTGGAAAGTCAATGTATTCTCTGAGGAAGCTGCTTCCTTCCCTGCACTGGGCTCATGATGCCGTGTGGTAGCATCTGTTTCTAGACCTAGTACCAATGGACTAGGGTTCAAAGCTCCTCTCTCTTAGCTTCCCTCGGAGTCTTCATTTCTCAAGATACAGCCCCGGACTCCTGGGAGCAGCTGACACCTGGGAGCAGGGCAGTGAGACCACCCAGGCCTGTGTCAGCCCTGCAGGGCAGTGAGACCACCCAGGTCTTGGATTTAGTTCTCATCAGATGGCGTTGTCCATGCTACTCAACCTCTGGGTTTCAGCTTCCTTTTTCGTAAAATAGAAATTCAAGTTGTTTCTATCTTAGGAGATCAAGCATTTATTAAGCATGTAGTTTTATTAAAACAGACCAAGCTGATCTTGGGGGCACATAACTGCAGTTTTGACAATCAGGAGATCAAGGCAGGAGGAGTTTTCAAGGTCATCCCTGGCTACACAGTGAGTTTGAGGCCAGCATGGAACACATGTGTCCCTGTTTCAAAAGAACGAAAATGTCAATCATTGTGGTTCACACTTGTAATGTCATAACTTGGAAGGCTAAGGTAGGAGAAGCCCTATAAGTTCAAGGCTACCCTGGACTACAGAATGAGTTCTAGGTAAACCTGGGCTAGAGTAAGACTCCACCTCAAAAAAACAGACTATAGCTCCTAGGTCAATTTAGCCACACAGTTTATAAATAAAGTTTTATTGAAATACAAGCACACACATTTATTTAAATATTGCCTGTAGCCAAGTTGGTTGAGTGGTTGAGACACAGACTATATGGCATGCAGAATGGAAAACGTTACCATCTTCTTCCTTAAGAAAAGGTTTGCCAATTCAGGCTTGGTGGTGTTCACCTGTAATCCCAGCATTCAGAATACAGGCAGGAGAGTCACAAGTTCAAGGCCAGTTTAGGCCACAGAGTAATACCCTTTCTCAAAAAGATAAGGGCTGGAGATGGAGCTCCCTGGTGGAAGGTTTACCTGGCTTATGTACACCCCCCACTTTGTCTCCCAGCACTGCAAAAAAAACAAAGTGAAAAGCTTAGATCACAGGGCTGGAGTGGAGGCTAAGCAGTTAAGAACACTGGCTGCTTTTCCAGAGCTTGGTCCTAGGTTCAATTCCCAGCACCCACATGGCAGCTCACAACTGTCTGTAATTCCAGTTCCAGGGAATCTAACACCTCACACAGATATACATGCAGTCAAAATGCAATCAGTCAAAATGCCAATCAGTGCTCATAAAAATAAATACATTTTTTTTTAAAAAAAAGAAAAGCTTAGATCAATAAACAGGCAAAGAACTAGAGCAACTTCTGTAAATCCCAGAAGGTGGGAAGCAGACAGCTATGCTACGTGACAAGTCAAGGGTTAAAGAAAGACTGAACCTTGGGCCAGCAGATGAGAGACCTGGCCACAGAGTGCCGTGAAGCCAGGTGGTCTGCGGTGCTCGATGGAGAATTCCTCTGAAGACATCAGTGTCAACTGACCCACGGCATAAGCGTTGTCATTGCAAAACGAAAACATTTTCCGGTTCATTCTATAAACATTTTCCGGAATACTCTGTGTATATTGGGCAGTCTCTTAGATATAAATAGTTTCTTAGATATAAATTAATTTGATCATTTTTTTTTTGTCTCTGCTCACTTCAGGACTTTATAATTTAATTGGTAAAGATTGCTAGTGGTGATGGAGGGAAGCCTTTAAGTCCAGCACTCAGGAGGCAGAGGCAGGCAGATCTCTGAGTCTGAGGTCAGCGTGGTCTGCAGAGTGAGTTCCAGGACAGCCAGAGCTACAAGTGAAACCGTGTTTTGGGGGGAAGGGGGAATCACTATGAGGTCCCACAGAACTGTGAGCCTGACCTACCCTGACTGGAGGTCAGAGAGTCTGAGCTTATTTTTGTCTTCTCAAAGTTGTTGACAATACGTGTGGCTACAAACCAGAGAGATTCTGACCTAGGGTGTGACTAATTAGTATTTTGGGTGTAAAGGTGGATCCTCTTCACCTGGACCACAGGTCAGAGAATTCAAGTCTATTCTTTATATCATGTTAATAAAGTCTGTTGCCTCCCCGCCCCTTTTGGAGTAAAGTATATAAGCGTGTGGAGAAAAACCGAGGCAGATTCTGTGTTCACTGAATGTCCCTCCAGATGCTGTTCTGTGTTTCTGCCTCTCATTTCTCCTTTATCTCTGCTCCTTTTGACTAATAATTCTAATCCTCATGCTCCTACCCTAGGACTGGCTTTCGACAATTCACCGTTTGTCAGAGATGCCACAGCGGAAGTTTAGAAACATTACAACAAGGATGCAAAAGAATAAAATAAGGGGCTGGGACGTGGGCAGTTGGTAGAGGGCTTGCCTGGCATGTACGAAGGGCCAGGTTGATTCACCATTGCATAAACTGGGTCCAGTGAGCCACCCCTGTAACCAGCACGTGGGAAAGGGAGGCAAGATTAGAAGATCAGGTCATCCGCACAGCAGGGGCCAGCCTGGGATGTGAGGGCCTGTCTCAAGAAAAAGAACGAGCTGGATCAAAGTATTCTGCCACTTTTTAAAGAACTCTCTCTACATGTGACAGGAAAAAAAGACATATGGTGGTCTATGCCTATAATCCCGGAACTCAGGAGGCTAAAGCAGGATTGTTCAAAGTTTCAGACCAGCCTGGGATGCACAGTGAGTTTCAGCTCATCTTTGACTACAAAGTCTCAAAAAAAAAAAAAAAAAAAAACAAACAGAAAACGCCTCAAGTCCTAGGTGTATCTGGAAATGGGCCTAAGACATTTATGGAGTTTGAAGAAACGTGTTTATACACAGCTTTTAAGGGGCTCAAATGAATATGTTTAGCACGAACCCATCCTATTGTGATACATTTTATATTATCTTATTAAATATATGCACTGTCTCGGGGTTGGAGAGACGGCACGGCAGTTAAGAACACAGCAGGGCAAGACTGCTGTGCTGTGCATACAAGAAATTAAAACAGTCTGCATCCCTCAGTTTAGCTGAAAACAACACAGCGTGGACTAAAGCTAATTTATAGATGACATCATGACCTGGACCTGTAATCCCAGCACATGGGAAGCTGAGACAAAACTGGTTGGGAGCTTGAGAACACTGAGTTTTAATGAAGCCTGAGATAGAGTAAAACCCTGTCTCGAAATTAAATGACTGGGGCCGTAGTTCATTTGGTAGAGTGCTTGCCCAGCATGCACGAAGCCCTGGGTTTCATTCTCCCACCACATAAAAACTAGGCTTCATGGCCCACGCGTGTAGTTTCAGTGGTTGAGAGGTAGAGGTAGGAGATTCAGAAGTTCAAGGTTATCCTTATAACCTGGGATATATAAGACCTTACTACAAAAAGAAAAGTCAGCCACCCTTTAAGAAAGAACTATTACCCCAGACTAGTGGCCACCTGAAGTTCACGTAAGCCACAAACAAGCCAAACGCATATGTGTCTACTATCGCTGTGCCACTCTCTTTGTCACTGATGTTTGTGTCAGTTTGTCTTTTGTTTTTGAGACAGTGTCATCTTCTGTAGCTTGGGCCAGCCTGTAACTCACCAACATCCTCCAGGTTCAGCCTCTGTCATATTGGGACTGCAGGTATGAGCCACTACACTTGCTGCGGGTAGAGGAAGCCCTGGCGACTCCTTTATGAATGAGTTACAACCCTGATAAGCAAGGCGGTCTTCCTTCCTCCGCTGGCTCAGCAGAAAGCCTTGTGTGCCTGCCCGGTTGTAACAAAGGCGCCTGGTGACAGAATCTGGACTTGAGTCCCTGATTTGACATTTCTGGATTTGACCCTTCCGATCTGTGTGGTCTAAAGTGAGTCACTTAGCTTATCTGGGCCTGTTTCTTCACCTTAAAACAGGTGGTTCCTTAATGTCCTTTGATCTTTAGAACTCTGTGACTATATTATTGTTCAGTTCATAGGAACTGCCCAGCTACTTATCTGACCCTAGGAAGGGAACACCGAAAAGTGACTCAGCAAACATACTCTGATGTCATGGGGGCAAGATGTACTTATTTATTGTCTTATGTAGCCCAAGCTGAGCTTGAAATGCCTATGAGAGGCTTACCTTGAGATTCTTATTGCTACATCATTATTTATTGGGGGTGGGGACCGAGGTGGAACATGCCACGATGCTCATGTGAAGGTCAAAGAACAACTTGAGAGAGTCAAGCTCTCTCTTTTCACTACTGTGAGTTCTAGGAATCAAACCCAAGTCATCAGACTTGGAACAAAAGCCTTCACTAAGACAAGGCCTCAGTAGACAAGCCTTCAGCAGACAAGCAAGCCTTCAGCAGACAAGCAAGCCTTCAGTAGAGAAGCCCTCAGTAGGCAAGCCCTCAGTAGGCAAGCCCTCAGTAGGCAAGCCCTCTGTAGGCAAGCCCTCTGTAGGCAAGCCCTCTGTAGGCAAGCCCTCTGTAGGCAAGCCCTCAGTAGGCAAGCCCTCAGTAGGCAAGCCCTCAGTAGACAAACCTTCAGTAGACGAGCCTTTGCTAAACGAACCTTTTTTTTTCTCCTGGAAATTACCTTGAAATTCTGATCCTCCTGTCTCTGTTTCCTGGGATTACAGGCATATACTATCAGGGCCATTCTATGTGATGCTGGGATCAAAGCCAGGATTTCCCAAATCTTAGGTCAGTGTTCTCCTGACTGAACAATCTCCCAAGTCCCCAAACACAATCTTCTGTCTTGGTCACTTTCATGGCTAGCCTGAAACTCATTTGTAGACCAGGCTAGTCTTGGAACTGTGAGGATCCTGTCCTGCCTCTCTAGGGCTGGGATTACAGGCATGAAACACCATATCCAACTTTTTTTGTTTGTCTTATTATGATACACTTTAAAGAGCTAAAAGCATCATGATTGTTTCATGATTTGCTCTGCGGGTGATAAGGGTGACTCAGAGCTAAAGGGAATGAGATGCAGTCTCTACGGCCTCCTTGAGTTTATAATACATTGGGAAGGCAATGCAGATAAGCAGATAGGGCCAGAGAGGTGCTCAGCAGGTCACCGTGCTTGCCACCAAACCTGAAGATCTGAGTGTGATATCCAGGATCCACATGGTGGAAGGAAAAAGTCAACTCACAAGTTGTCCTGCAACCTCTACACATGCACACATGACAATGCATGTACACAAGTATCAATTTAAAGCTCTGTTTTACTAATTCTTTGAGAATTTCATATAATGTATTTTGATCATATTTGCCCCAACTCCACCCCTAACTTCATCCAGGTTCACCCTCCCCTATCTAACCCCTAACTGTGTGTCCTTTTTCTTTTTTCCTTATTAATAAGAGAAGGCAGATTAACAACCAGAGGTGTAGAAAGAAGGAGGACAGAGAAAAAGTGGGTACACGTGGCCTCATTAGCCTTCCAAAGGGGAAGTGAGAAAGTCTTCTAGGAGGAAGTGATTCCCCAGGGGGGCTGTAGGGTACCCCTCTCTCCTGGCCTACAGATACCTCAAGCTATACCACCCCTTTTCAGCTTTATCTCCTCACCCATCTCATTATAAGGCGACAGAATGAACAATTAAGAGATAATTATTTACCTGTTAGGCAGTGGTGGCACATGCCTTTAATCCCAGCACTCAGGACGCAGGTGGGTATCTGTGAGTTTGAGGCCAGCCTGGTCTACAGAGTGAGTTCCAGGACAGTCAAGGCTACACAGTAAAAACCTGTCGAGATAGAGAGAGAGAGAGAGGAGAGGATGAGACGAGAGATGGATGAGTCGAGGACTACGGAGACGCTGATAGGGGAATCAGAGTGAGAGACGGGTGAGAGGGAGAGGGAGAGAGGGAGGGAGAGGGACGAGAGGGAGGGAGGGAAGTGGGAGGGAGAGATGAGAGAGAGAGAGATGGAGGAGAGAGAGAGGAGAGGAGAGAGAGAGAGAGAGAGAGAGAGAGAGAGAGAGAGAGAGAGAGAGAGAGAGAATTATTTACTTTTCCAAGAATTCAGTTGAGAATAACTTTATATTTTTGACAGGGTATCACTATGTAGCCCAGGCTGGGCTGTCATGCACAGAAATCTGCCTGCCTCTGCTTCTGCCTCTTCTCTGCCTCCTGAGTACAGGGACTATAAGTGTGCACCACTGTGTTTAGTTAACTTTTCTAATGTTTAAGAATATTGTTGGGTATAGTGGCATACTCCTTTAATCCCAGCTCAGGAGGCAGAGTTAGGCAGAATGTGATTCTGAGGCCACCTGATCTACACAGTGAGTTCCCAGTCAGTCAGAGCTATATAGAGAGACCGTGTCTCAAAAAAATATATCTATTTTTATTTTATGTGTCTGAGTATTTTGCCTGAATGCTATATCTGTGCACCAGATATGTGCAGTGCCCACAGAGGCCAGAAGAGGACATCAGATCCCCTGGAACACAAGCTACGGATGGTTGTGAGCCACCATGTGGGTGCTTTGAACCAATCCCAGGTCCCCTGCAAGAGCAGCAAGTGTTCTTAACCACTGAGCCATCTTACCAGTTTCAAGAGCAACTTTAAAACAATTGATTTCCTCAGTGTTTTCTCAACTATTCTGGTTTCTAAACATGTTAATTGTCCCAGTCTCTTCGGAAACACATCTATTTTAACAAGCTGGGCTGTGGGCCTGTGCTGCCAAGCAGGACAGCCCAAATTCAGTCTCTGAGACCCCTGTGGTGGAAGGAGAGATCTGACCTTCGTGGCCTGTCCTCTGACCTCCAGAAGCATCTGAACACGTGGGCACTCACCCAGCAAGTCTTTGCCTCTTTTTCTCTTTTTCCTTTTCATTTATTTGTATACATATTTTTTTTTGAACTTGCCTCAAGTTTGTTTGTAAAAACAGCACAAGGTCCTGACCATCTGCAGACACTGTGTAGAATCCACACCAGTCCATCTCTTCACATCGGCAGACTGGGACCTTTTTTATGAGGCCCTCACAGGGGCCTGGGCACCTTTGGGAGCCTGAGCTGCAGCTGAGGCCTCTGCCTTGGCTTGAACCTTGGGCTTTGTTTTTTGGAGCCTACGCCCCCTGGCCATGTAGCTTCTAATCCGCTTCCCAAGCTTGGGGTGAGCGATGAAAGCGAGAAGGGTGAGTTTGCGGCCGGGCCCTTTGGCACCTTGGGCTTCACCACCTGGGGCTTCACCAGGGCCTTGATGGCCTCCGCACGTGCACTTGCGGCCTTTGCATTATTTGCCTGCATCTTCTTCAGGCCTTTCTTGTTGTGCTTCTTGGCAAAACGCATGTTCCTCAGGAACTTGGGGTCGACCCCCTTGAGAGATTCGTATCTTTGTGACCGGGGTTTCTTGATGCCATTTCTGTGCCATTTCTGGGACTGGTTGTGTGTGGTGTGGTTCTTGGACTTGGCCATGGCTGGACGGTAACCGGCGGCTCCCCTGTATACATATTTTGTTTGGAGACAAAGCCTCACATAGTCCAGGCTGGCTCTTGTTATTTTATTTATTTATTTATTTATTTATTTATTTATTTATTTATTTCAAGACAGGGTTTCTCTGTAGCTATTGAGCCTGTCCTGGAACTAGCTCTTGTAGCCCAGGCTGACCTCAAACTCACAGAGATCCGCCTGCCTCTGCCTCCCAAGTGCTAGGATTAAAGGCGTGTGCCACCACTGCCTGGCTTCTGGCTCTTGTTATATAGCCAAGGATAGCCTTAAACTTCTGACCTTCTTGCTTCTACCTCCCAAGTGCTGGGGTTATAGACATGCACCATCATGCCGAGCTGTAAATGCTCGCTCTTCGCTTATAAAGCAGACTGTAAAAAATGCTCACAAATCCTTCCTGTTCTACATACCTCTTGTATGTGAAATGCCTTTTCCTTCTTCAAGGAGAATTTCCCTGACTCTGACTCTGACTCTGGGCTGATCACATGACCAGGCTAATGGAGTAGTAGCAAATGTGATTTAAGCAGAGCCTTTAAAACATGCATATACAGTGAGGTTAGCCTTGTGGCTGATCTGGGAACCCTGCCACCACCATGTGATCCCATCTGGGCTGGCCTGCTGGAGGATAACAGATCACACAGAGCACAGTTGAGCTTACCCAGCTCAGGCCAATCAGCCTGGCCATGACATCCCGTGAGCAAGGCTGTAAGAGGATGCTTGGTCCCTGTTGAGCAGGCTCACCTGCTAGCAGGGCAAAGCAGCCGACAGATCGCAGAGTCAAGCTTCCCATTTCAAGCTACTGTATGCGTGGTGCCTTGTTTCATAGCAGAGGTGAAGGGACCCAGGGCCCAGTCTTACTGTCCTGTTTCCATCTCATCCTTAGTGTAAAAGAGCCGGGGCGACATTTCAGTGAGGATGAAGCTCAGAGGGAAAGCGATGCCCAGCACAGGGAAGGCCAAGTGTTCCATCCCTAGCACATGCGTGAAAAACACGTTTGATTTAAGCACGTAGGGCATGCTCATAATCTCAGCACATGAAAGCTACACAAGACCGTGATCACTGTGATTGGGGGCAGCCTAGGCTACTGGAGACATGTCTCGAAACCAAACAGACGCTGACAGTGGTGTCACATGCCTTTAGTCCCAGCACTTGAGAGGCAGAGACAAGTGAATCTGTGAGTTAAAGACCACCTTGGTCTACATAGTGAGTTCCATCCAGACCAGCCAGGGCTACAGAATGAGACCTTCTCTCAAACAACACACACACACACACACACACACACTATACAACAAAACAATGACAGTTCCAAGATGTTTGATTTATTGAAACCACGCCTGCCATAAACATAGACCTTTTATCTTCCTTCAGTTCTAAAATTCTGATTCTCTCAGCTCTTGTTCCTTTCCTTTGCTGTTCTCTCCCCAGGAGAAAGAGAATGCTGAGTGCGTGGAGTGAGAATCAGACATGACGCACAGTGGGAGGGAGCCGCAGGGAGATGGCGATGGCAGGGGACCAGCACTGGACAGGACTAGACCCCTCACAGTGCTGACTAAATCCCACTATACCCAAGTCTCTCTGCATCCTCGGTACTGGTCAGCGGTACCTATGTCAAACTGCTAACCCCGCATCCTGAAATCTCCCTGAGGAGTCTCACCTGTGGTGGTGCATGCTTGCCATCCCAGCCCTCGGGAGGCTGAGGTAGATGGAGTACTGTGACTTCCAAGACAGCTTGGTCTAACTAGCAAGTAACTGACCAGACTTGGGCTACTTGGTGAAACCCTATCTTGCCACTCTTTCCGTTCCCCTACCCACTTCCCCCACCAACCCTGCCAAAGGAGCTCCTGGTTTTGAACTTATCTAGAAAGCTGAAGACCCGGCCTCCACATGCAAATGGTATGGCCAGACAGACCTTGCGCTTGTACTGGGAAAAAAAATGCTTTACAGGCAACTGCAATAGTGCTTCCAAGGACTAGGCCTCCATCAGATGAAAGTGGCTAAGGCTAACAAGATCGCAGGCAGAGTTAATGGACAGCTTCATATCTATGCCCTCTGTGGGGGTCTTCACTAGATGAGTGACTCGGAAGATTGCATTCTGACAAAGCCAACTCATCTCAGGAACTTCTGACCAGAGAAAACTAAGACTCCTGCTTGCTATCTGATCTCCAGATGTGTGAATACATTCCCAAACTCACAAGCACATGCGCACGCACACATACCGGTGTGTGCACACATATACAAAGTAGGAATTGGCACTCACTGTTGCCACATCCTTTTTTTTCCCAGGAGTTTTATATAAAACATATTTTGTTCGTTTGTTTTTGCTTTTCAAGACAGGGTTTTTCTCTGTAGCACCGGTTGTCCTGGAACTAGCTCTGTAGACCAGGCTGGCCTCAAACTCAAAGAGATCTGCCTGCCTCTGCCTCCCAAGTGCTGGGATTTTTAATCCCACTGCTCAGCAAATATTCTTGTTTTAAACTTAGTTTTATTTAAGAAAAAAAAAGATTAAAAACAACCAAAACCTTCTCTGAGGGTCTTATCCGGCCCATGAGCCAGATTTAATTATAGCAAGGCATGATGGGCCATGCCTTTAATCCTAGCAGAGGCAGACAGATCTCTTGAGTTGGAAGAGGTCAGCCTGGTCTATATAGTGAGTTCCAAGTAAACCAAGGATATGTAGTCAGACCTTCTCTCAAAATTTAATTAATTAAATATTAAAAGAGAAATAACATTGTGAATGTGAAATATTTGTCACAGATAAGTGGTGAGAAACCAAATTAGCACTAACAATAGTAATAAATTATATTCGCCTTATATTCCATGACTTAGTTTCTTTCACTCTTCTTTACTACTCAAAGGACAAGTCTCTATTTTCACAGACAGAAGTCCAACTCAACCTAGCTCAAGACGGGGGGGGGGGGGGGGGGGGGGGGGGGGGGGGGAAGGTATTAGCTTTTACTGCTTGAAAGTCAGGCATAGGGCAAGACTGACTTCAAGTGCTATATATCACACCCCCACCCCAGGAACTAACTACACCCCCATCTCCACCTCTGGGTTCTGCTTCCCTCTGGCCTGGCCTGTTTTGTGTTTCCCAGCTTGAGTGGTGATAGTAATTGCCTATTATGTGGCCCTTCCTTCTCCTTCAAGATGCCTATCCCGACCTTGTTAGGAGGACCAAGGGACACAAGTTAGAATTCCGAATTGTCCCAGACCTCTTCCTGAGTCCCAGATCTCATCAATCGCAAAGATAGGCCATGTCTACCCTCGTTGTGTCTTGGGAATTATCTGTCTTCACGGCCATGGCCACTGTGCTCTGTCATATACTGGTGTTTCTCTTCTTGGAAGAAAATGTCTTCCTGACTAGTTTTGACTTTGCTCACCTCAAACCATCTACAGGGCCTAGAGTAATCAAATCTCTTAGGACTGTGCAATCTGAGACCTGTGTTCCCTGCTTAAAACGTTTGAGCCCATGTCTTATGTATCCTTCTTTGGAGATATGGGGTACATGCAGGATTCAATTTGGTGACTTTTTTTCAATTGGTCACTTGAACCCCCTGCTGAGTAGTAGATGGCCAGGTTATCTTAGAAACCGAGCCTGAACTGGGATAGGCAATAGCTGCCAGGTTAGGGGCCTCACTGTTCTTTGTCACTGGGCTATGACCAAGCCCTCTTGGATGCACCCTGCATGGCTTGCCTACCCATAATGCAGACTTCTGGGGAAGGGGTTTTAGGGATGTGTGATGCTCCTCCTAGCAAATCACTTTACTCAGTAGCAATTCTCTAGATTCCTGGAATCGGGAATGCGAGTTTGGATCTAGTCATGAAATGTTCTTTTATTCCGAGGGTCAAAAGCTCAGATGCCTCCTGGGGCCAGCAGAGAGTTTACTGCTCAACAATTTTTACCAACTAGGGCTTGGCCCACAGAGTTGCCAAAGCCTGCCTTTCTCTTTCTTTCTTTCTTTCTTTCTTTCTTTCTTTCTTTCTTTCTTTCTTCCTCCCTTCCCCCCTCCCTCCCTCCCTCCCTCTCTCCCTCCTTCCTTCCTTTCCTTCCTTTTTTTCCCCTCCAGGAAGAACCAAAGATCTCAAGTTTTATGTATAAAACATTCTCACTTAAACTCAGTTTTACTTAGAAAAAAAAAGGAAAGGCAGAAAAACCCTTGCCTGAGAGCCTTCCCCTGCCCCTGAGCTGTCAGTCTGTGACTCCAGTTTCACTCACTGATCCCTGAACAATGGACACCGCTTGCCCTACATTTGCATAACTAAACTCGCAGCGGCAGGGCTCTAGGGCGGAACAAAGATTAGCTGTGAACTGGCTGAAGAAGGTTGTGTGACTTCAAAATAAAATCTGACCTTTAGCTTGGCCGTGGGGGCCTCCCTAGCCCAGCTTCTGCCCTTTTTAGGTCCTGCAGTGACTTTGCCCCGCCTCTAACACCAGCTTATACCTCAAGGCCTTTTTGTTCCTGTGACTCTCTCCCTTTACCTCTCCTTCTGCAGTTCTTCTACAACCCGTCCGTCAGTCATAACAGTCCTCCAAGATTTGACACAAACCTCCCTTCCCCTGGACAGCCTTCCTCGACCTCAGTTTACTCTCTGGCTTACCTCATCTACACAAACACCAATCACCAGCTACAGTCCTAACCTAGAAGGCTTGGGTTCATTTGCCTTGGTATCCCCGTGACTCCGTGGCGTACCTCAGTCCTTAAATGAAAAGTGACTTCTTGGCTCTTGCCTCCAACATACTAAAATCCATTTGTGTAGAAATTAGTGCTTCGGGAATACAAAGTTAGAGTGGGAATGGCAGCAAAGCTGTAGGTAGTGCCAGCTACTCTCGGGCTGAGACAGAAGGACCCAGCCAACACTACAGAAAAAGCTCCCCCCGCCGCCCTTTGTTTCTTTTGTTTGTTAAAGTTATGGCGTGTGGAGAAGGAACTAGAAATGCTGCTCAGTAATAGAATGGCTGGCCTGGCAAGCTAGACCTGTGTTCAGGTCTCCACAGACATCCTATCTTACACCTGACAAAAAGAAATGTAGTTGGACTGACCAGGAGGTGGTGTCATACACTTTTAATTCCAACACTTGGGAGGCAGACGTAGGGAGATCTCTGTTGAGTTTGAGGCCAGCCTAGTCTTTAGAGTAAGTTCCAATACAGAGAAACCCTGTCTGGAAAAACATAAATCAAGAAAACGAAACAAAAACAAAAAAGAAAGAATTTTAGTTGTCGTTTGGTGTTTAGATCCTAAACTTTGGGAATCTGAGCACGCAGGAGGCAGAGGCAGGAAGAGTTTCAGGACAGCCAGAGTTACAAAGAAACACTAACCACACACATACACAAGGTTGGGGGGAGCTTGCGTGCTTGTAAAACATACAAAAAACAAGATTTTAAATTCATTCACCCGGCTTGCTGATAGACTCATCACCACGGGCTATGTGATCCGAGAACAGAGGGTAGGCTCTTGAGTTTATCGCGCAAGTGAAACGCGTAAGTATGCCGCGCTTGCGCACTGTTACGCACTCCGCTAAGTAGCAAGGCTTTATTCAGGGCTTCGTAAAGGACATTATTCATGACTGGTTGTGGCATTCCCCACGGGAAAGTGATCTTTCATGATCCCTGCCAATTTAAGAAGTGGACTAACTATTCATCACTGTAGAGAGCTTCCACATTTTTTTGTGTACGCGGCAAACGCGGCAAGAAAGCCCAGCGGAGTATCTATAGGCAATGTTTTTTTTTTTTTCTTTTTCTTTTTTGCATGTGGGCACAATGCCCGAGGCTATTATCGTGTTTTGTCACTCCACAACTTGGAGACCACAAAGATCCGAGTGAAGCCGCCTTCAGGGTCCAAGAGGGTCATTTCTGTGACTAACAGAGCTGTCATAGGCGTTTGTGACGGCAGGGGCAGAATTGACAAACACATCTTAAAGGCTTACTGTGCCTACGTACAAGTAAAAAAAAAAATTGCTGGCCACGTATACAGGGTGTGGCCATAAATCCCGTGGAGAATTCCCGTGGAGGTGGTAACCACCAGCCCATTTGCAAACCCTCCACCATCCGAAGAGACGCCCCTGATTGGCGCAAAGTGGGTTGCACTGAACTAGAACTCAGAAGCTAGTAAGGCATGATTTTTAGTTTAAAAAAAAAATCCTAGCTGGGCAGTGGTGGCACACGCCTTTAATCCCAGCACTTCGCTCTTAATTTTTTTTAATTCCCTCTGTGAGAACCTCCAAGGATCCCAGGTGTCCCTCAAACTGTGTAGGAATTTCTGGCATTCTAGGTAACAGGTACAACTTCACGGCTGGGGAATCAAATCCAGGACTTCATGCACACCAAATGCTTCAAGCAGTGTACCACCTGGGTCACAGCTTGACTCTGAAATTCTGATCCTCCCCAATTCTAGGATCTCTTCCTCTCTGTACCATAGGTCCAATTTTGATCCTCTTGCCTCCTGCTGAGAATACCGGAGTGTACCCCCAAATCTGGCTTCCTCTAGGTTTCTACAGTCAGTAGGCATGGGGTTAAAATGTAGTAATTTGCTACTCCAAAACACCTCTTTCCAAGCAGCAGCGGCCTGCTAGGGTGAGCAGCCTCAGACGGAAGACCCTTTGCATAACTCATTCTTAAATTGGCTGAGGCTTGTACAATTGTAAACTGAAACTTGGGGCAAACCCTGGCGGTTACATTTTTACACAAAGAAAGCTTCCTGCTCTGCTCTGTAGATTACTTCCTGCATTCTGTGTCTCCCCAGCAAAGGCACATCTGAGTCTTTGGTGAGCCGCTGAGCACGCTTCAAGTCACCCTCCTACCTGAAGTGACGACCTCAGAAACAGCAGGGTTGGCGTTTCATTCATAACTGAACCCGTGTGGAGGGAGGCGGGGCAGGGCCTTTCATCTCTGTTTAATAAAATCCTGGCTAGGCAACCGAAAGGGAAAATGATCCGGGAGTGTGCCGCCCGGGGGAAGAGCCCTGCACCACCGCCCTTGGCTAATTAACCGGAGGTTGTGCAATGGGCCCGAGCCATTCACCCTGCAGGGCCGTGGCGTCTCTCTCTAAGTCTGCACGGTCCCGGGCTTTCTTGGCACAGCGGGTACCCGCGGCTGCTTGTTGGAGCCTAGTGATGCAGGCTTTGCAGCAGCTGGGGCGCGACCGGAAGGAACTGATAAACCCATGCGAGTGGCACCCTTCCCCCGCGTCGGAAGTGTTCTCGAGCGGCCGGTCATTGAGAAATACCGAAGGGGCAGAGTGGGGTGAGGCGAGGACAGCCCTAGGGCCGAGCTCGTGGCCTGCGATCCCACGATCCCACGTGCAGCGGTAGCCTTCCTTGTCCGGGCGGGGAGAGCGGGCTGCAGGGGAGGCCTAAATGCCCACTTCGCGAACCACCCCTTCCCCTACCACCGGCCGCAGGCTCGAAAATCGGGATCTGCCCAGATACTGGGCCTGCCGGTCCCGCTAGCTGCTGTGGCCTCCACGGAGGGGTGCTCCAGGCTTTCCCCGAAGCCCCCAGGGGGAAAGGCAGAGTTGCTGCGGGGTCTCCTCCGCCCCGCCCTAGGAGTTAAGAGGCAAGCAGCCGCGCTGGGTTTCCGTGAAGTAGTGTGCAGATCGATAGTACTTTTGAAGTTTTACCTTCTTACTGACTCAACACTTTCTTTAAAAGTCTGAGGGAGTCTCAAGCAGTTCAGGGCGTCCTGGAACTCAATGACCTTGAACTACTAACCCTCCTGTGTCCTGGGATACAAGACTGTGCTACCCACGCGATTTTTTTGTTTTTGGTTTGTTGTTTCTGTTTTTTGTTTTTGAGGCAGGATCTCACACTAGTTTGGAGCTATGTGTCCCAACTGACAGTGATTATCTTACCTCAGGAACTGGGAATACCGGTGATGCTACCGTGCCCCGTACCTTCAGATTGATGATTTTTTGAATCGAAAAATTTAAAATCAGCACAAGCGAATACTTATTTTCAAATGTCTCCGATTCTTTTCTTTTCTTTCTTTCTTTCTTTCTTTTTTTTTTTTGAGAAGGAACATGATTTTTTAGTTTGTAGGAGTGGCAGAGAGAATGAGAAAAATAATAAGACATCTGTGGGACAAGTCAACACAAATACAAATAGTTCCTGAGATGTTACAACAAGTTCTAGAATTAGATCGGCACAATCCGAGTTGTTCATGAGGCACTGTGCTGGTGGTAGGTAAGTAGCCATCTTCTGGAATATACTGCACAGGATACCCAGGCCATGCCACACAAAACTCCCCATTCGCGTCTAAATCCATGAGCTAGTCATCCAAAACAGGTATGGATCCCACGTCCAATTCAAGAATGTCTTTTTAATCATCCTCATCAGAGAGACAATATTTAGCTTGGTTCTCTTGACATCTATGTGTAAAAACTCTTTGAGTTCAACTTGTATCTTATATACAGGCAAAAAACCGATGCCCTTTCCAGATAGTTTGTATTCAGAGTTCTTGTAGCCAAGCGCCCTAGTGACAGCAATGTCTTATTATGTACAAGCACTGTTGGGGGGGGTGGGTTGGAGAGGAGCTGGGTAAATCTTGGGTATTTTTCCTTGAGAGGCCAACCATCATGCTTTTTTTTTTTTTTTTTTTTTTTTTTTTAAAAAGACAGTGGTCTGCTGGGATCTGGGAATTGCCAGTTAGGTCGCAGGAGTGACTAGTGAGCCCTGGGGACTTTGCCTGCCTCTATCTCGCCAGCATTGGGATGCAGGCCACCAAATATGGGTGCTAAGCATGGAGCATAGATCCTCCAATGGCAAGGCAAGTCTCATGCTAACTTATACTCCTTGTCCTGAATGCATCACTTTTTTTAAATTTATTTTTTATTTTATTTTTTGTTATGTGTATAGGTGTTTTGCCTGTCCATAGAGCTATGTACTACATGGGTGCCTGGTGCCCTTGGATGCCAGAAGAGGGTATCAGAGGCTGGGCAGTGGTGGCCCACGCCTTTAATCCCAGCACTCGGGAGGCGGAGGCAGGCAGATCTCTGTTGAGTTCGAGACAAGCCTGGTCTACAAGAGCTAGTTCCAGGATAGGCTCCAAAGCCACAGAGAAACCCTGTCTCGAAAAACCAAAAAAAAAAAAAAAAAAAAAAGAGGGTATCAGACCCTTGGAATGGAGGTATAGACAGTTGTGAGGGAACATGTGGGTAGTGGGGATCAAACCTGGGTCCTCTGGCAGAACAACCACTGCTCTTAACCACTGAGCCATCTCTACAGTCATCATGCCACGCCCCTTTCCTTTCCCCTTTTAAGACAAAGGTCTCACTAGTTAGCCCTATTTGGCCTGGAATTTGATGTGTAGACCAGCGTGGCCTTGAAATCAGAGATCCACCTGCCTCTGTGTCCAGAATGCCAGGACTAATGGTGTCTACCACCACACCCAGAATGTCTCATATTCTCCGTGACCTTAAAAACTGAAACAAAATAAAAAAAAGACAAGGTTTGCTTTGTTATTTCTGTGAAAGTTGAAGAATTGATAGAAACCTTACTTTCAGGGTCTCAGGATTTTTGAGAGAAAACCAAAATAGAGGTGTTCATGAGGTCTGGTGTCCTTACTGCTACATGCCACTGGCATTCAGAATCGAGTGTGGATCCTCAGTCTGTGTCCACAGAGGTCATAATTGTGAAGAGCAAAGAAAAAAGTCAACCAGTTTATATCTGACTCAAAAGTGAGACTCTTATTTTCAAGACCTTGTGGATCTCTCTCTATGCATATACCTCTAAGAGAGTCTGTTTTTGTTTTGTGTAGGGGTTTTGTTTTGGTTGTTGCTGCTGGTCTGTATTATTATTATTATTAAAAATATTATTATTATTACTACTACTCCTCTTGATACAGGATCTCACCATGTAGCCCAGGGGTGGTCTGTAACTCATTATGTAGGCCATACTGGCCTCAAAATCACAGAGATCCACCTGCCTTTTTGCCTCTAGAATGTTAGAATTACAGACATGACCCACCATGACTGTTTTTTTGCTTTTTATGGTTTTATTTAGATCTAGCTTAATAGCTCAGGCTGGCCTAGTATTCCCTGTGTAGACCAGGCATGACTTGAATGAGTATCAATTCTCCTGACTCAGTCTTTTTAGAATGGGATTATCCAGCAGCTTTCTGTTTTTGAGGCAAATATTTAATCTCCTAGTTTGTTTAGTTAAAATCCCATTTAGTTAAATATCTATGGAAATGTCTCTCATGGCATATTCAGGAGGATAGAAATGTTCATTATTAGTATTTGGAAACAGAAATGCTGTGGGACAATGGTCTGTAATCTGCACTTGTATTTTAAATAAATGCTGATTGGCCAGTAGCCAGGCAGGAAGTAGAGGCAGGGCTATGAGAATTCTGGGAAGAGGGAAAGTCAGTCTGCAGTTGCCACCCAGACAGCCAGATAGACATAGAGGAAGCAAGACGTGACTGCCTTGCCGACAAAGGTACCCAGCCACATGGCTAACGCAGACAAGAATAATGGGCTAATATAAGTTATAAGAGTTAATAAGAAGCCTGAGCTACTAGGCCAACCAGTTTATAATTAATGTAGACCTCCGTGTTTTCTTTGGGATTGAACAACTGCAGGACCCGGTGGGACAGAAACCTCAGTCAACACAGAAAGGAATAGGGACTATGTCTCTTGTTCCCTGGCAGGACCTCGGGAGATGCCCAATGATTCTAAAATTGGTGGGATCCAATGCAAAGTGAAAACATGGTATCCCATTCAGAAATTGTATAAAAGGATTTCATTACCACACATTCAGATCCCAGGCAAATGCACAAGCCAAGGTCCGGGAAACAACCCTGTTCATTGTTCAAATGTTGCATGGGTCCACTCAGAAAACCTCAGGCAGGTACTAGGCCATGGCAGGAAAAATTTAGAGATGTGGGGAGAGATGGCTCAGCAGTTAAAAGTATTGGCTGACCTAGAGTACCTTGGTTCAATTCCTAGCACCCATGTGGAGGCTAACCACCAGGTATACAACTCCAGTTCCAGGAGATCCAACGACCTCAGCTTCTGCCCACACGTGGGTGCACAGACATGCATGCATGCGGCCCCTTCCCTCCCCGCCCACAGCATATTCTAAAAAACAAAACAAAACAAACAACAACAACAACAAAACTAAAATAAAAAGATGGCCGTGTAGAGTAATGAGTTCCCGGGTCTCCCTTTTGCCAAAGCCCATCAAGGGCCAGTAATCTGTGGCCCAATTAACTATAGACTTTAAGAGTTGGTGACAAGAGACATTATTCACCAACAAGAAAGAGACTACTGGATAATTTAATATACTTTGGTGTTACTTTGAGCTCCATTTCTGCCCGCAATACAAAAGTTTCTCATCTGGGTCCAATGTACCTTTTGTTTTCTGCAAATTAGAGTTTTTTAAAATGCCCACTCTGGGTGGGCATGGTGGTGCACAAGAATAATCCCATCATTTGGAATGCTGAGGCAATAGGACCAAGAGTTGAAGGGAAGTCTCGGCCACATAACAAGTTCGAAGCACTTTGAAGCTTTGAAGGCAGGTTAGAAAACGAGAGAGAGAGAGAGAGAGAGAGAGAGAGAGAGAGAGAGAGAGAGAGAGAGAGAGAGAGAGAGAGAGAGAGAGAGAGAGACAGAGAGAGAGACAGAGAGAGACAAAGAGAAAGAGACAGAGAAAATCGCAAGATTCTCGTGAAACTGAACCTTTTCTGCCGTTCAGGACACTGGCAAAGTCCATCTCCCTCTTACCTCGGTTTCTATCACAGTTAAGATGTTGAGGTCAACAGGGACCACCTGCACCGCCGCCCCCACCCGCACCCTGTAGCACTGCTCCGAGCCCGAACTCTCGGGCTTCAGTTTAACTCCTCCCCAATCCGCCCCGCCACCTCCCACTTGATTTTTAATCCAAAGGTTCAGAAGGAGGGAGAGAACGAAACGGGAGCCAGATGTGTTCTCGTCCTCCGTTCCCGCCTCCCTCCCTCTTGGGCTTCCTAAAACCCGGAGCCCCGGAGACAAGGATTTGGAGCCGGACAAACACAGCGCCAACCACGCTGTTCCGCGCGGCTCCTCCCGGACTGGAAGCTAGCGGGAGGGGGAGTAGAAGCGGGCACTCTCAGTAGGCGGGACAAAGTGGTGTGTGTGTGTGTGTGTGTGTGTTTCTCTCTGTCTCTGTCTCTCTCTTTCTCGATCTCTCTCTTTTGGTTGCAAGTAGGAAGCTTTTTGCACTCCACCACCTCTGGCCGCTGGGAAGACGTCATCGCTTCCGCCCTACTTCCTCCTCCTGTTGGCGGCGCTGAGAATCCAATATGGAGTAAATCGGTGGAGTCGCGAGATGGGGTTCGGACGGGGCGCCCTGCACCGCCTCCCAGGCGCACCTCCCCCGGCCGCCGAGCACTACCCGGAACCCTGATTGGCCAGGTCCCCGGGGGCGACCCCGGCCCGGCCTCACCGCAGCCGGCAGCCCGCCCGCCGCCCCAAGCGTGCTTGTTTTTCTGCTGCTCTACCCCTCCGGATCCCCTTCCCAAATCTCGCCCCTGCGCCCGTTTGGAGCCCGGGGGCCGCGCCCGGCCGGCCTGTGGCGTCCGCTGCCCGGTGCACCCCTTCCCAGACCTCGCCCTGCGCTCGGGGAGCGCCGTTTCTCCGCCTGCCTAGGCGCCCCCTTCATCTCTAGCTCCCCCCTCCACCACCAAATCAGGAGATGTCGGAGATGTGAAGAAGGGGGGCGAGCGCACAGGAAGATGAAGGGAGCCAGGCTGCCCGCCGCGGGACAGGCGTCTAGGTGAACAAGAAAATGACCGAAGAAACACACCCGGACGAGTAAGTTCGCCGCGGGTGGGACACGGGTGCCCGGCAGGGAGGCGTGGGGGCCGCCGCAAGGACGCAGGCGAGGGACTCGTCGGGGGAACTTGGCGTGGGGTGCTGCAAGCTGTCGGGGCTGCGCGCGAGGCTCTCCAGCCTGACTGGGGGAGGCTGCAGGAACCGCCTAGGGTCTGCGAGTCCGGGTCGCGGCCGGGGCCAAGGGCGCGCGAATGACCTCGGGGCAGTCCCCGCACTGCGCGAGCTGAAGCTCCAATGCCCTCCACGCGGGGCATCCCGGGGTCGATGGGTTTGTGTGCATGGTAACTTTGTGACTCTGGCTCTGCTGCCTGCCCCACAGTCCTCTCCGGAGCCTTCTGGGGCCCGGCTCCGCCATTTCGTTTTCTTGAATCGCTCTCATTTGCATACCACATTTTCATTCATAAAAACACGAAGGAGTTGGGGGAGGGCCGGCTCGGCTCGGCTCTGCACAGGGTCCGTGTGCCTGGGTCCGCGCAGCAGCCGGAGCGCGGGAGCAGCCCGCGGAGTCCCGGTGCGCGTGAGTGTGTGCACGCGCGTGTGGGCTGGCACACACGCCCCGCGGTGTCGGGGCAGCTCTGGGGGCGGATCCGAAGCGTGTGCAGCGAGGGCGGGAGAGAGCGTGCGGGAAGCGCGCTCCTGGCGTGTCTGTGAGGGAGAGCGCGTGCCCGAGAGTGTGCCCGGCCCGCGGGCCCAAGGGGAACAAAGCTCTCGGTGCTTAGTCGGAGGTGCTCCCGGGCCGCCCCCTGGGGAGACCCGGGCCTGTCACCGTCTCCCCGCAAATGGCTGCGCCTCACGCCTTAGTTGCGCGTTGGGTTGGGTCTCCCTCTTGGGTTCGAGGCGTTTCCCTTGCGGGGTTCCGGGGGCGGGGCCGCCGTTCTGCCGGGGCCGGTACTCTGCCTGGGGTCCAAGCGGTCCTTACTCTGTGACTGCTGTTCAGTGACTGAGCTCGCCACCAACCCCCCCTCTTTTTTTGTGAATAAGACGGTCTCCTTTATTGTCACATGATATCCCTCCTCCCCTGCACATTCATAAATCCTAAGTCTGCCTCGGCTCCTTTCATTCAGTGTTGCCATTAGCCAAGGTAGTAGCGGCTCCTGCTTGGACTCCAGAGCCGGTCAGCAGCCTCCGGAAGCCGAGGTGGAGGAAGACCTGGGGTTGGGTGGCTGGAGACTAGTTTCCAAACCTCTTGTATTTTGCTTTTGTGTGTCGTCCCAACCCACCTCCCCATGGACACTCTGGAGAGCAGAGAGGGGAAGTGACTTAGGACTGGGTGACCTGGAGTCTTAAAGAGCTTTTGTAGCAGGTGGCAGAATCCTGTGTTCCAGTATGAGAAACCTTACCTTTTTCTTTGTTTTTGGTGCTGGAGTTTGCACCCAGGGCCTGGCACACCCAGACAAGCAAGCCCTCGTTTGTTTTTAAATGGCCCTTTATCCTTTGGCGTCCATTGTCAGGCTGGGTGGAAGGAAGCTGATGTTCTGGGAAGGGAATTTCCTTCGGTGTGTCCCCAGGGAGATTTGACTGCAGTCACCCTAATCTGTCAAGACACCTGTCCCTGGAGAGGTTCCCACTTGCTGTGCAAGCCCCCACACAGCCCCTGTTGGCCTGTTTTAGACATTTTACTTCGCCTTCCTATACCTGTCATTGACATCATAAAGCGGAAAAGAGAAGTTGGGAGTTTTCATGCTGAAATGTGGAGGGAAAGGAATATCTGCTAGGCCTTCCGCTTTTGGAACTTGGCCAATAAACAATCCTTTTTCTGGCCCCCAGTTCGTGCTTGCACGTAGGAGTAAGTAGCCTTAAGAGCGATGACCCGAACCTGTGCTCTTGGGGGTTCTTGGAGAGCTTTGCGCACTGCCGAGGGTTCCTTGGCTCCTTCCGTGGAGAGTGCAGGAGCGCCAGTCTGGCTTGTGCCCTTCTGCAGCGCATTAGCTCTGAATCCTTGCCCATTTGCTAGCCTAAACCAAAGGATTTCAGGCGGGGGCAATAGCGTGAAGTGAACACCTCTCCCTCCGGTCTTGGGAAGAGAGGTGAGTTTTACGAGTGCTGACTGCACCTTGTTGAAGTTGGTGGCTCACACCTGTTATCCCAGCAGCTGGAGACCGAAGCAGGAGGACCTGTTGTGAGTTTGAGACCGGCCTGTGCTACCTCTATACAGGCCAGCTTGGGCTAAGAGGAAGACCCTGACTCCAAAAAGACAAAAAAAGTTCTGTTGAGACAATAGATCCGGAGATGATTCAGAGGATCGGAAGCCCCGGCATCTCCACTGCTGTTGAAATGTTTGCTGGAGGTTACATTGTTTTGTTTTTGTCTTTGAGACAGAACTTCACTATGAACCCCCTGGCTGACTTGGGACTTTCTGTGTAGACCAGTTTGGATTCTAACTTAGAGAGATCCTCCTGCCTCAGCTTCCTGAGTGCTGACTTTTGTTGTTGTTGTTGTTATTGTTGTTTTTGAGACAGGGTTTCACTGACATGTTTGTACCCTTGTACCAGCCTCTGGAGTCAGTTAATACGACTTCTGTGGCAGTGAATTGTGTGGAACCCGCTGTGGTATTAACTCTATTTGTATTTGAGGAAACTGAAGAGAGTTTGAGTAGTCTGCCCAAGAGCACCCCTTTAGTGACTGGAGAAATTCACTCCACAGCCTGGTGCAGGAGGAGCACTTTGGACCCAGCTAGTGTCTGTGAAGGGCAACGGTCAGGCTTCGTGTGCCTGGCCTCCTGCAGGCTAGGCGGTTGCTTCACCGCAGCTGGAGTCCTGCCTCCTGGCCGGATTCACCACGCTTCTGCCAGTCATTCTGTTTGTTCCTAATTGTTCTAAATCAGTGACAATCTGTTGCCGTGGTTTTTCTTCTTTGGAAACTTGGTGTAAAGTATGAGACGCATATACATTCAAGTGAAGTCAAACAAACTTGGGCATGAGAATGCTGTAATTCTCTTCAAGGTTATGGATGGAGGCTCAGAGTATTGTTACTGGAGTGTGTTAGACCCGGTACAGGCAATGTTGAACCATATACAATTTTGTCTTTTCAAAAGTTTGTTTTTGGTGTGTATGTGCAGTGTAAATGGTGTGTGCGCATGCATGCATACGTGAGTGCCGTGTTGGAGGTCAGAGGACAACTTTATGGAGTTGGTTCTCTACTTTCACCTTTGTATGGATCCTGGGGAATCAAACTGAGGTCATCAGGTTTCTATGGCAAGTTCTTGACCTAATGAGCCACCCTTGGCCCCAACAGGGTCCTGATTTTTTGTTTGTTTTGAGACAGGGTTTTATGAGCTCAGGCTGGCCTCCAACTCCCTGTGCAGCCAAGGCTGTCTCTGAATGCCTCCCTCTTCCTCCTGTGTCTGAATGCTGGGCTTGCAACCCACCTGTACCGCACCTGACAAAAGACGTTTTTATTTATGTGCCGTTTGTCTGGGTGTGCATTTGTGCACTTGCGTGTAGTGCCTGTGAAGTCTAAAAGAGAGCACCGGATCCCCTAGATCTAGAGTTACAGGCCGTTGGGAGCCACCGAATGTGAGTGCTGAGACCCAACTCCCGTCCTTGGGAAGAGCAGCAAATACTGTTTCTTTCTTTCTTTCTTTTATTTATTTTTTCTTTTGAAATAGGGTTTCTCTGTGTTGCCCTGGCTGTCCTGGAACTCTGTACACCAGGCTGGTCTCGAACTCATAGCTTGCCGGTATTTGGGGTGTGAGCCCGCACCGCCTAACTTGCAGCTAATGCTCTTAATCATTGAGCTCTCTCTCCAGCCCCAGTTTTGTTTTGTTTTGTTTTATTTCCTTCTGTTTTTCAGAAATTGATAAATTTTGCAACAGGAAAGTTAGTGACTGGCCTTGAGCTCACTCTGTAGTCCAGGCTGACTTGAATTTATGATTTTCTTGTTTCAGTCCCCTGAGTATTGGAGATTATGTACAGCTTCACCCCACTAAGCCCAGCTGACTGCGTTAGCATTTGTTTGTCTGTGAGTTTGTTTGTTTGAGACAGGGTCTCACTGTGTAGCCCCAGCTCACCAGGGACTTACCACATATTTAATGGGGTTGCCCTTGAGCCTGCAGTGATCCTCCTGCCTCTGCCTCCCAGGGCTGGGAATACCTTTTCCATTCAGTGTTAAGCAGGCTCTTTTGTTTGAATATTTTGAGACAGCTCTTGCTGTCTAACACCGCTGGTTTAGAGCTCACAGGTTTAAATTCCTGAGCCAGGAAATCTTTACACGCAGAACTCTTGATGTTGAAAATAGGAGTTGACTGGGCAAAATCAGAATCTTGATCCATTCATTAGAAAATGCTACATTTTTTATTGTGGCTACAACAAGTCTCAGATACTTTTCCTGCTGCCTTAACCAGCAAAACCCGTAAGGAACACCATAGGAAGACCTACAACTTTTTTGCCCCAACAGGTTGCTTACTCTTGCTGCTTTTGTGAGTTTGTTTTTGTGCTTTTTGTTTGAGAGAGGATATAACCCAGGCTAACCACGCACTTACCGTGTAGCTGAGGATGGCCCTGAGTGTTGAATTATTGGGATGAATTCCGAGTTCACTGTTGCTCTTCGTTTGGGGATTCTGTTTTTCTTTCCATCCATAGGTGAGTAGAGTCTTCTTCCCAGCCAGTTCTGAGCTATCCTTTGGGGTTGCCTTGACTTTTCGCCACCCCGCCTCTACCGGCTGCAGTGTTTCCTCTTGTTCTGCCAGACAGCTCTTAACCATATAGCTGGGCTTCTCCGGTCTAGATTCTACATCAGACTATGGGCTACTTTGGATTCAGGGTTACTGCGTAATAATTGCACTGTTTAGTTTTCTCCTGTTGGCCCAGTACCATTGAGGACATTGTATTTGCTTAATAAACGTGTACCGAAGAAAGTAATGGATATAATTATTTCAAAATGCTGTTTTGGTCCTGGGGAGATTGCTCAATAGATAAAAGCATGCGGGAACCTGAGTTAGAATCCCCAAAACCCATAGAAACTGGTAGTGCACATTGGAATCTTGGTGCTCCTGGAAGATTGGAAGCCTAGAGATACATAGCAGCAGATGAAGAGACCCCAGGGACTGGAGAGGTGGCTCAGTGGTGAAGAGCACTTGCTCCTCTTACAGGGGACCCAGAAGTTTAGTGTTGCTTGATTGGTTCATTTTTAGAGATGGAGATTAGAGGGGTCTCACTGTGTTCCCCAGGCTGGCATGGAACTCCTGAACTCCAGCAATCCTCCTGCCTCTACGTTTCCAAGAAACCTGGGCTGTGGCACTGTGGCAGTGGGTCAGCTCGTCTTCCAGATTAGAGGTGAATCTCCAGCGTAGTAAGGTGGGGTCTGCGTCTCTGCACCTGCAGGGAAGTCTGGAGAAATCACAATATTAACAGTTTGCAGTAGCTGCAGGGTTCTGGGGGAGCCTTCTCGCTTGCTGTTGGGGACAGCTGTGCTGATGAACTCCATCCTGGCATGGGTCCGACATGGCTGGCTGAACACAAACACTCGAACAGCGGATCCTCAGAAACCAGTGCGCGCTAATGGAGGCAGAGCAGGAAGTTTTGATATGTGTGCTTGTTTGTTTTGGCTCATTTTCTCTGAAGGAAATTAGACTGACTTTAAGACCTTAAAGATAATACATTGGTGATTTGGGGGCACTGTCTATGGTGTCATTTTTCATGGATGCACACAGTGCCCTGGGTGGCAATGTGTATGTGTTTTAATTTAGACTTTCAAAGTTCATACACTTAATGTGCTTTGTTCAGTAAACCACCCCGCCCTCCTCTCATCTTTTTCTTTTTCCCCGTTGAACCCCTCCCCTCCCCTCCTACTTGCTGTTCCGTTCTTATGAACTAATGTAATAAAACTGCAGATGTTTCAAAACCTATCTGAGCAACTAACTCACAATGCTCCGAGGAAACCCTTACAGTTTGTCATGGAACAGCATTCGGAACTATGTAGAGGTGTTAAGTGCGTGTGAGTGTGTGTCCCGCTGCGTTTCAGTAGGGTTTGCACGAGCGTGGGTGGGGGCAAGGTGTGTTTTCTGCGTGCCTGCTCTGAGTAGGCGTATACTTAAATGCCCTGACAGGTATCCCAGGGCATGGAAAGAAAACAGAGTAGCGTTAATAAATTGTGTGATACTGACTGGATTAAGAGCCCGCTCAACTGCAGGGCAGCTGTTTTATGATCAGTCCGTTCCCTCGCTTAGCTGGTTTTTGTTAACAACACACGCACACAGCCTTTTGTACACGTGACTGTCAGAGTGTGCTTCCATATGCATGCTTTACTTACGCATACAACATAGCTGACTGAAAGCAGTTTTTGTCTTTGTGCTTAGTGGATAGAGGTAGAAAAGCAAATTTTGACTTCACCTTAGCCGTTAGTACTTTCGATTTGTATTTTGAGACAGGATCTCACTATGTAGCCAGAACTAGCCTGGGGCTCACTATATAGGCCAGGCTGGCCCGAATTCATATAGCTCTAACTGCCTCTGACTGCCGAGTGCTGGGATTAAAGGCGTGCACCACCACACTTGGCTATATGAAGTATTTTTGACCGAAGATATTAGATAGTAGAACAGCTTCTAAACCCGGGCAGCTTCTAAAATGATGGCTGTGGCTCTTTGCCTCCGCAGATGCCATAGTGATTCTTTCAGACCTGGTTGTTTTGATCTTAGTTATATTCCCCGTGGATCCATTCATAAATGCATAAAAATGTACCAGGCTAAATGTCAGTTGTCTTTTCCTTATTCATCTGGTAATACTATCCTTTTCTGTCATAATTTATCCCTTTTATTTCTGTCTGCTGTTGCATAGCCCCGGTTCTCGCCTCCAGCACTGATGGCTCAGAGAATTGTGGCCAGGCTTACATTTGTGTTCTGTGGGGACAGCAGGTGTGTAGGGAAACTTTGCCCGTGTTGTGTGAAGACTTTATCGACCCTTACATCCATGGCCTGGCAGTGCATATCAGTCAGTAGGCTTTCTGCAAACATGTGATGGAAGTTAATGCTTTTTTTATTAAAAAATATTAATAATTTTAAATCAGTCTGGGCTAGAGTTCACCATGTAGTCAGGGATGTCATTGAATTACCACACACTGTGTTCTCAGGGTTAAACCCAGGGTCTTGTGCGGGCTTGGCGAGCGCTCTGACCCCGAACTCAGTCCACAGCCCTGCTTTGTTGTTGTTTGTTTTGTTTTTTTGAGACAAGGTCTCACTATTAGCTCTGGCTGGCTTGGAACTCACTGTGTAGTCTAGGCTGGCCTTGAACACTCAGAGATCTGACTGCCTCTGCCACTTACGTGTTGGCATTAGTGGTGTGTGCTACTGTCGTCCCCCCCCCTCCTCCCCCGTCTGTGCCCCTCTTTTTATTTTTGGGTTTTCGTGATGGGTTTCTCTGTAGTCCCATCTGTCCTGGAACTAGCACTGTAAACCAGTGTGGCCTCGAACTCCCAGAGATTTGCCTGCCTCTGCCTCCCCAGTGCTGGGATTAAAGGCGTGTGCCACCACTGGCCAGCTCCTTATTTGTTTTTTTAAAGACAGGTTCTTACTCTGTGTGTGGTTCAGACTAGCCTAGAACTCGGTGCAACCCAGAAAAACCTCAAAGTCATATCCTCTTGTGTCAGCTTTCCTTGTAGGAGAATTACAGACATGAACTACCCCCTCGAGCTTGAGAATATTTATTTTTAGGACTACCAAGAAGAGGACTACCATGACAGTAGTGTTCTAGATATGGCTTTGGACAGATCCTACCTCTGTCCCCTTTCTGACTCAGGAGCTCTGGATTGCACACAGAAGTTCATTGTATTGAACTGGTCTAGACCAGCCTCTTATTAAGTAGGAAGTGTGGTAGCCTGGGTAAAGCTTTTTTTTTTTTTTTTTAAGCAGACACTGGGTGTTGGGAATTCACTGGACCCCTTCACATCTGCTGTGGCTCCTTGTGTGACAAGATCCCCTGTCTTTTCATAGTTCACAGTGTCAGGTGACCACTGCTTATTCACACTCAGGAGTGGAGTGACTTGTTCAGAGTTCCTTGGAGCCCGGGATAGGAGAGCCAGAGCCTCGTCGTCAGGTTCGACCGTTCAGCTTTGCTTTTCTGATGTCCTGGAAGGACGCTCTAGAATAAAACATCTCTCCCTCTCTCTGCTGACAAGACAATGTTAATGTACCTGACTGGCCTGGTCTCAAACTTGTGGTAATCCCCCTGCATGGGCCTTCTTGCTGTCGGACTAGAGGCATGCACCAGACTGCTTATGGAAGTTTTTTTTTTCTAGGGAAGTTAGGGAGCACTAGAGAACACGTGTTGATATTGTGTGTGCAGTAGGTTTAGATTCTAAATGCCTGTTCTTGGGCCCTAATTGCGACACCATGTGTAGATTATTGTACTACATGGAATAAGCAGCAGAGGGTACAGCCGGAGGAGGGAGTGACCTGCTTAGCCACTGCCTGTCGCTGGATAAGGAACCTCTAACACCTACCTCTAATCCACCCACTTGTCAGAGCAGTGACTCAGGCGGTCCCTGCCCTTGGGGAACTTGCTTGCTAGGGTGTAATTGGCTTTCTCGTGCCTTACGGGTATGGGGACAGCCTTGTCTTCCCAGGTGACTGATTGCGCAGTTGTTTTCCCTTTCCTCACCTGCTCACACGTGGTTGGGCTTCCCAGATGGTGGAGCTGAAGATCCAGGCCGAGAGTGTTTTAGGATCTGCATGACTTGGTCAGGCTTGCCTAATGAGCACGCCCTTTGTTCTTAAGGCACGTGGGGAGTGTGTCGTGCGTAAGTGCGTGGTGCATGTTAGTCTGTGGGTGGAGACTGCGTCTGACCCTCCATCATCCATGTGCTGAAGGTGAGAGAGAGAGATTTTGAAAAGTTAACATCTCGCCTGAGGGCTAAGGATGTAGCTCACTAGTAGAATGTTTGCTTGGCAGGCACAAGGCCACTGTAGTTTCAATCTCTTAACACCACACACACACACACAAAATAATGCTAATAATAAATTAAAATTTTATCTTGTTTGATCACAACAGGATTTGTGGGTTTTTTTTGTTTTTGTTTTAAATAAGATCTCATTCCATAGCTGAGGCTGGCCTCACACGCATGGCAATCCTCCTGCCTTAGTGCTAGGATTGCAGGTATGACCCACTAGAACTAGCTGGACTTTGGTTGTTCTTGTTGTTACTTTCTAGACAGGGTTTCTCTGTGTAGCCCTGGCCATCCTGGAATTCCCTCTGTAGACCAGGCTGGTCGCCCACTCAGGAATCCACTTGCTTCTGCCTCCCTAGTGCTGGGATTAAAGGGTGTGCACCGCCACTGCCTGACTTTTCCCTTTAAATAAAAATTTTATTTTATGTATATAAGTGTTTTACCTACACGTATGTGCGTGCAACGCATGTGTGCCTGGTGCCTAAGGAAGTCAGAAGAAGGCATCGGGCTCTCCTAGAATTGGAGTTATGGATGGCTGTGGGCCACCATGTGGGTGCTGAGAACTGGACTCAGGGCCTCTGTAGGAGCACCCAGTGAACTTCACTGCCGAAGCGATTAGCCAGAGCAGGATTTGCTACTCTCACCCAGGTGCTTGTCCTTAGATCGCAGAGATCTGTCTATTCCTAAGCGCTAAGGTGAAAGGTATGGGCCACCACTGCCCAGCTGAATTCAGACTCTTGTGTTTTAATGCTAGGTGACATATCTTCGCCAGTCCTTCCTTTCTCATTGTGGATTGAATTTAGGACCTCGTGTCGTTAGCGCTGCCAGTGAGCTATCCTCAGCCCTTACGGTGGGCTCTTCTCTGCCTGCAGCATGAGCAGTGGAAGCGCATACTTGGAAAGAGAACAAGCTGCTGCACCCTGGGTGGAAAGCATGGGTGGATTACAGTGGGTGCCAAGGGCATCCTTCACCTGAGCCAGCTGAGGAGGAACAGTAGTGGCTCTCACAAATTCCTCTGCAACTGGGCTCCTAGGGGAATGGGCTCCTCACTCCGCGGGGCCAGGGATGATGTTTTCAGAAAGATTTAAACGTATTTTATGGGTATGATCTAAGATAAATACTGAACCATAGTTGGTATTAGTCATTCACTTGTTGAGGCTCTTTGGACAAGGTGGTGCGTGGGAAATAATACCAAGAACATCTTTCTCCATCCCTGGCAGGATTTCCTGTTTGACTTTAGATGGGAATGAGTTGAGGAAAACTTTGTAATTTTTTTTTCTGGCTTTAAAACAAACAAACAACAAAACCATGCTGAAGCCTGGCATGGTGGTCCTCACCTTTAATCCCAGCATTCTGGGGCAGAGGCAGGCGGCTCTCTCTGAGTTCCAGGACAGCCAGGGCTACATAGAGAAACCCAGTCTCAAAAAGGTATCAAACAAACAAACAAACAAACAAAAAACCCAAGAAAGTTCTCTGTGAATGCCAGGAGCCCCAAGAAGTCCATCACTTAGGCATGCAAAGTCCCCCAGCTGTGCAATATCCTACCAGGCAGCTGGTGCTCTGCACCTTCCAGGGAAATCAGTCATTGTACGGAAAGCCGGCTGGCCCTGGGAAGCGTGCAAGCTCAGGCCTAGAAGAAATCACAGGAAATAATTAAACAGAGAAGGTCAGAGAAAGAGGAAGTGGTTGTGTTGTTTCTGATGCGAATGGCATTGTTGTTGCTGGGGATCAAGAGGATGGTGTTTAAATCTCCTGCCATGTGACTGCTTGGGGCTTCGATTGTATTTAAATCGTGGTCCTTTTAGTTTATTCTTTTAGACAGCAGTCTTGTCAGGAAATGAATTGCCTTTAGGTCTTATCAGGGATCCCCGCGTGCCTAAGCAGAAATCTTAAGCGAGAGTTGCTTATAGCCAAGCATTTAAATGGGATGACTGTCAAGACTATTAGAGGTTAATTTTAGGTGTCTGCAGTTCTCCCTAATTCTCCTGATTAAACACTTTAACATAATCGTTTCCTTAATTGGAATAATGATGGAATATTAGCATGCATATTAAACCATTTACCTCAATCTGAATAGGGTTAAAATGTAAATGATCCGTCACTTGTCAGTTCTTACTCTTTGGAGATGATTCCTGGTGAGAATGGAAGGAGACTGGAATATGAATTGGAATAGGGAGGGCTATACTTGGACCTGGCTGCTGCAGCTCTAAGAATAGACCAGAAGGCTAAAATAAGTGAGAAAATCTTTGTCTCCCCCAAAGAAGTCTAAAAACATGCAAGCCTGCAGTTCTTCTGCAGGGAGCTTGGGACCCTGTGGTTTATTAGTCTGCCATGTTTTTCGTTCAGCGGATCATCAGGCCTAAGGTCCATTCCCAGGAAGTCTCTTCTAGAACTTTTTTGAAAAGATTGTGTGTTTTTTTTTAACTATGCGTATATGTATATGTGAATATGTACATGTGAATGCAGGTTCCCGAGGACGCCAGAAAAGGGTGTCATTCCCTGGAGCTGGAGTTGTGATCAACCCAGCTTGGGTTCTGGGAAATGATCTCGGGTCCTAATGTCTGTCTCTCGAGCTCCTGTGGATCTTTTAAAATTGGTTTTGGTTTTGTGTGTGCCTATCTGTGGACATGTGTGCACCACAGTGTGTGTGCGGTGGTCAGAGGACAACTTTTGGGATTTGTTTGACCCATGTTAGTCCTAGGGGTTGAACTCAGGTCATGAGACTCAGGAGCAGGCGACTTTACCTACGGAGCCCTGACCAGCCCTAAGCTGTAAGTCTTGAATTGACTAACTACCCAATATTTCACAACAAGTAGCTGGTGTTCCTTATGTCACCTAAGTGTTGCTTGCTATGACCATGACTGTCGTGTTGACCCTCAGCCATGACCATTGTGTTGACCATGAGCCGTGACCGCCGTGTTAACCACGAGCCATGACCATGGTGTTGACCATGAGCCAGTACTTCTTCCCTACAGACAAGGCAAAAAGTTAGGTCTCCTTAAAGCAGGTCTCCTAATTGGTTGAGAGTATAACTCAGTGATAGAGCACTTGCTCAGCACGCGCAAAGTCCTGGTGTGAGGCAGAGGCAGGAGGATCATGAGTTTGAGGTCAGCCTGGTCTACATAGCAAGTTATCTAGGACATCCAGCACTGTGTAATAGAGAGGTCCTGTCTCAAACAAACAATCAAGCAAAATAGTAAATAAATAAAAGTAAACACCAAGCCCATGCAGATGCCTTAATCCCAGCTCTGGGGAGGCAGAGGCAGGTGGATCTCCGTGAGACCTTCTTTCAAAAATTGAAAAATAGAAACAGAAAACATCAACAAACTCTTCTTGACTCTTCTATTTTTTTCTCTTAGAGAAAAAAAAGAAACTGATTTTTTTTTAAATGATCATACCAACCAGACAGAGTTGGTATTCTGTAGGTCTTGATTGGGTGTTGACTCCTACAAGGACGCTAGTACATTTGCAGGGAGAGGCAGACCAGCCAGACTGGGGAGGGGCCGAGTCCTGTCCATAGGCTTCCACCACAAGCAAGACGAACCTGCAAGTTCGTGCAGGTTCATGTATCTGCTGAGGCTGAGTTTGGAGGCTGCCGAGTGCTGGGCCAACAGAGTAGGTGTGTGGACTTTTGTTCCTGAAGCCAGACTTGAGAGCGGGCCGATGACGTGTGATAAGAAGGTAATATAAAACTAGTGAGAGGGTGTGGGCCGCCTTGGAGTCAAGGAGGCCACTTGTCTGACGGGGCTGATAGGACTTTTCTGTTTGGGTCTAGTTAAGCACTGAGGGCGTGGATGGAGAAACCTGCATTCACCAGAGGCCGTTGGCGTGTTCGTCGGAAAGTACTCTGGGCAGGTTCAGAACAGTAAAGCAACTTGCTTTGACGGTCAGGCATCTTCCTTAGAACCCCTGTGAGGGCTTCCTGTCTGTCTGTTTTCATATTGCTGTCCCTCATCTCAGCCCACTCACTATTAGAGAAATGGCAGGTGCATCATCCTTCCTCAGCGGTAAAGTGTTTGCCACTCACCACCGCGTGTTTAGAGCTGGAGAAGGTTCTGGGAAGTGACAAGCTCAGGTCCCTTCCTTGACACATAAATTGTAGTCTGGCAAGGCAGTTATACAGCCATGGTGTGGTTTGAGCTATGTCAGGGAGATACCATCTGGTCTTGGTCGCATCCCCTTCTGGGCTTTCTATTAAACATTTGAGACTTCCATTAGCTCTGAGTTGTCAAAGCCTAGGAGACAGGAAGGAGGCGGAGTCGGCATCCCTTCAGGTCCATGTGGCCCACGTAGATGTTGAACCATCAACACAACAGATTGCTAGGCTTGGTCACATGCTGTGCAAGGGTGAGACAGATGAGCTTCCAAATGCTGTTCCTGTGTGTCGCCTGTGGCTTGGCAGGAGGGTACAGGAAGTTTGGGAGTGGAGGCAAGGGGCCTCCAGATGGCTGTCCTGGGAGACAGGAGATGAGCCCTCAAACAGTTGAAATACACAAAAAGTTCCCAGGATTCTGCATCTGGGCAATGGAGGGGAAGTTTCTGTGACTACCTATAATTTCTCTTGCTACCCAGCCCAAACTTCTATGCTCCTGTGTGCTTTTGATGTTTACTGCCTGTTTAAAAAACAATAAGGAAAAATGTTTCTCCATGACCAGTAGAGCCACGCCTCCTTCCTTCTTGCTGTAACCGTTCTGATGGCATGAAGTTGTCACAACAATGTACCTAAACTACCAGGCATCCCAGTCTGGCATCCCTGCCTTCCACCCTGGAGACCAGCATATCAGATATTCCTTCCAGGTTCTCACCGTGTACCCCAAACTAACCTAAAAGTCACAGTGTTTCCTCCTGCCCAAGCTTCCTGGGTGCTGGGGTTACACGTCTGTGACACCGTGCCTTGCCAGTCAACCTGCCTAGATCCTTCCCTTCCTCTCCTCCTCTCCTCTCCTCCCTTCCCTCTATTCCTCTCCCCCCCCCCATCTCCATCTCCCATCTCCTAAGAATGTTGTGTTTACACGCGTGCCCTTGCATCCAGTATTTGCCTGGCTCCCAGGGATGGAACTCAGGCCGTCAGCTGGTATGGCAAGTACTTTTGCCTGTTGAGAATGACATCTTGGTCCCCATGGTGTTTAAGTAGGACAGTGTTAACTAACAGCTTGATCGGAACTCCACAAACACTCTGTTCCAAGAAATGGAACTTGGGCTAATCACAGTTGGTTTACCCCTATAATCCCAGCCCTTGGAAGGGTACCTGCTCATGTAAAGAGGATCAGGAGTTCAAGGCCAGACTCTGCCACATAACCCGCTCCCGGGCCGCAGCCAGCTAGCTGGTCTGTGTACGAGCGCTTGAGAGAGAGTGGAAGATGGAATCCTGAGTTCCCTTGTGCTCTTCTGAGCCTAGACTCCCATTTTCACCCCTGTTCACTGGTGTCTACCTCTCAGTCCGTCCTTGCCTGGTTCCCCCTTCTCTGTCTCCCCTTCCCCTCCCCCCCCCGCCTCTGTTCTCCCTTTAGAGAAGTTCGAGGGAGATGAACTTCGAAATTGGCCAGAAATGCCCAGAGTCATGCATTTGTAATGAAGGGCCCTAAAGTTTGCCAAGTCTGCAAATGTCTACCATACAGCATCATGACAAGGTCGTCTTGATGGGGGTTTGGGTCTCTGAGGAAGAAGTCCAGACAGCCTTACAGCTGGGCTCTTCTGCCTTCATTTCTCTCTCTCCCTCTCCTGTTTCCTGAGACATGAGTTTCTATGTGTAGCCCAAACTAGCCTTATCCTCACTGTGGTCCAGCGCGCATAAGCTCAGTCCTATTACTTGTGTTTCTGAGTATTGGGATTACAGCTGGCGTGTGCGCGTGTAGGGGTACATGTAGGGCCTCGTGTAGTCTAGGCTAGCCTCAAACTTCCTGTGTAGCTAAGGTTACCTTTGAACTTCTGACATTTCTAGTTCCACCTCCCCCGTATGCACCACCATACCCGATTTTATGTGGTGCTGGATGGAGCCCCCCCCCCAGCTTTACGCTTGCTGAAGAACACTTATCTGTTGGACTGTACCCCCAGCCCTAAGCTACACTTTTTACGTGATGCCATTGTGGTCCCTCTGCCTGCAAGCCAGTTTGAGATCTGCTTCCGAAACTGAAATTAGATCCCCATGTTGGTTTTCCTAGGTGCCTAACCACTGACCACTCGGCCATCACAAAGGCCACCTCTTGTGCCACACTTCAGCCACTCAGCGTTCTTAACAGTTCCTGAGCGTGTGTTTACACAGACTGCATTTTATGAAGTCCATAAAGACATATTTACCCACCCAGTCCCCAGCCGTTCCAAAGGTCAGCTTCCCTAGGCTCGCCTGAAAGGTTCTTAACTCCAAGCCAATTAACACTAAGATGGGTGCCAGTTAAGGCAAGGAAATGAGCTGTTCTGTCAACGGTCCACCCCTCGCTCCTTGGCCTCGGCTGGAGCTTGGTTTGCCAAGTTCCTTCGTGACAGTTACTTCTCGTAACCCATGCATGGGTGGCCCATTAGAGCACCTAGGCAGAAGGGCCACTTGTCACGGCGCCATGTGGGAGTCCCGTTTAAAAGACTGATGGTCATCACTGTGAAGCCAGGCTGTGCTGGGCTTCTTCCCTGACTCCGTGTGTGGCAGGGGCATCATCGTTAGTGGTAGGGAAGAAAGGAAGGAGAGTCAGGCTGCCTCAGAGGGTTACTGTGGAAGTTGGTGAAAAAAATGTGCCTGGTAAGTGGGAAATGAACAGTTCAAGAAAGGCAGCAGTAGACGGTCATAACAGGAAAGTTGAAAACGTAAGGACTAACCATGAGATTAGCATGTGGGCTGTCCACAGTACGGTCATAATCAGCAATCAACCTTTGGTTTGGCTAGCGACCCTTCCCCATCCAGGTGGCAGCCGAGCATCCGATACTGAGAACCCTACCAAGGGGGAGTGGGTACCTGTATGCTCTTCCCATTCCCGTAGTCCTGTGGTTTGACTGTTTATTGTTGCTTGAGACAGGATCTCGTGCAGCCCTGGCTGGCCTCTACCTCTGAATTTGGCCAAGGATGACCTTGAAGTGGTGGGGTGGTGGGTGTGAGCCACACACCTGGTTCCATATTGGCTCTTTCCGTTGTTTGACAGACGCTCGCTTCAGCCTCCAAAGTGGTTAGGATTACAGGTGTGAGCCACCATGTCTGGTATGTCTGCTAAAGATTTCTGACTGCACAGGGTGTTAGGGGGAACTCCAGGAAAGAAATGGGACAAGAGAACGTAAGAGAGTATGATCCAATAAGAACATTGAGTGTCTATCTCCTTCTTATACACTGGACATAGACAGGGTCTCGCTGAACCTGGAGTTTGTGGCCAGCGAACCCCCGTCATCCTCCTGCGCTTTTTGCCTCTGTTCCTCCCAGGGGCACGCTTGGCTGTGCCAGTGTGAGTGCTGGGAACTGGAATGCTGGTTAAGTGCTCTCACCCTCTGAGTCTGAGTGATCTCCCTGGCCCCTTGGGATCATTTTGACATTCTTTTTCTGCCCCGTTAGTCCAGTTTCCTCATAGTTTCCCCTGCATTGTTGTTTGTCCTGGAAAGTGGAAGTGCCTAGAACATCCTAGTCTCTCCTGATGGGAGGCTCTCCAAGAGCCCAAGGAGCATTGTCCTCAAAGGTGACTCCAGGGAGGTTGTCTGTTTGCCTTCCTGTGCTCTTTTCACACAGAATAAAGCAGGGACAGGTAGTGTCTCTGTCTCCACATGTAAAAGGTCAGTGTTACTCATCAAGTGAGAATAAGTACAGATGATTTGGTTGTTTGTTTGTTTGTTGTTCGGTTTGGTTTAATTTTTTTGTTTTTTTCAGTCAGGCTCTCATTACGTAACCCTAACAGGCCTGGAATTCGTAGAGATCTGCTTGCTTCTCCCTCCAAGTACTGGGATTCAAGGCGTGCCCCATCACCCCTGGCCTAATGAGGGCTATTTACAGAAACAGGAGCAACTTATCAGAGGCAATTGCTCAAGAGCGCCTCTCCCTTCCCCAGCAACTGTTAACTGCCTACAGGTCCCAGGGAGGGGTGGGGCTTTGCGATAACTTTCCCCTTTTTAAGACAGGGTCTTCTGCGGTACCTCAGGCTGGCCTTGAAATTGAAGCTGCTTTCCAACTGCCAGTCTGTCAGGTTCTGAAAGTACAGGTGTGAGCCCCCGCACTTCACTCTGATTGGTCTTTGGTTTAAGCAACTAGAGAACAAAATTTAGGTCTGCAAAGCAAGTGGATGGGTGGATGGGTGGATGTGTGATGTCTGCTGCACGCTGACTCAACCAAGACCGGCTCAGATCAGCTGTGCCTTCTGCCCACCCCACACAGGGGAATACAGCGTGTCACGGGGGCAATGGCATGTCATGCAAAGATGTCTCTAACCTGCACCACCCAAATCTGGCCGCGTAGCTGTGGCATGGAGCCTCATCCTGCACACATCTGGAAGATAATGACAATTTCAGTGGTTTGAAAATTGACCTGTTAAGCTTCTGTTGTTTATCTTATCCTTGACTTCAGTCACTAGTGTTATGCACACCCCACCCCACGTCAGAACACGTGTGTAACCTCCTCAAGTTCCTGGTTAGGATGTTACTGGGAGCCAGGTGTGGTGGCACAAACCAATACACCAAGGCAGAAGAGTTCCAAGGTCAGCTTCCTGTATAACAAATTTAAGGCCAGCCTGAGCTACAGAAGACTCGGCTCCAAGCAACAACGACAACAACAAGTCATTGACCCAACAGTGAAGGAACTAAATGTCCCTTTTGAGAAAGGGCTTAGGTTTTTCAACTGCCTTGTGTAATATCAAACTATGGGGCCAAAAGCTAGGATGGCCCTGCCCAGTTCCCAAGCTTTCTGGTCTGGGGCATCTTGCCTCTAAGGAAGTGGTACTTTCCTTCCCTTTATCAGGCCAGTCAGGTGAAGCAGGTTAGCTCCCAGCCAGAAGGGAAGAAAAGTTTGGTATTAACTCTGAGACTTCCCTATGGGCTGCAGAGTGGTATGATCTGCCAACCAGAAAGTAACCTGTCACCGGCCCCTTTCCCTGCCCCCATGTCCCTCCCCAGATATAAAATGTCAGGGATATGATGGGATATTGTCTGCCTTTCTAAGAGCCTTTCTTAGATAAAACTTTGGTGCATTAGCATGGCTTGGGGCAAGTGGGTCATCTCTAGCCAAATCATGCAGGGCTAGATGGGATGGGTGTCGCTTGCTTCTCTAAGATTTATTTGTTTTTACTTTATGCATATGCTTGTTTTGCTTGCATCTGTGTTTGTATAACACATGACCTAGTGCCTTAGGAGCCAGAAGAGGACATTGGATCCCCTCCTGGAACTAGAATTGAAGAATGCTTATGAGGTACCATGTGGGTGCTGGGAACTGAACCTGGGTCCTCTGCAAGAAAACTGAGTTCTCTTACCCTCTGAGCCATCTCTCAAGCCCTGATTTCCTTTTCCTTTTTCTTCCTTTAACATTTCTTGTTGCTGCTTCAGACTCCCGTGGGGGTGAATTTTGAGGGTTGGAAGATGCAGTTCCATGGGTGGAGGGGTGAGAGGGGAGAATATTAGAAATCGTACTTTGCGCTAGATGCGGTAGCACACCTACCTGCCGTTCCAAGCCTCGGAGACTGAGGCAGGAGGCTCACTGCAAGCTCCAGATCACCTGAGGCTATAGAGCCTCTTGACTCAAAAGAAAGGGAGCAGAGGGGAGATAAGGAAGAAAAAGACAAGGGTGTAGGATTTTCATATGAAATTGGGCTCATTCGGGGCAGGAGGGCGGGTCAGACTTTTAGACTCTGTGAAACTATTAACTTTAAAGACCTGGCAGGATTTGCTTTTCTAACCTCTGGGTGGCACTGCCAGCCAGAAGGACACTCGACCATTAAATGTAGACTGTAGTGCCATTAAAAAAAAAATGGATTTACTTCTGGGCAGCAGTGGTGCGCGTCTTTAATCCCGGCACTTAGGAGGCAGAGGTGGGAAGATCTCTGGGTTCCAGGACACCCAGGGCTTCGTAGATAGGCCCTGTTTTGGAAAGCAAAAACAAAAGGGTATATATTTATCTGTAAACGTGTGTGGGTACGCATATGCCGCAGTACAAACGTGGAGGTCAGGCGATAACTCGAGGGAATTGATTCTGTCCACCCATCACGTGGGTCCTGAGGATCAAATTCAGGTTTTCGGAGTTGGCACGCTGGTTTGCTTGCTGAACCATCACATGGCCCCACAGCAACATTTTAAGGTTTTAAAAAAATTTCCATGTTTACTTCTGCATCTATATGTGTTAATCCATATATGCCTGCAGAGGCCCAAAGAGGCCCAAAGGCTTGGACCTGGAGTTCCAGGCGTATACGAGCCATTAGATGTAGGAATTGAACTCCAGTCTTCTGGAAGAGCAACAAGCACTCCTAACTGCTGCCCCATCTCCAGCCCCCACAGAACATGGAGGTCTGGGGAGCTAAACCCAGGTCACACAGTTGGTGAGCCTGGCTGGCCTGTTTTCCTGCTGAGCTCCTCGAGGAAGGAGTGTGCTGCCCACTCCAGGAGGTCAGCTTGAAGGGGGCTTCTAACTAGCAGGAGCTGTGGCGTGCAAAAGGGGCAGTCATTCAGCCGAAGCCCTGGTCTTCTCCGCAGGAGAGCTCCTGCTGGGAGCTGGAGGGTGGCTCAGCCTGAGGACTGGTGGAGGAACTCAGATGGAGCTGCTTAAATTAGTTCAGAGTGAGAAATGTAATTACCATGCTTGCTCAAACCAAGTGTCTGAACACTGTTATACAATGCGGTGTAATCACAGAAAAGGGGTTTGAGGCTGCTGCACTCCCACAAAGTAGCCTTTGTGTTCCTGGGACCCTGTGCCGCTGATTAATCTGGTTGAGGGGTGTTGGATGGCATTAAGTTCAGGTGTGTGTACTGAACTACTTGGGGAGTTTTTGTCCTGCTCATCTGGGTAGGCATTCACAGTTGCTTTGCATCTGTAGCAAGTGCCTGGAGAGGAATATGGAAACAGTGTTTAAGCACTTGAGCTAAGGATACTTGGGTCAGAGTAAAGATCCCAGAGGAAAGCAAGATGGTGCCTTGCCACTGCCAACCGCTGTTTGAAGGATGTTGTTGTAGTTACGTGGAAATCACCTTCCTCCATCAGTGTGCGTTTCTATCCGGTACGCTTCTCTCCATCAGGCTGGGAAATAGCATGAGAGGGCAGCTTGATTGCTGATTTCACCAATTGTTGGTCATGTGACTCCGGGCAGGTAGTTTTCTCTTCTGAAAAAGATGGGCTGATGTGTATGTTATTATGTAGCGGTTTGTCCACGAGGGTTTATTAGAAAGCTGTCTGTGGCGTAATCACGTACACAAAGACATGTGCCCGAAGGCAGACATACCTGGTGTAGGGACAAGACAGGACAGTGTGGTGAGAAGCAGGTGCCCAAGCTAAGTGAGTCTCGTCCACGACTGGGTCACTGTAGCCTGTCGTGGAAAGTCATTTGGCAGAAGGGAGGATCTGTTTACGCTGGGGTGTGTGGTGCCTGGCGTGGCAGAGCTGTGGTGTTCTTGGTAAGAAATGGATGTGCATCTTCCCATGCATGCATCCCATGCAGGCCTGAGATCCTCCTGCTGCCTTAGCTTTGTGGTCCACACCTAGCTGTACATTTATGCGTTGGGTGTCTTCTTCCTGGTCTTGTGTCCCCAAGTCTGTGGACTCCGGCTCCCAGAGACCCCGTGGAGGACCAAGTGTCTGCCTATTTTAGTCATTGCTGTGATGTACGTCTGGGTCTCAGGAAGTGCCTGATGGATGAATGGGCGGATGAATGAATGAGGTACAATATGAATAAACATCAGTGTTAAATTACATGTGTTCCTTGAGAAAACTCAAGAAACTCATTATAAAAATGAGTTAAGACAGTTAAAAAAGCAACGCAGTTTGGTCATAGATAAATAGTATAAACTTGTGTATATCTGGTTGCCATGCATTTCATTAAGATTTTTATTTTAATTGTATGTGTGTTTGTGTGGGCTATGTGCCAGTGGAATCCAGAAGAGGACATCGGATCCTCTGGACCTGGAGTTTGGGCATAGTTGTGATTGCTCAGAACCAAGCTCAGGTCCTCTGCAAAAGCAATACTTTCTCTAACTGCTGAGCCATCTTTCCAGCCCCAATAATAAGTTTAATAGACTTAACTTTGTGAGTGTGTTTGACTATAGATTTTAATAGCTTAACATGGCCAGCTTGCCCATAGAGTTCTTAAAACAGTTCAAAGTTGTGTTTTACCTGTGCTTATGTTCTGAGTTGGATCCCCAGGTCAAAAATAAAGCAAATACTAAAGAGGAACACTATTAGTGTGAACATTCCGTGGCTATTGGCTCTCACTGTGTGTATACACGAGCGTATGCAGGGAAGCTACCCCAAGTCTCCAAGTGAGGGCCTGTGATCTTCTGCCAGCAGACCAACCTTGCAGTGGCTTCTGGAGGGCAGTGTTCACTTGGTAGGGTGGTGCCCATCAGTGGCAGCGGGTGATTTGATGTGTTGGCCTTCCTCAGCCTTGCTTATCACGGGGGTCTTGCTGTGTCAGCACAGCTGGGTGGCGGTCCAACATCCTGCCCCTAATAAGTTCCTGGTCTCTGCTCACCAATGTTCTGAAGCCTTGTTTCAGGATTCCAGGCTTGAATTTGGAGGTTTTTCTAGGTGCTCTCAAGAAGTCTAGCGCACTTAATCCCTCCTGGAAACAGTTGTTCCCTGAGGAGGGTTGCCTGGTTTGCTGGTGGGTACTACATTACCACCCTGCTTTTCTGCAGCGGTTCCTAGAGCTTGGCTATTCAGTCTGAAGCTCTGGATTGGCCTTCGGGGGTTGCAGTTTGGCTGTGTGTCATCGTCGCTGGCCTCAGCGGTCAACACAAAGGAGGTTGCACTGAAGTTCTTGGGGTGAGAGATGCTGGTGGCAGGATTCTTCTCTACTTCCCAGCTCGCTCGGAAGTGCTCAGTATTGTCTAAGCCAAGTCCCCTCGCGCCTTTTTCCTGTTGCAGTGCTGAGGATTGAATCCGTGCTCCACTGCTAAGCAACGCTTGCAGCTTTGCCTCCTGACCACTTTCTTGGTTTGGATACGGGGTCTAGTTCTAGAGTCCTGGGAGTACTGTAGTCTGTCACCATGTGTCAGGTTTTTGGGTTTTTTTGGTAGGGGGAGCGGTTAGCAGGATCTCACTAGATTGCCTTGAATTTGTAATCTTTCTGTCTCGGCTTCAAGCGTGTGCCACCATGCCCCCTGCTCAGCCCTGTGGTTACAAAGCAAAGCAGAGTTTCCGTGGTGCAGAATGAAAGCCCACATGCGTGTTGACATGCCTGTTGGGTTTTGCTCCTTTCTGAATCATCAGAGAATCTCTTTGGATACACATGCTTTGTGGAATTTCATTTATTTCGGCAACTACCTAGGTAGGAGTTTAGCTCTAGTTAAGTCAAGACACTGTACTTTCATTATGAACTCTGATGGTTGTGACCATGTTACTTTTCTTATTACTTCAGCTCTGTAAAGACTGGAACTCTCCACCCCAGGGCCTGTCCTGTCCCTTTCTCCTGGCTCTGTATAGGCCGTCCTGGGTGGCACCTCGCCCCCCTCTGACCTCCCTGACTTTGTGCGAGTGACATTCAGGGTGACTTCTTCAGTTTGGCCTTTCCCGGGACTCAAGGTATCTCTCGGTAGCTCCACATGGGCCTGTGGCAAGCATAAGCACCTGACTTCAATGTTCGTAAGAGTGTGCTCCATCTAACTTCACAGCCTTGGCAGATGGCACTGACTGTTCTTTACTGTCACCCAGATCCCAAGTCCCCGGTATCTTTGACACCCCCCCAACACACACACACACACACACACACACACGCCTAGTTGCCATGCTGGGGATTGAACCCAGGGCCTTGCTGAGCTACGTCCTCATACTTCAAGACACTCTTGTTCCTTCACAGCACCCTTGCCGCCGGCTCCCTTGGTCTCACGTGAGCTGTCACCATAGCCCTGGGGCGACACCTTGCTCCTGTCCTTGCATACTCTTTGGCAGCCTAGCCCTCAGGAATCTTTATGGCGGCGATCACATTGCTCACCTCTCTTCTTGTGGAAAACCAGGTGGCCATTTCCCACGGGACTCAGCCCCCGGGCCACGTTCACTAACTCCTGATCCTTGTGTGGAGGGCATCACACACGCTTCTGCTATCAAGGTTCCCCTCACTTCAGGATCCTTGTGTTGCCTGGGCCTCCAGACTGGAACACTGTTTTGCCATTTGCCTTAGCTCTTGTAGACCAGGCTGGCCTCAAACTCTGAGATCTGTCTGCCTCTGCCTCCCGAGTGCTGGGATTAAAGGCATGCGCCACCACTGCCTGGCAGAACAGAGCATCTTTTGTGTGCTGAGCTCAGAAAGGACCAGGATGTAGTAGACTGGGACGTATTGGTGAAGTTAGTGACTTTATCTTGTACGTAAGGAAGTTCAGAGTTCTGTAATCAGTTTCATTCTCTCCTTTTAAAAAGTCAGTGTGTTACTCCTTCAGTTTTTCCCATTGTAAAGTAGCCATTTCCGGAGAATGTGAGGAATTGAGGCCCTGCCAGGGCTAGCTGCGTAAATCCCTGATCCTTTTTGAGTTGCTGGGCTCCTGTGAAGCCCATGCCCCCTTAGCCACCTAATAACAAACACTGTTCTCATGGTCCTGCAGGTTGTATTAGACTTGTTCTATCTGTTTAGCGTGCGATCAACAAAACTCTTGGCCATTGTGGCCAATTCACTGCGAGTTTCTGCTACTCTGCACTGAGAAGCAGGGCTAAGGGGCACATGCAACACTGGCCTTGTGACTCTCTCGTTAACATTGACTCTGACTTCTCGTTAAGTGTGGTAAACGGAGCAGGTGGGTGAATCTCTGCAACCTCCCAGAACTCCAGGAAAACGACAGAAGGAAGAACAGTATAAACCCACCCTCACCCCCAGAAGCAAGACAGCGAGCAGATTTTTCAAAGATGGAATGTCAGTGCCCAAATACAGCCCGCCTGCTGCCCTGCCTGCCAGGCGGCCGTGCAAAGCTTGGGATGGCTTGATGGAATTTTGTTACAGATTCCAAAAGGCTAGAGTTGAATATGTCGTGCCAAGCCAAAAACAATGGACCAAAGGAGGAAGAGAATTAACCAAAATAGCATCCCACGCAGGAGGAAAGAATGCTGCCTCAGCTTTGCAACCACACACTGGAGCTCTGAAACCAGCCAGTCTAGACCCTGATAGAGGACCAGTATTCTTAGAAGGATTAGCAGAACAGTAAAGGATGCTCTTGACCCGAATTATGGAATGTTCCAGCCAGCTGTGGTCCAGTTTGTGGATTAAATAATAATTCATCATCAGAAACAGCAAAAAAAAATTCTCTCATTTTGAGGATCTAATCCAGGGTGCCTTCCCCCCCAAAATTTATTTATTTATTTATTTATTTATTTATTTATTTATTTATTTATTTATTTATTATGTATACAATATTCTGTCTGTGTGTCTGTGTCTGGCAGATGGTTGTGAGCCACCATGGGTTGCTGGGAATTGAACTCAGGACCTTTGGAAGAGCAGGCAATGCTCTTAACCTCTGAGCCATCTCTCCAGCCCCCCCCCCACCAGGGTGTCTTATAAGCTAAGTAAGCACTTAATCATTGAGGCCCTACTCATTTATTTATTTATTTAGGCTTGGGATAGTAGCATGAGGCTACCCTTGATGAACTCTTGATTTTCCCGTCTGTCTCTCTCAAGTACTGGGATTACAGGCATATACCACCATATCTACCACAGTTTTTAATTGAAAAAAAAATAAAAAGACCAGAGTCAACTCTATCCCAAGATGAGCTCTACGTATATATCCAATAATAGTGTGTTTAGCTATTCTAATTTCTTGTTGATGCTGGGAATCAAACTTGGGTCTTGCCAGGCAGGAGCTCTACGTAAGCTATTTAAGAAGGCGCAAAGACACTTGTGAAGGAACCAGGGTGGTATAGTGGCTGAATGTCAGCAAGCTTTTAGACCACAGCCATGTTTGATGTCAGAGCTTGAGGCCATGGTTTACCTTTATTTACCTGCAATGGCCAGGAGAGATCTGCCCTATCAGATGCTGTGGGATAGCAATGCGTGTAAAGAGGGCTGGCTAGCTGAGGTGCTGCCTCTGTCCGTTGGAAGTTGGCAACGTAATTAGAAAAGCCGGTCTGTGAATTACAGTATGGATTACCTTGTGAGTAAAGCAGCCCCTCCCCATTTGCTGTTCAAAACTCACCAGAGAACTGGATACAAAGTCAGGGCAGTTCATCTCGGTGTACGCAGCTTAAAAATCCTCCACAGAAAAGCAGAGAATGGACTCTCCCCGTAGGTAATAGTAGGGATTAGTCAAAAAGAGACGTGCCCTAAGTCACAACTGCTCCCGGTGCTCGTGAGAAAAGTTGGCATTGCTTGTGTTATGAGGGCCAAAGTCATTACTTGTTGCCATCTTGGCCAGTTTCTGATAGGCTCGGATCATTTTCAGGGTGTTCCTGAGTAAATGTTGGGGCTGTTGCCCGGGGGCTCCAGCACCATTTCAGCCTGATGCCACCTCACGGCATCTCGCAGTGCTTCCATTCAAAACAGGGAGAGGAGAGTTAGGGGTTTTTCCTCTCTTGCTTTTTGTGAGGGCTGGGACTGAAATGTTCTTGCCCAAACAGCTCCTGCATTCTTATTTAAAGGAAGACCTTGGCACATGGCAGCCCTCTTCAAGCTCTCTTTAGTGGGCTGTGGGGTGTGAGTGATTAGGAATGCAGCTGTGCTCACTACCAAGGCTGCGGCGCAGGCGGCGCAGGCACGCACGGAGAGGAGCTTATAACAGCCCCTGGGGCTCCGAGATCTAATTCTTCAAGTGCATGGCATGCAAGCCTCTCTCCTCGGGACGGATGCATCGAGGGCTGTTTGCACCGGAGGCCTGGGACTTATTTGTTTAAGAGCCCCCACCCTTGGCTCTGTAAAGGCAGCCATGCCTCACACAGGAGAAGACTGAGTTCATTTCAGCTTTGTGTAGCTTGGCTTCAGTGTGCCTCTGGAGTACAAAATTCCTTGCTTCCCCTGTGTGGCCCTGCACAGATCCATCTCTGTCCGGAGGCTCGGCCATATTATCACTGGTGCTTTGGTGTTCAGAACCTGGAACTGCCACTTGCCTTGGCTATAGAAAGTTGTGTTTTTGCTCAGCTCATGTGTGTGGAGTTTCTGCCGCATGCAGGCCATGCAAAGCGCCAAGGTGCACCGATTGGGGTGTGTCCCCAACTGGTGGCAGTCAGGTACACAGACCCAGGTGCCAGAAAGGCTTCTTTTCAGTAAGAATGCAGGAACTGTCTGGGCAAGACAGATCTAGTTGGGGCTCTCGGAAGAGTGAAAGGGGACAAAGATGGGACTTTTCTGTCCTTTTGAGCAGAAACACTTGAGGTGTACAGTGGGCGAGCCCTGTCTAGAGGTAGCCAGAGTGTGTCTAGGCATTTCGTAGGAGGAGGTTAGTTAGGCGGGCGGGAGTCAGGTCAGGTAAACCCTGGTGGGGAAGAGATGCTGTAGGCGTAGGAATCAGACCCAGGTGATAGAAAGCTCAGGACCAGGGGGTTGAAATTCGAGGAGAGTAACTGACACTGCATATTTAAGTGTGTATACCATGAGGATCCACTCCCACTTAATCCTTTTAGTAACTTTTTTCCTATGGGGCGGGGAGGGAACTGTCTAAGTACTGTAACATTTAGAGCCCAAGGCAGTCTAGCTTCACATCCTAGGGGTTGTTTTTTTTTGCTTTTTTTTTTTTTGGCTAGAGCAAATGGTTACTTGAAGGGGAAAGGAATAATGTGAAGAGGTAAAGTTCAGGGAAAATGTGGTTTGGGACAGATGGGCAGAAGGCGCCTGAGTGCTGACTTAATTACTCTGGACGCTTCAGGAAGCCATGGAAAGTTTTTAATGGGGCGTGACATGGCCACAGTAGTAAAACATCTGAGTTCATCACTCCGCGCCAGACGTTCTCCCAGAGCTGGCATCCCTAACCTCCACTTCTTCTCCTAACAACCTGTACAGTAGGCGGTGTAGATACCCCCCACCCTCCTTACTGCTCATGATGTTAGAGAGGCAAAAAGACTTGCTAAAGCAAATACGAGGTGAACTTGAGGTCAAAGGCCAAAAGGCCACTGGAGAAGTCCCTAAGAGACAGTAAAGGGGAGGGAGGGAGGGAGGGCTGGGAGAATCTGACCGATGGCAGAGGCTACCATCCCCACCCCATAGGATGCCGATGGTGGTGGTGGTGTGAGAAGGGTGAAGTCCTCATTTGTGCCCTCTCTGCACAGTGCAGAGTCCTGCTCAAAGCTAGGACTGAGGGCCTGAGCTAAGGGTGGGTATTTGTCAGAGCAGAACTTAAAGCAACAGGAGAAATCTCTGCAGGGTTCAGCTTTCGAGAGAACATGCGTGTGATGGCTGGAGCAAAGACAGGGACTCTCTGGGAATTACAAAGCGCTCTAATTCAGGGCTGAGTAGTGATGGAGGTCACACGAGGTGTTTGAGTCCATTTTTTTTTCTTCCCCCGCTATAACCAAAGAATAAAGGTTAATTCATTCACAGTTCTGAAGGCTGAAATGGATGGTGGCATGTGGGAAGGAGCTTTTTCTTGCTGCAAGTCAGCACCGGGCACCACATGTCAAGACAGAGAGACTGCAAGCTCGGGTCTCTTCTGCTTTTATAAACCTACTAGAGCAGCCTGGGGTCCCGTTCCCACAGCCACATCTATTCCCTACCTTCAGATACACTAGCATGTGACTTTGGGAATTAAGTGTGTGAGAGTTGGCATTTTGGAAAACCGTAGCAGAAGGACCAATGGATAGGTGTTTCCTGGCCTCAGCATTTGAAGGGGCTGGATGATAGGCATTACCGGGTCCCTGGCCATCTCTGTCCAGTTAACTTTGTCACTAGAGCCAACCAGCGGCCTGAGACGGTCTCTCTTTTTTCCTCATTAAGAAAAAGATTGAAAGTCATTATGATTTTGGTTCCGGGTGCGGCTTAATTCTTGCCTGGCATCTGTCTAGCACCGGAATTTGACTTTTTCCAGCATAAACCAGACACGGTGATACATCGCTGAAGTCCAGCTCTAGGGAGGTGGAGGCAGGGATACAAGTTCAAAGTCATCTTTGGCCGTTTGAGGCTCACCAGGCTACCTAATGCCCTGTCTGAAAAAAGCAAAACCAAAACCAATGCATGCTTTCAATTCCACTTTGATCCCAGCACTTGGGAGGCAGAGGCAAGGGGATCTCAGTGAGTTTGAGGACAGCCAGGGGTGTATGAAGAAATCCCGTCTGGAACAAACAAACAAAAAAGAAAGAACAAAGAGGAAAAGAAAAACCAAAATCCACTACCACCACCAGTAACAACAACAACAACAACAGAAACCCCCAGAGCCATCGCTGTAATTGTCAGTCTCTCCTGAGAAAGACAGAAGCGGGGTAATGTGAAAACCCAGTGTGTTTTTAAATGGTTGCCTGTTCTGCTATGCCTGAATTCCTCCAGCTCATTGTATTGAGGCGTCCTTGAGTCTGTCTGTGTCCGCCTGAGAAATAGATCTGCTGGAGCTCAGGGGTTCTGTCCGCCTGAGAAATAGATCTGCTGGAGATCAGGGGTTCTAGGGTGGAAGCCAGACAGAAGTGGGCAGGTCTTTCTCTGTGCTGGCTGAGGCCAGGGCTAGCTGTGGGGAGGAGAGCTGTTTGGTCTTTAAATTCCCCAGGGGTTAGGTGAAGGTTGATCGTGCAGAAGGCCACACTGATAAGAAAGTGTTTGTGCTTCCCTACAGAAGGGTCCAGAGGCAGTCTCATCTTTTGCATTTTATTGAGGCCACGCTGAAAGGGAAGGTCCATTAAGCCTTGTTGCAGTCCTCTCAGCTGCCTCCAGCTTTCAGCCAAGACATTCCCCCCCCCCCCCCCCCCCCAGCTCCAGCCGGGTCTCTGAAAGCCACGACCTGAGCCTGAGGGAAGAAGCTGCACTGTGGCTGTGGCTACGTCCTCCTTCTCTTAGGCAATAGCAAGATTGTGGTTCATCTTGTTGGTCAGTTTCTTGCCTAGAGGCTACCTGAGAGAAAATGAGAATTTTAATTCTTTGCTGTACTTTTTGGTAGAGACAGGGCCTTACTGTGTAGTCCAGACTGGCTTTCACCCTGCTTCAGCCTCCCAAACACTGGGATTAACCCACCATGGCCAGCGTTTGATGCACTTCTGGAAAAATAAAACAAAGCAAAATAAAACAATTTGCTCCTATGAGAGAGACCTCTCATCTTGAAGTGCATAAGACATGGCAAAAGTTTCTCCACAGAAGCAGCCATATTTGTTGATTTTTTTTTATTAAAAAGTATTTTATTAATTAAAAATTGGCTGTTTTTCCTTTTATTTTCATTTTTATGTATGGGTGTCTTGCCCCATGCATGCCTGTGCATGCGGTGTGCACAGAGTCAGAAGAGGACATTGAATTGTCTGGAACTGGTTGTGAGCCGCCGTGTGGGTGCTAACACTGGAACCCGTGTCTTCTGCAAGATCAGGCAGTGTTTTTGACTGCCGAGCCTTCCCTTACTGAATTTTCTTTAACGAGTTTTCTCACTCGTAACGTTCACCTATTCTCAATGGTCCTCAAACAGTTCCCACACTTTTTACTTGTGCCCGTTCCTCCCTCTCTTAGCGATGAGGAGCAGACAGACTCAGGAGGTGACAAAGCTTCACTCCAGATGGCACCATGTCTTTCTTCTTCATTGTCTGGAGTGGGTCAGTAGTGGACAAGAGGCTGAGTGGATCAAGAAAGGCCATAGAGAGAATGTGATTCTATGCTGCATACAGTATTTCTGTGGATGCCGGGACCATCGGCACCAGTGAGTACTAAGATTATAATGTAGTTGAAAGTTTTCCATTGCCCAGCGGTGCTGCCTATCTATACATGTTTGGGGTAGCGCTGGTAAAACCAAACCTATTCTAGTGCCAATCACACAGAAGTTTAACACAGTGTGCAGACCAGGTGACCACGGGGATATGCTTTATAACATCTTTTGTTTTGATATTGGTTGTTTTTCAAGACAGGGTTTGTCTGTGTAACAGTCCCGGCTGTCCTGGAACTCGCTTTGTAGACCAGGCTGGCCTCGAACTCACTGAGATCCGCCTGCCTCTGCCTTCAAGTGCTGGGATTAAAGGCGCATGTCACCACTGCCTGGCGTTTTATGACATCTTTTCAGAAGAAAGTCTCCTCCCAGGACAGTTCTTAGCTTCTGTCTCCCGTGCTGACAAATGACTGTGCTTAGTATCTTCCCTATTCTGAGAGAATATTTAGGATAGTCTCAAAGACGTTTAAAAAAGGGAACCATAGACTAGGAGGCACCAGTAAAGCTTCCTTATTTCTGGTAAGTATCTTTATAAAAACTAATAATGTAAAGGTTAAATGGTTAGTCTACAAATAGGTATTGCATACAGTGATACCCTTCAGCTTGGGGTTGGGGGAAGGGAGAGAGGACTGGAGATGCAGGTGGAAGGGATGAGCTAGAGAGAGATGTTGTATTTCCCTTCTGGAGTTTTCCATGGTAACATTTATCTATATCGAGGGTTCTAACGTGCCTGAGGGCTAGTAAGGTGGCTCAGCAGTTTAAGGTCCAGGTGACCTGAGCAGGGACCTCAGAGAAAGGTGGAGGGAGAGAAAGATTGCACTGACTCTAAATAAATAACACTGTAATTAAAGATAGGCTTGATTTAAAGGCTGTTAACAGATCTATGTAGGGCGGTTTTTATAACACGCTGCTTTGTTTTTCTCGCGATCACTTTTCTACAAGAACTACCGGTTCCGCCATCTTTGCCTTTTGGAAAGGAGTCAGGGTGGTAAAATCTTAGGTAAGGGGGGGTCTGAGTGACCACGAGTGACCCCTGAGCTTCCCTGTGCTCTCATCACTCACCCTGTCCTTTCCACTTGACGCCCAGCAATCTGCTGAACACCTAGGCGGAGAAGAACTTGAGACTGCCCAGCACGGTCGTTTAATGAGCGGTAGGCCTCACACAGACCTCCCGTTCAGATCCTGGGGATTTGACTCTTGGCAGATTCCTCTTTTCAACACAGCACCGTGAACTGAGGATTTCCTTCGGGCGGAGAACCTCTACTCGCATTTTCTTTGGAGTAAAACTATAGAGCACATGGGTGAATATTTTAGCCCAGCTTGGAAGGGAGCAGAATTGTCTGCACATGAAAAGTATTAGAGAAAACAACCAACCAACCAAACAAAATCCTCGCAGAGGACTCACTTGCGTTTCCAAGCTTGACTTTATATATAGTGCCACAGAGAAACTTAGCACTCTTGCAAAGAAAAGGTGCAAATTTTAGGTACGATGCTGAAGGGTTAGTAGAAGATTATAAACTTGGGGAATTACAGAAGAGACGTCCGACAACTAATAACAAAACAAGCAGTTCCTTTTTTGTTTGTGTGTACATGTGAGTCCAGGTGCACGTCAGAGGCCAGCTCAGGCCAGCTGCTCTGCAAGCTCCCAGGCTCCAGGCAGTGCTCCTGTATCTACATCTCCCAGGAGTGGTGCTGGGGTCACTGAAGCACACCACCACACCTGGCTCTATACAGTGAGTTCCAGAAACACAGGTTGGCTTGTCAGGCTTGCACGGCTAGTGCCTTCACCTGCGGAACCATCTTCCGGGCCCTAACAGTGTTGTTCTTATTACCTTTTAAATGGCAGGGCTGACTGATTGAAAGAGGTAAACATCGCTAAGACAAGATGGCCAACCCACAAATTATAAAACTAATGAAACGTCATAGTTTTTTTTTTTTTTTTTTTTTTTTTTAACCTTACCGTCAAATGGAAAACTATGGTAAGTTAGTTGTAGCTTTGGGTAAGAGATATTTTTCACTCAGAGTTGTTGGGAGTAGGGTTGGGTGCCCTCTTTCTGGAGGGCAGTTTTGTTGTTGGTATTCTACCCCCTCCCCCACCATGAGACAGTCTTGTAGAAATGTGAAGATAAAATCAGATGGGGACCCATTTATGGGCAGTGACGTCTACAGTTCTGTGAGTGGGGACATTGATAAGAGCCCGGTCGACGAGTTTGGTTTCATGGAACAACCATGTACTGCTGTGCAGCTGTGAGCAACGGCTGTCAGGGAATTGGTGTAGTGTGCTGTGATGTCGTGTTGCATCTTGTTTTGCCTTGTGGTTTGAGTTGAGGTCTCACTCCATAAGCCCTGGATGTCCTGCAACTTGCTCTGTAGACCAGGCTGGCCTAGAACTCACAGACGTCCTCATGCTGCCCCCTGGGTGCTGGGATTGACGGTGAGTGCCACTATGCCCTGCTTAGGGTGTTTTTTTTTTTTTTTTTAGGAGTTCGTTTTCAATTAATTATTTGTATGTCTCTGTGGGTTTGTGTGCATGAGTAGTAAGTACATACAGAGGTCGAAACAGAGTATTGGATCCTCTGGAGCTCAAATTAGCAACAGTTGTAAACCACTGGAAGTAGGTGCTGGGAACCAAACTCAGTTCTTTCCCAAAGCAGTATGTGCCTTTAACAGCTGAGTCGTCTTTCCAGCTCTACGGGGAACTGTTAACAATACAGAATTACAATATTGGGTGGAAAGAAGATACAGAACTCCCCTGTGTGACAAGGTTCACATTTTACCCGAAATGTGCATAGCAAACGTGTATCTGGGATATAGTGTAAGCCTTAGCCGAGTGTGGTGTTGGAGGGATTTTGTGTGTGTGCTTACATGCTGTGTGTAAATGATTTAGAATCCTATTCTTGACAGTTGATCACTCCCATATGGTATGTGTGCATGTATGTATATTGGGATGAGGTTTTGCCACTTAGCAAGAAAAGCCAAGCTACCCAGAAGTCACAAGGTGGTAGGGCCTGGTTGGGATTACAGTAACCTTTATAATAATACGATTAATGCTTTTAGAAAGAATAGGGGGAACCAGTGCAAACCACACATGGCCCACTCCGCTCTACATGCCTTTGGGGTGATCAGATGACGCCTATGGAAGAAGGCCCTGTGATTCATCTAATTTGCTAAGTCATAAAGAGACAGCAGTTCTTTCAGGGTTGTGGCACTCATGGTGGAGGATGGATCTGAGTTCAGGCAGTCTGGATCTAGCTAGGGTCCAGGCTGTTGAACACCGTTTATATCTTTCCAGAGTCCCAACATTTGGTTCTGTTCCTCTGTGCACAGCAGTGGGTGTCGTTACTGCCAGTGCCAGGCTACCGACCTGACCGGATGTACTTCCTGCTGCTTGGCTCTCACCCCGTGTCTGGGAAAGCTTTTACCTTAACAACAGGAACCCATTGGCAGAACCCGAGGCCTCTGGGTATATAGAGTCCTTTTAGCTCTGTGACGTGGGCTTATGGTGGGGTCCAGGTGAGGCCTTGCTGTTCCTGGAAGCACTTTACCTTCTCCTTTCTCTTTCTTGAGAATGGCTCATTGGTCATCCTCTGGGAGCTCTTCTTCCTGGACCACCAGACATTTCTGTAGGTTTGTAATCTTGCATGGAGCTTCTAGATCACAGAAGTTAGGAGGAAACCCAAGCATGGGAAGGTGGGGCAGGAATTGGGGCATCTGCCCTCCTTGGCTGAGATCCCCATGATAATATGTTGTTCCCCCAAATGCTCAGGATTGGAAGTGCTCACTCTATGTGAAGATTTTTGTGCATATTTAATGAGATCTTGGGGATGGCACCCAAATCTAAACCCGGAATGAAGGTGTTTCGTATACACTTTATACCCATAGCCTGAAGGCTAATTTATGTAACATTTTCTACAGTAAGCAGGGCGTGCTGTCACACACCTGTAATCCCAGCACTCAGGAGGATCAGAACCACGTCAGATCCGTTCTCAAACAGCGACAATAAGAGTTTCTGATTTTGGAGCATGCTGAGTTTTGAGTTTTCTTCTTTGGGGAAAAACAAGTTTCGAACCCAGGGACTCACGCATGCGAGCACAGGACTGACGTTTCCAGAGCTTGAGTTTCTGTACCTGTGCCTGCTCATTTTGTTTACTGTTTGCCTGACTGGCTGATTTTTTTCTTTTGTTTTGATTTTAGCAGCCCTGGGCCTCTGGCCCAGGCCCCCCATGCTTGCTGAACAAATCCTGTATCATTGAGCCGCTCAGTCACAGCCTCCCCTGACTTGTACACGCCATTTCTTTAATAAGCTTGCTTTGCTTAACAGTGTATTTTATATAAAGTTTTAGTCTCACTGAAGATTTGCTAGTTTCTTCAAAATCTGTGTGTGTGGCAAAGATCTTCCTATGATTCAAGTTAGAGCAATTCCATTTTTGTATCAAAAAGAAATACCACCAGCAACTGTCTGAACTTGTACTTTGCTGGGGACAGAGCCAGAATCTGATTAATCGCCTGGATTTTCTTTTTCTTTTACATTAATGAAACAGCGGGAAAACATTGCATTCTTCAGTGGGGAGGTGGAGGCCTAAAATCCACTTTTTTAAAAACATTTTTAAATGTATGGGGGTGGGGGGCAAGGCAGGAGGCAGGTCTGCACGTGCCACAGAGTGTGTGTGGCTGTCAAGGGAACAGCTTGGGTGAATTTGTTCTCCTTCCACCATGTGGGCCTCAGGAGATGAAACTCAGATTGGTAAATTTGGAGGCAGGGGCTGAGCCATATTGCCGGCTCCTGCATTTTCCCTTAGGCCCGAGAGAGTCTTGAGATCTGTGTCTGATAAGACTGATGTGCAGGTACTTTCTTGTGGATAATCTTCTGTTTGAATCAAAGCTGAAGTAGGGACCTTCAGACACTCAGAACAATCAATGTTTCTCTCAAACATGTGGAGCCCTCGCGCCCTTACACACCTTATTTTTAAAAAACATTTATTTATTTGTTATTTATTTATTTATTTATTTATTTATTTTGTATGCAGTGTTCTGCCTGCATATATGTCTGCAGGCCAGAAGAGGACACCAGATCTCATTACAGATGGCTGTGAGCCACCATGTGGTTGCTGGGAATTGAACTCAGGACCTCTGGAAGAGCAGTCAGCGCTCTTAACCACTGAGCCATCTCTCCAGCCCTCCTTACATACTTTAAAGGGGCTGATAAGGAATAAAAATGGTGTTGAGAAAGCACATTCTTGTGCAAATATAAAAAGTAAGTCAGATGTAGGATGTTCTTAAAAATTAAGGCGAGATGTTTAAGAAAGTGGGGAGGAAGGAAGGAGGGGCCTGAGTCGAGAAGAGGACTCTGTAGTGCATCTCTATATTGCTGCTTCTGGAGAAGGAGGATGAAGTAGCTGTGGGTTGAGAACAGAAGGCTTGTTCTGGGGTCTGGCCAGGTAAAATTCCCTCAACGAGAGCAGTTATAAAGTGAAGGGCTTTCATCCTTCAGGGGCGGAGGACTCAGATAGAAGCTAGAGCTTCCGTCAGTAGGCCACGTGGGTAGGCTGGGCAAGCCAGGAGACCTCAAGCCGCAATGGGCACCGCGCTGTTCACTAGGCCAGCAGACGTGCAGAATGAGCACCCTCACCCCATCTGCCGAACCTGCTGGATGGTGGCAGGCGCTCTGCTTTACCTGTAGATGTTGGCTGAGTTGCTGGCTTGTATGACTGTCCTGGAGGGCAATTTACCCCAAGCCAAGGAGTAAGGGGAGACCGAGAAAGACTGCTGAAACCCAGACTAGACTGTCTAGCAAGGGGCTGTATACTCAGGAGTTGATTCTTCCTTCAGGTGCCCAGGAAATGTTCATGAGCCGCGTGAGAGTGTGTTGATGTGTGCGTGTGTGTGTGTGTGTGTGTGTGTGCGTGCTCGCTGGAGAAAAAACTGCTTCCTCCTCTGTACTGGCATAGTTGCGGGAGAGGACCAAGAGACTGTCCACTTGTAAATAAGAGCCCCTGCTATAAGCCCTTCAGTTTAGGGACCACCAACTGCCTTCGTCATGAATGGCCATACCTAGCTAGCACTTGGATTCCTTTCTCTACTCTTGGCTACTCAAGAAATCATCAGATGTAGGGCCGTAAGCCTGTGGACCTTGGACATTTTACAGACACACGACTGAGAAGCTGGGAGCCAGGCACCAGGGTGGGTGAGGCAGCCTAGCCCACAGGATGGCATTTCCTCACCGCCATTTCTTGGACGCGATAATGTCTTTGGCCCTGCCTCTAATGGGAGACACACAGTCTCTACCTGAGGGCTCAGATTCAGTTTCGTAAGCTTTGTATTAGTAAGTGATTGAAACACTCCGCTAGGTCTTAGCAGCGGGAATGTCCTAACCTGTGGGGCACAAGCCTTATGGGTGAATCACGATTGGTGGTGTTTAGATGTTCGCTATCCCTTGCTTTTCAGGATTAGTGAAGAATATGTGTATGTTCTAATTTTTAGTTTGACAGCCTAGATCTAGATGGGAAATACATTTGCACTGAGATATTTCTGAGTATGTTTTAGCCAAGCACTATAGTGTTCCCCTCCACTCAGTTTAATATGTACGCAACTGCCTGAGCCTTCCATGAGAATCTGTTGGCTTCAGAAATAACTTAGAAGCATTTATGGTATGTTTTAAATTCTTCATGCCATTTTTCATTTATAGGCATTAAAATTGAATGTGTCACTCTCCACTATATAAGCTGAGAACTGGGTGGGCTTACCATTATTCTGTGCAAAGGCCAGCAATTGAGTCAGGCCTTCCGGTTATTAGCCATGGAAATGAGAAGTTGGTACTGCAGAAACCACGGGCTGGAGCTGAGTGAAACCTGTCTTCTTCAGGTAGTTGGACCAGTCCAGGCCCGGGCTTTCTCTTCTGTAAGGTGGGAACCATGTTGTAAAGATAAAGTTGATAGGCATTTGACCAATACCGGCTCAATAGTTTTGAAGCGTGGAAACAGACGGATAAGAAAAATGCCTTGACAAGTGCCTTGAGAGACGATAGAAGAAGTCACCTGACCCCAGCCTGCTCAGTCTTTGACTCTTAGGATGTCAGCTGCTTTATTGTTAGAGGGTGTCTGTTGAGGTTGGCAGGGTCCTTCATTCAGTGTGGTGAGAACCTGATACCGTCCCTCGCCGTCTGATATAAGGACAATCCATACTCAATGAATTAACAATGAATCAAACTCATTGTTAGGAAGCTATTTGGAACCTCCAGTGTTTTTCTTTCTCTTAAACAAATAATGAAGCAAGCCTTGTGTGGGGACAATACCTGCAATCCTAGCCCTCAGACAGCAGGAAGATCGTTGCAGGTTCAAGGCCAGCCAGTGCTTCAGATTGGGACTAACGCTAATGGTGAGGCCGCAACTTTGGGAGCATGGTGATGCTCCTTTGGGCTCTTCCACATCACCCTAACTGCCTCTGCCCAGAACAAGCATTTCTCCAGCAAAGCTCTCCCATCACCAAGAAGAGGACAGTTTACTGAAGTTTGCAGACACTTGTCCTGCTTATAATGGCCAAAGCAAGGAAATCTCCATTAACTCACACTCTTCCTCCAGGGTTCAGCACACTGTCACAGAGGAAGGACAGAGAAGCAGTGCTAGCTGCTCATCCTCCCCACCCTACTGCGCTGTCCTGGCCACAGCGAAGCCGCTACCAGAGTCAGCAGGGCGGTCAGCATCCAGCAACTGGCTTCATGACGGTGGCGATTGCCTGCTCTTCCAATGGTCCTGAGTTCAATTCCCGGCAACCACATGGTGGCTCACAACCATCTGTAATGAGGTCTGGTGCCCTCTTCTGGCCTGCAGACATACAGACAGAATATTGTATACATAATAAATAAATAAATATTAAAAAAAAAAAAAAAAAGAACTCCACTGCCCCAGCATAGAGGGCTTTTCCTCCTGAGTATGAGGAAGATCTCCCATAGATTATCACTTTTCCTATCACGGGTTACCTGCCAGGGATCATAGGAGACTCTACATGTGTGAGAAGTGAAAAAATTCCTCCTGACCATTCAGTAGAAATCACAACAAGCCTACTATGTGCTGGGTTTTTTTGGCACGTGAAGAAGAGGACATAGAAGTGGCTAAAAGGGAGGACAAGGAACACTGGGGTCTAACGAGATGCGAGGCATGTTGGGTAAATAATGAAGCAGCTGTGATCCAGGGCTCAAGACAGTAGCCCCCTAAGAGGGAGGCCTGGCTCTATTCTGTGCTAGCGTATTGGGCCTCGCGCCTGGTGATTTTGAAGTTCTTCTGTTTTGTGTTAGGGCTCAAACTCTGAACCTTACACTTGCTAGGTAAGCAGCCCCCTGTGAGCCATGCCCCTGCTTTGCCTTAGGCCCTGCAAATCACATGGTTTTGTAGGTCAAGATGGGGTGTGAGTTGATGGTTGGGTGTAACTGGAGAGTTCTGGCGTGCTTGGCACCATTCGGCTTTATTCTGTGGGCAGTGGGGAGCTGTGGAAGGGTCTGTGCTGGGGTGGCAGAAGACTCAGTGGAAATAGGAGGCTGTCGGTCCACTGAGGGCAATGGAGGACCTCATGCTGCAACATGGGGAGGTACCACCCATAGCAGTTTATTCACAGGCTTTGGTGGAGAGTTTGTTTTGGGCATAGGGTGGGAGGGAGAGGGGGGTAATGGGGGTGGAGGTGGGGTTCTGGTCGAGCTAGAGATCCCATAGGCCACTGGGCCTGCTAGAGCCAGTGGCGGTGAGGCAGATGTTGTACAGGAATGGGGCAAGGCCTTTTCCAGAAAGACTCGGAAGTCTTGGGAGGGGCTGCTTGTGGAAACTCGGAGCGCAGCTGTGGTGGATGGCCTGCAGATCAAGGTTACTGTCAGCATCGAGAGCGTCACTAGAACAAATATTCATCCAAAAATAAACGTCCTGATCTTCCTGTTTTTATAACTTGCCTATTTCCTCTGAGTTTGAGGCTGGTCTCCTGTTCTGTGGGTATTAACCTTCAGAGGATCAGGACCTCTATAGAACTATTTCCTGTACATGTTTATCCACACAGCCCGAGATTATTTCTCCAAATGATAAGAGGAGTTTTTCCATCCTGGGGTGTCAGCCTTTGAGAGGTTTTCAGTTGGGAATCCCAAGGATGAAGGCTCCTGTCAGGTCAGAGGAGACCGGGTAGTGGTGGGAAGTGACTTCATTCAGTGCTTGTGGTTTTGTTTGTTTACAGTGTGTGTGTGTGTGTGTGTGTGTGTGTGTGTGTGTGTGTGTGGTGTGTTGTGTTATGTGTGTGCATAAACAGGTGAGAGGAAAAAGTGGAAAGTTGGGAGTTGGTTCTCTCCTTCCACCCTGTGGGTCCTGGGGATTATAGTCAGGTCATCAGGTGTGGTGGAAACAGCACACTTACCCAGTAAGCCATTTCCTATCCCGTTTAGTGTTTTGTTGTTGTTTACTTGTTTGTTTGTTTGGTGGGTTGTTTGTGGTTTTTCCGAAACAGTATTTCTCTGTGTAGCACTGACTCTCCTGGAACTCAACTCTGTAGACCAGGCTGGCCTCAAACTCCACGAGATCAGCCTTTCTCTGCCTCCCAAGTGCTGGGATTACAGGCACGCGCCACCACTGCCCAGTTCCATTTAGTGTTTGGATGAGCACGTTCTGTCCACCTCACATGTTAAAGGTGGCTTCTTTGGGGACAGAATCCCAGAGATAGGAAAGCACCATCTTTAAAGGACCCCATGTGAAGAAGGTTCTAGTGCCCCTATTGAATAAATACCATAGGGGAATACCAGCTGAAACAGCTCTGCCATTCTCAAGAGCTCAGTGTTTCTTATTGGTCCACCAGTGGCTCCTGCGTCTCCACACTGTAAGCAGGGCATCTGCTTTCATAGGCAGGAAGTTAGAGCGGCTGTGTGCAGAAAGAAAACCCAGTTTAAGCAAGTTTAGAGCTGGGTTCAGTAGGCGGGGAGGCTTCAGCTCATCCGCCCTGCCCACTTGCCCCCAGCAGTCCCCTTGCTTCTCCTAGTGAGTACTTTTAAGATGTAAGCCTCCTCGCACAGTGCCTTACACACAGAGGCTGCGGTGACCTGGCTGTGTGGGCGGCAGCTTGTGCCACAGTGGGACTTGGAGGGGAGCCAGCTGCCTCTCATTGATGCCATCTTAGGTGGGGCCGGGATGCCACATTTTTTTTTTTCAAAAGCCACGACCCCATGGCTGCTTAGAGATCCAAGTGGCGCTGTTGGGAATGACGGTCCCAGGCCGCTGTCCAGTACTGTAACCACTAGTCATTTGGGTTCTGAGCCCTTGAAACAAGCCAGTGTGGGCTGACAGGTGGCGTCAGTGCAAAAAGAGCCCGTTGGTTGGGTTTTTTTTTTTTTATTATTATTTCTATTACAAAGAGGTGCTAGGTGTCTCGTTAGTAATTATTTTCTTTTGATCACTCGTGGAAACAATGCTATTTTAGACGCACTGAGTTATGTCAACTCTGTGGAAAATCTCCACATTGTGAATGTGGCTTGCATTCTTTTCTGTGTTGTTAATTGGCTGTGGTGAGTTCCCAGGCTCACAGGCTCCAGAGCTGGGCTCCCTGTTGGCCGAGCTGCGTGGTGACCCAGCCATAACCCTAGACTTCCTTAGGGCAGTGGTTGGGACAGTGATTCCTTTAGGCAGACAGTTAATCACTTAATAAGCAGCGCGCGCGCGCGCCCGCACGCGCGCACACACACACACACACACACACACAGGTTTTTTTCCCCTCTAGTCCGCCTTGCGGACCAGCTTCCTTCCTGGAAGCCTTTTCTCAGCTCCAGCACTCTTCTGCCCTCCCTCCCCAGGTTAGACTCCAGTGGTTGCCTTGCACTCGCTGCTGGCAGGTGGTCAGAACCCCAAAGCCGCTATTTGCAGAGTGGGTCATGCCCATCCCCGTTGCTGGTTCCCCACCACCACTACCACCACCACGCCGGAGTGGGTTCTCAAGGATAAGCACACTCCGGGGAAGCACACAATGGAGGTGAAGTCAGCCTGGGAAACTCCTGATCTGAGAAGTGCAGGAGCAACACTCACTCAGCTCACGCTGGTGTGCTGGCATTTCAGGGACAAGGGGCAGAAGTTCTGCTGCTGGCCGAAGCCCCAGACAGTTCCCTGCTTCGAGGAAGAAGTTCTGCTGCCCCAGAGGTCCAGGAAGAACATGTCTACCTGGACAGTTATCATTTGCAGGACTGGGGGGACACCTGTTTTACCAGCCAGTACAGAATCCCTGTACTGACTACATTTTTGCCCACTCTGCTGTCTGTTTTGTTTTGTTTTATTTTGTTTTTTGAGACAGGGTTTCTTTGGACTGTCTTGGAACACTCTCTCCTAGACCTGGCTGTCTCTGCCTCCTGTGTCCTGGGATTAAAGGTGTGGACCACCACCACTGGGCTTGCTGTCTGTTTTATATCAAACCATTTTTGTTTTTTTAGTAGTAGGCATTTATTGAATTATTGAATGTTTGGAGTATTCAAGCACTGCAAAGTTAATTAATAGAACAAACTCCAAGCTACCCAAGTAGCCACTCTTATTTCCCTGTTTGTGGATGGAGCACCTACCCATAGCTAAGAAAGATGACCTGAGTCGCCCTATGACTGAATCGGCGTTGACTGTATGTATAGTTTAGGGTTAATTCAAGTCCAGTGTTTGGCTGTTGTCAGTGTGTGCTGCCCGGTCTCATTTTGTTTGCACCGCTGTTTGTTTTGTGTTAAGATGTCTGTTGGAGGTACAGGCTAGATAGAGGATGATTAGCTGCAGGACTCCCCAGACCATCTGAGCCAAGGATGGAGGACAGTTAAGCTTTGCTGCGAGGATAATTTCTGCCATTCCTTTTGAAAAGGTTGCCATTTTATTTTGCTTTCATTTGTTTTTTATTTTTGAGACAGTCTTGATCTGTAGTTTGGGCTGGCTTTGAACTCACAGCAGTCCCCCTGCCTCTGCCTCCCAAGCGCCCAAGTGCTGTGATCATAAGTATGAGCCAGCACATTCATGACTCAGCGTTATGAGCTACGGGAGTAACCACATGGTTGCTGTGTTCCTGCAGAGGGCCCGGGGCTGTGTGAAAGGGGGTGATGTGACTTCTGGGGTGCCCTGCGGCATATCCAGCTCACGCGATGAGTTTAGGATGAGAGCCGCATGCTCTGGATCAAACTTCTCTTGGCTTCTGCTTCTCCTTGACTTGGCATATTGGGGTCTTGTTCTCTGTGTGCTGTTTCTCCTTCTCTCAAATGGGGACACTAAGAAATCTGTGGGAATTCAGGGGACTCAGACAGGGTATATTTAGCACATCAGGTAAATGTCAGCTGACCTTCATGATGGAGGACTTTCATTGGTTAATTAATAAAAAAACTGCTTGGCTCAATAGGTCAGAACATAGGTGGGTGGAGTAGACAGCACAGGATGCTGGGAGAGAGAAGGCAGACGCTTCAGGCAGTCGCCATGCTTCTCCTCTCCAAGACAGACGCAGGTTAAGATCTCTCCTGGTAGGCGACCACCTTGTGGTGCTACACAGATTACTAAATATGGGTTAAAGCAAGATGTGAGAATTAACTAATAAGAGGCTGAAACTAATGGGCCAGGCAGTGTTTAAATGAATACAGTTTCCGTGTAATTATTTTGGGTGTAAAGCTAGCCGGGTGGCGGGACGCAGCCCGGCCGCTCCATCTACACCTTCATAATGACGTTCCTTGGTGCCACGCCATGGATCACAGTGCTCAAGTGTTGAATTCTGGTTTAAATGTGTTTCTGTTTGAAGGCGATGTGATTGGAGCATGTGGCTGTGCATCTAGGCGTCTATCTTTGTGTTTAAAGAGTTGTCGCTCAGTGCTGGGCTCTCACCTGGTAAGGCTCTGTTCTCTATCGCAAAAACCAACGAGAAAGATGGAGGCTTTGGAAGGGCCGTGGTTGTGGTGCAGGAGTAGCATGGTGACCTAGTGCGCACAAGGTCCTGGGTTTGGTTCTCAGTAGCACAGAAAGTAAAGGTCAGAGTTGTGTGTGTGTGTGTGTGTGTGTGTGTGTGTGTGTGTGTGTGTGTGTGTGTGACAGGCACTATCCATGTGCCACAGCTAGGCAGTCCCTGAGCAGCACAGCTGGGCTCTGTGAAAGTGTGGAACCAGCACCACGTTTCCGTGGAGACTCGGGGGGTCAAGTTCGAGGGCTGTGCCTTCAGGTTCATGTAGGAGGGTGGAGTGTCCAAGCAACCTTTGGGGTCTTTCCTGTGAGTGGAAAGGGGTGACTTGTTCACACTGTCCTGAGATGTGTCAGAGGACTTTGCCATGAAAGAGCATGGGGTGCTGCTGTTTGGTTGGCTCCAGTTTCAGCCTCTCTGTCATAGTAACAAAGGCTGGCCTGGCCTCACTTTTCTCTTGGGGGAGGGGGTGCATTCTTACACTTTAGGGTTATTGTGATGGTCAGTCAGTTGACATAGAAGGGACATGAAGATACAGATCCTACTTCTCTTCAAAGACCTCAGAAGGACACAACTAATTACAGAAAAGAGGGCGGAGGCTCATGGCTGCCTATCAATGTTACCCACAGGAACTCCCGGTCTCTTGTGTGGTGAGGCTTGCACATCTGAGGGACTTGCTGGCTCCTCTCTGCTTGAATAAGGCCAGCTGTTAGGCTGCTGCAGCGAATTGGATGTTTACAGCTCTTCAGCCAGTTAAAACAGGACTTGATCTGTCCCCGCATAGGCTGATCTCCACCAGAGGCGTGTTGACACTTAATGCCCTTGTAAGCAAAAGGGTGTGGAGCCAGTGGAATGTGGATGTAAAGTAGGCCCGACTGCTGGCTTTAATCAGTCCTCCAACTCCCTAGTTTGTACAAGCTCTGGTTATCCTTGATGGCATCTGTAATTCAGGGGAGCTGACCTGGACGCCAAGTCTGGGGCCCTGGCCTCGGGAAGGTCTTCTTTCTGAGTGGCCCTGACAGGTTTTTACAGCACTGATTCCTAAACCTTGCAGTACATCAGAATTACCTGGGAGCTTTGAAAAAGATGGGGATCCAGGCTGCACCCCAAACAGACTATACGCCACCACTTAATAAGAACAGCAAAAAGCTCACCTGACATCCCAAGCTTAAGAGCCAGCCAGTAGTTTCCTTGGTGGGAGAGAAACCTGGTGTCATCTTTGGATCATCCAGGGGTCGTCTCCCCAGTGGGCCGATCTGGTGACTATGTAGTCTCGAGAGTGGGTAGCCATTTTAAAGCGAAGCCCAGATAGTCATACATATTTCATACATAAATACTTTTGTGTGTATCCCTAAGTGGTAAGGACCTAAATAAGAGTCACTGTACCGTCATACCTGAGGATATTAATAACAAGCCTGTGTTCAGATTTCTTCAGTTGGTCTAAAAATGCCTTCACAATATTTGTTTTTTTTTTTTTTTAAATTAGGGCCCAAATACATACAATTCATTTCAGTAATTTGGCTTTGACTCTGGGGTAAGGACACTGTAAGTGTGTACACACAGGTGCTGATGGGTGTGCACATCTGGAAAGAGAGGTGTCTCTGGCACCTGGCCCAGCCGATGTTTACAGGGCGTTCTCTTGCCTTCCTGTGCCCGTTGAGGGCCCTTGCCAGCTTCTCCGGCAGTGGTTCTCAACCCTCCTAACGCCGTGACACTTTAACACGGATCCTCGGGTTGTGGTGACCCCCCCCCACCACCACCACAAGTGTTTTCTTTGCTATTTTTATGAATTGTAATGTAAATATCTAGTATGCAGGAGCTCTGATGTGTAGTTCGGTTGGCCGATGCCTGCCTAACGTGTAGGGAGTCCTGCGTTTCTTCCATCCCCAGCATCCATAAGCCAGGCATAGTGGTGTACCCCTGTAGTCCCCGTGCTTGGGAGGCAGGGGCAGGAGGATCAGAAGCAGCTCAAGGCCAGCCTGAAGTACTTGGGGGGGGGGGGGGAGATGGAAGAAGGCAGCAGGGTCTTGGCTGGAAGCTGTGGCTAAGGGACAGGCTCCTGGGCTCTGTTGAGGGGTCCTGCTCTGACAGCTCCCCCAGGAGCCAGCTGGCACTTGTGTTCCCGTGGAGGGGCAGCCCAACCTTGCTCCCATCCCCTGGGGGTGGCTTTGTATGGAGTTGACCTCCACCTAGGTCTCTGGAGTCAGGTCCACATGATGACCACTGTCTTTCTTTGTAAAGTTTGTTTGTTCTTTTGTTGTTGTTAGACAGGCAGGGTCTTCCTGTGTGACTTAGACCAGCCTTCAACACGCTGTGCTCCTGAAGCTCCCTGCGGGGTGCTGAGATGACTGGTCTGTGTCCCTGCCACATCTAGACGATACTTAAAGTGACAGCCGCCCAGATAAGTCCATTGAATTGGATTGGGGGTGAGACAGGGTCAGCAGGAAGAGGGTAAAAAAGAGGATGGAGACCAGATACCCTGATTGATTTACCTCTCCTTCCTTCCTCTCTTGAGTATCTCGACACACTCTCTAGCCCAGCAGATGAAGCTCTCCTCTGTAGCCTGCGGGACTCCTGTCTTGGGTGAGGATGGATTTGCGGCTGTCGGGATGTTCTTTGTTTCTTTCCTGCATCACAATCAGGTGGCTAACAACAGCCGTAAGCGCATGTCTTGATATTTTAAGGCATCTCTAACATTATTCATCTTATGACTGAACTTGCGAAAAGGGTAGGAAAACCCAAATGCTCTTTGATAACACTGGGGGTCAAAGCTCACTGGTAGAGCGCTTGCCCTGAACCTGCAAAGGCCCTGGGTCTGATACCGCTAGCGCCACAAAAATGAACGATCACTGAATAGAATCATGGTATACCCTTATAGTAAAATAATGTGCGGGTGTTGGGGGGAAAAGACCGAGTTGTCTATGTTCCAGGATATAAAGGTCAAAGAGATAAAAATCAAGGATCAGGGGCTGAAAATGATGGAGAGCTGGCTCAGTGGTTAAGAGCATTGGCTGTTCTGTCAGAGGATCCAGGTTCAAATCCCAGGACCCACATGGTGGGTCACAGCCGTCTGTGGCTCCAGTGCCAGGAGATCCAACAGCTGCTTCTGCCTCCTCTCTAGGAACCCATGTGATGCACAGATAGCATGCAGGCACATAAAATAATAAACTTGTAAAAGGCCGAGGTCCAAAGACTCTGAGAAGTATGACAGTGTTTCAGGGCACCCCCCTCCCCACGCTGGGACCACAGACTTGTGCCACCGCTCCTGACTTCACGCTGTCTGGGGGAGGATCATTCCCGAGCCTGTTGCCTGCTGTTCAGTTTACCAACTAAGCTACATCCCAGCCCACCAGAAACTTTTTAAAAAGATGGCTCCTGCAGTCTTGCGGGGTGGGAAAGGGGGATCAGATTATAGGATGTGGTAGAATATACCTTTTTACACTTTAATTTATGAATCAGACAGCAATCGGCTAAAAGAATCCATCTGTATTTACATTGTCAGATAAATTGGTGGCTTTATTAGGTCCCAGTTAATCTGTGTTGTAAGTTCTGAGCATCGTTTGCTAAGACATCCCAGATTCTGCCCTGCTGTGACCCCAGCGTGGCTGTTATCAGTCAGTGGAATGTGACTCCTGTTCTTCCCACAATGCCTTGCTCTACGGCAGGTGATTGATGCTCAGTTCTGTTCTGACACTGTGGGTTGAGCCAACAACATCTGGAGCTTAACTCTAGGGGCTACGGAAGGCCCAGAACTGAGCCCTGCAGCGCCGTTAGCTGCTGTTTCCCAAAGACGGTGGCGCGGCCGCCTTTGCCTTGCGACTGCCTGGTGGCTTATCCGTTGGCATCCTGTCCACCAAATTGATGGTGTGTTTGTGTTTGTTTCCAGCTTTGGAGTGACAGCACAAATGGGTCCCACCCTGGTAGTTTGGAATGTTCAAATGTTGAGACTTGTTCCTCACACCGGGTTCATTCTTAGCAGCCGAGATCACGGGAAGCAAACAAATAAAATCCTCCTTCCTGAGCAGAGAAGAGCAGAGAGGATCTTTGGGCATCTGAAACAAAGAACATCTGGGAGTGAGCCTTACACAGAAGTGTTCTGGAAGATAAATACGAGTACACTCAGCCCTGCCACAGAAATCTCTTTTGTCATGTATTCATTCATGCTCCGGTATCCGGTCCCGCATCTCAGCCTGAGTAGATGGAGCCCGCATTCGTTGTCCATTCTCCCTTCTGTTCTTGCTTTAGTGCCTGATATTTATGTTAATGAAGCCCGGGTGCTATCTTTGTAAATGGCAGAGAGTGGGTGAGCTGCCTCCCTGCCTTCGGTTCTGGAATAAGTGCCGCAGTGGGTAGGTGCTGAGTGTGTGCTGATCAGGTGAGGGGTTTGTTCTCCAGCACCGGCGGCCTCTTTTTGTATGGATGTGCGCGGCGATGTGGCGAGAATTACCATGTTGCTGGCTGCTCTTAAAACCTGGCTGTGACATCTGACTAAGCAGTCACACTTCTGCGCTGCTGAGAAATAACCTTTGATGGAGATGAGAGAGTAGACGAACATTGAATGTGCTGGAAGATGAGCTTGCCCTGCACTCGTCTACACAAAGTCAAGGTCACATCATCAGCCCTTGAATATCTTTGGGCTCAGGTTCTCTCTTGCTGAGTGTGTTGAGTCTGCAGGTTCACCGAAAGGCACCCATCTAGATGACCACACCGAGCACGATGCCTCCCTCCCAGTCTTCCTTACCCTTCTCTCTTGTGCTCGGAGTCCACAGAACTTCACACGTCACCCCAGCCATCTCCCGCCCAACCTTATCATCTCCAGCCCCAACAGGTTTCTTTGTTTGCTTCTTCGTATTTATAGGTAGGGAGTGGGTGGGGCATGTGTGGAGGTCCCAAGACAACTTGAAGGGAGTTGGCTCTCTCCTTCCACCGTGTGTGTCCTGGGAGTTGAAATCAGGTGGCTGTGCTTAATGACAAAGGCCACTCTATGATTCTCTTTGATTGGGTGGGGGGGGGAGAGGATGCAGTGAACTGAGAGATCTCCACCTGCCTCTGCCTCTTCTTGAGTACTAGAATGGAAGGCATTGGCCGTCACATCACAGCCAGAGCCGGTGTTGGTTTTTCAAACAGGCTTTCTAGCCAAGGATGGCCCGAACCCACTATGTTGTCTAGACTGCCCTTAAATTGGATGCAGCCCTCCTGAGACTAGGGGGTGCACATCTGCACCCCCTAATTTAGGGTTGTTGTTGACTGCTGACTTTTATAATGTTGGAACCCAAGTCTTATGTTTGTGCTCTCCCACCCGAACCCCCCCCCCATCTGTGTCCTCCTTCTTTACCTAGGCCCATATCATACATAACTGTGCCAAGGCCCAGCATAGCCACTGCCTCAGAAAGGATACACTTGCAGCGTTTCTGTCCATGAATTGTGTGTTGTTTATACAGATAAATTATTAAGGAGCATTGCTGAGAATTCCCAGAAGAGATCTGCACTGCACTGCCAGCAAATGTCTGTCTGGCCATTTGACAAAGGTGGCTTCCCTGTGGAAGGTTCCATTAGGAAGCCACCTGAGTTTCATAAAGTTTTAAGGTGACTGATCTCAAAAGGGGCAGTACACTTTCCTCCAGGAAAGAAAAAAAGAAAAGAAAGAAACTTGTTTGTTTTGAGACAGGGTGTCACCATGTAGCCCTGGCTGGCCTGGAACTTGCTATGTAGACCAGGCTGGCCTCAGATCCAGAGATCTGCCTGCCTCTGTATCTCCAGTGCTGGGATTAAAGGTGTGCACCACCATGACTGCCCTCACCCTTTTAAAGGAGGGGACCCGTGTGGAGGTCAGGGGGCAACTTTGAGTGGTCATTTATCTCCTTCCACAATGTGAGCCCCAGGGACCAAACTCAGGTCGTAAGACTTGGCAGTAAGACTCTTATTCTGTGGACCATTTCACCAGTCCCGCTCCTAGAATTGTCCAGCTCACAAGCCGGTGTCCTTCTGGCTTGGAGAGAAAGCCCAGAGAGGGCTGGGCTGATGAGAATGGCGTTTGGTCACCAGTCCATGATCTCTATGGTTTGAGTTCATGCTAAGGTACGAGACACACGGAATACCCATCCTCTGGGGCATCTGTGGGCACAACCAGGGCTTGTTCCAGCCCTTTTGTTTGTTTTTGTCTTTGGCAACAGGGTTTTTCTCTGGAGCGAGTTCTGGAACTCGCTCTGGAAACCAGGCTGGTCTTGAACTCAAGAGATCCGCCTGCCTCTGCCTCCCGAGTGCTGGCTGGGTTTAAAGGCGTGCCCCACTACCGTCTTTTGCCACTTGATATTCCAGGTCTAGATGGAGGTTTGGTTTCTCTTTAGCCTGGGTCTGGGTTTGAAGGGAAAATGGATTCCCTCAGATATCTGCCCCCCCCCCCCCCCCAGCTGAATTCCAAAACCACACTTTGAATACTGACTTTTCCCTTTTCCTTGCTAATCCAGCCTTTGGCTCCTCCTGTGGTTTTCTCGAGTGACTTATTACTCAGGTATGAGTGTTCATTCTTTCCCTCCTCCTCCTGTAGAATATGCTGTGCCATGGACCCCGTAGAGGGCGTCTGCACCAGTGTAGCCCATGGCTGTTCCATGTTGGCCAGGAACGGAATCTGTGATCAAGATGTTCTCACATCATAGAGTGGACATGGGATAAACGGGGGTTCTCTTTGCCTTTTCCAAACCAGTCCACAGTCTTCACATAGGGCCTCATGAAAGGAAACGAGACAAAACTGTGGCGGACGCTGGTACCTATGTATCCGACCTGGCTGTGACTAAGCCAAACTCTTCCTGAGATTAACCACAGAGAGCCAGTTAGACTAGACCATAGGTCGGTACCTCAGCATGTTACTGAGTTAGCCTGAGGTGGTTGGTCACTGTGCTTCTGTATCTGAAGTTCTTTTCTCAGGAGATGACATAAGAAATCTACACCCCCTCTTAGTCACCCTCCCTACCCCTGGGTTGTTCTGTGTCCTGGCCGTTCTCTGTTGGATTGACTTTCCAAAGATGTTGCTGTGGGGAAAGCAGCCCGTTGCCAGCGGAAGGACAGCTCTCCTCCCAGACCCTAGATTTCATCTGTCTCAGCAGCTGGCCAAGACTTTGTTTTCAAGAGAACGTAAGTGAAGGCAAGAGAATGGTTTCTTTTGTTCAGATTTCCCCTCCCAGAGGCCAGTCCCAGGGGTCCCTTCACCTGCATTATCCATTAGTGCTTTGGATTCGTTTTCCCCACCAAATAAACAAGTCTTTCTGCCAAAGAAAATCTGCATCCTGATTGGACACAGAGCTGTCTCAGGGCCTTCTTTTGAGTCATGCCCTTCATTTCCCTGGGTCCCGTGTTCTCCTGTCCGCGCCGTCCGCCTTCTCCTTATGGGGCCCTTTCCCCTAATTTCCTAAGGCCTTTGGCTACGTGGCCGGTCGGCCATCCTTGAAAGCATCCTTCGTTCCTGTTTGCTCCATCTCCTGAAGGCTCCTTTCCGATCATCTTTCACCTCTCGCTTCACGCTCCGGGGACACATGTGGTTTCTCCATACTGCACAGATGTGCTTGGGGGAGAGAGGCATAACTGTGGCCTTGCACGCTACAGCTGGTGGACTGAACTCTGCAATGGGGAGGTGACTTTCTCTGAGCGGGCAGGCCAGGGTACGAGAGCAACAGACGTCAGGCTCTACCCTGCCATAAGCTAGAGCGAGTTGTTGGCGTCGTAAGCAGTGGCTCATGGTGTTTGGGAAACCAGAATTCACCCTTGAGTATCTGATTCCAAGCAATAAGGAACCAATGGCTGACAGATACTCTGATACGGGCACACACATGAGAATGCATGTGCACACCCATGCATGGCTGCTGCAGGAGTCAGACTTGCGTCTCAGCTGCTCCACTCTGCTTTTTACCTCCGGGACACAGTAGATGAAGAGATGAATGAGGTGGCTGGCTACGGTTGCCCACCCCTGAGAGAGAAATTCATGAAGCATCCTCATGGCTGCCGTGTGGATGAACTGACGAACGTTCTGTGTCGACAGCCTGCTCAGTACCAATGGGAGTGGATCCACTTATCCCGTCCACAGTGGTTTTTGTGTGAGGAAGCCAGAGTTCTTTGGCTGCTGCGTATTTTGACAAGAAAAATCTATTTTTTTCTTCTGGTCCCTGTTTGTCCCCACGTCAGGAAAATACACCTGTTTTGCTTCTGTGACATTTTTTGCAAGCAGTCTGTTCAGCACTGTGGGTTCAGGGTGTAGTGACTGCTGCAATGGTTTATTACCAACTTTGCCCAATCGCCCCCTCCATGAATTTTTCCCTATGTTCTTTCCTTGATAAATATAAACACTTAAGCAAAGTTCTGCGTAGTATATTTGTGAGCTACTGAATAAAATGAACGTTACATGGAGTTTGTATTTTTCATACCCAAGATGAAAATAAGGTTTGAGTTTAGTGGGTTGGTTGGTGAGTTTATTCTCCTGCCCACTCCCCCCTTTTGAGGCAGGGTCTCAAGTAACCCAGGCTGACCCCAAACTTGAACAAGCCAAAATAACAAACTCCTGATCCTCCTGCCTCAGCCTCCCAAGTACTGGGGTTACAGCTGTGCCACTGTACTGAGCTAGGAATTAAAACTTAAATAAACATAACATTTATCTGAAAAGGGATGGCTTTATGATGTTATCCATAATATAAACTCATTCTACAGTAAGGAGATAGAGGCCCAGAGAAACCAAAGCAAGCCTGAGTTTTGAGCCAAGACACCTGGGTTCCAAGTTCATTTTGTTACTGCAGAAGATTAACTTACAGTAGTATTTGCTATCCATGCTTTCAGGTCTTGACATTGACTTGTGTTTGGTTTTTAACAACAGAACACTTATAACTGCTTAAAAGAAAAAAAAAAAAACGTGGCAAATTCAAACAAGGCAAGAACCTTAAACTAAGTCTCTGTGGGACTGGAGAGGTGACTCAGAGGTTTAAAAGCACCCAGCATCCACACGGGTGGCTCACAACCCCTGTAATTCCAGCTCCAGGGATGCCAGACACTCTTATGGCCTCCGCTGGCACTGCACACATGTGGTGCACAGACCTACGTGAGGTTCAACACTCATACACATAACGTAAATAAATCTTTTTTAAAAACGAAAATGAAATCTATTAGAAAAGTGTAAAAAACTAGGGGCCGGTTTGTTATGCTTCTGGTGGTTTGGCTTTTTACTGCCCGTGCCAGAAAATGGACACGTGAAGGCACGGGAGCCCAGAAGCCAAAGCAGTGCTGCTACCTGATTTCCATGGTCCTAGATCCAGTTTTCCGAAAGCGATCCATTTCTTGTCAGAAATGCCAGCACTGACCTGGACTTCCCTGTTAGTCTGTATCAGTTACTTTCTGTTGTTGTGATAAAATACCATGACCAAAAACAACCTACAGGAAGGTTTATGTTGGCCTTTGGTTCCGGGCAGGGGGGTGGGAGGTGCCCATAAAGGCAAAGTAGGCATGGCAACAGGCAGTGGGAGCCAGAAGCTGACTTCACCTTTCCATTCAGACAATTTCCCAAACCACACCATCAGCTAGGGACCAAGTGCTCACATAAGCAAGCCAATGGCGAGCACTTCTTACCCAGACCTCTGCAGCTGCCAACCCATCCTTCTCTTCCTCCTCCTCCTCTCCACCCCCCCCCCCCCCACAGGCTGCCTTGGGTAGTGGCAGAGGCCACTGTAGATGGTCAGGTGAGACAGGAAAGTTGCATACAGTAGTCATTAGCAAACGGATCCATCCAATAGAAATGCCCACTAAAGATGGCAGAAACGGGTGCAGCAGCTGAGAGCATTTGTTGCTCTTGCAGAGGATCCAGGTTCGGTTCCTAACACCCATGTAGTAGCTCACATGACTCAAGATCTGAAGGATCCAGCTTTTCTAACCTCTGCAGACACCAGGCGTGGACACAGTGCATTGTGCACACACACAGGCCAAGTACACACTCAGAAAATTTCCTTTAAAGAAGTAAAACTGTAGACTGAAGAAAAAGTACAAATCGTTTTTCCAGTGCCCCGTGAGCCATCGAGAGTTAAAACTGCTCGCAGTGCGAACCTGGCAGCCTGAGTTGGATCTTGGAACTCTTTTAGAGGAAGGCGAGGACAATTCCAGTGTTGAACACTCTTGACCGCCACAGGTGCACCATGCCGAGTGCATATGCTGTATATACACCTGGTGTGATGTAAAATAGTGTGAGTGTCTCAGGTCCTTTGGCTTCCAGCTGTTTCTTAGGATCATGCTAATCGGGTGTGAGAGTGTTGCCGCAGGTGCAAGTTCTGTAACCATATACACACAGGGGGCGCAGAGGTTCCCTGGTCACGTGAACGTAGGAGATCAAAGGCTACGTAAGCCTGAATAGAGTGTGTGTGCTTGTGTGTGGAGTGTGTGTGGAGTGTGGTGTGTATGTCTGTGAGTGTGTGTGTGGTGTGTCTGTGAGTGTGTGGTGTGTGTCTGTGTGTAGTGTGTATACTCTTAAAGGTTATTTTCAAGGAACAGCCTTTAAGAAATCTGAACCTAGAAACATTTCAGAGTTCAGATTTTGTTGACTTTCCTCGTAGTTGAGAATATTTTTTAATGGGTAGACTTATCAGCAGTAGCAACAATTGTGGGTTTTAAAAAAAGATTTACTGTGTGTGTGTGTGTGTGTGTGTGTGTGTGTGTGTGTGTGTTGCCCGTGGAGGCATAGAACCCTGCGTAGAGGGCATAGAACCCTGCGTAGCTGGAGTTACAGGATATCATGAACTCTACCTGAAAGCGGGTGCTGGGAACCAAACCCAGGTCGTCTGGAATAACAGCCAGTGCTCTTAACCACTGAGTCATCCTCCAGCCCTATTGTGGCTATTAAAGTCATAGTTTTCCTTTTCCTAACAGGTGATATGTTTACTTTTGTGTGTTTAACCTTATTTTGAAATATTTCATACTTGCAGGAGAGTGGCAACAATAGTGCAAAACATTCCTTTCTCTGATTCTCGGTTTACCCAATCTAGCTTATTCCTTTTTTGTTGTTGTTTTGCTTTGTTGTTTGTTTTGTTTTTCGAGACAGGGTTTCTCTGTAGCTTTCAAGCCTGTCCTGGAACTAGCTCTTGTAGACCAGGCTGGTCTCGAACTCACAAGAGATCCGCCTGCCTCTGCCTCCTGAGTGCTGGGATTAAAGGCGTGCGCCACCACCGCCCGACTCTAGCTTATTCTTTAGCAGACACATACTCAGTACTGGGTTTGTTCGTGTTTGTGTATTTCTTTACTTACTTATGTGTGTGCACGTGCATGCGCGTACGTATAGGTTCCAGTGTGTGTGTGCATGTTGGGGCCGGAAGACAACTTCCCATGTGTTCTATGGCTCTGTTCAACTTATTTCTAAGTAATTTGAAATGGGGCCTCTCACCTGGGACTATTCTAGTAGGGCAGACCAGGCAGCAACCTCTGCAGTGTCCAGGCTTGCTTGTTTCCATGCTTGCTGCCCTTGCCCCCTGCACTGCGGTTAGCGCACACTGCAATATACCTGGCTTTTGTTGTTGTTTGTTTGTTTTTTCGAGACAGGGTTTCTCTGCAGCTTTAGAGCCTGTCCTGGAGCTAGCTCTTGTAGACCAGGCTGGTCTCGAACTCACAGAGATCCATCTGCCTCTGCCTCCCGAGTGCTGGGATTAAAGGCGTGCACCACCACCGCCCGGCCCATACCTGGCTTTTTAACGTGGGTTCTATGTGTTGAACTAAGATCCTCAACTAAGCGGTACCCCTGTCCCTGTTTTTGTATTTTTAGCTAGTGAAATCTGGCTTACAAAGTTTTGTTTTGTTTTTTAGACTCGAGTATCATGTAGTCCAGACCCACTGTGTAACTGAGGATGATCTTGAACTTCTGATCTTCCTGCCTCCACTTCACCAGTGCTGGGATTATAGATGTGCGACTGTTCTTAGTTAATGAATGCATTGCTGGTTATCAAACCCAGGGCTTCATGTATGCTAAGCAAGCTCTCTTCCAGCTAAGCTGCATTCCTATCCCCTAACTTACAAAACTCTCTAGTAAGCTATAAGGTTTTCATTCGAATACTAATAGAAGCTCCTTATGCTGGAGAGGTATTCAACTCCACGTGACTACCTTAAGGCCAGTGTATATAAAGTCGGGAATTGTGAGAGAATGTTTGGCTAGGTCCTGTTGCTACCGTCCTCATTTTGGTCCCACGCTCCACCCTAGTCATTCTGGATTAGCGAGAGTTGATGTGGCATGGGACCGTTGGCTGAGGTAACTGTCAGTTTCAGGACATAAAGGGACAAGGCAGAGGTTTTGGTCCTTAGTGAGATCTCTGTTTTCCTGGAATGACTTGTCCTGTTTTCACAGTGCATCAACATGGAGAGTTTTGGAAGTGACGTCTAGTTTCGACAGTGGCTTTGCTTGCAGGCTAAACAAAATTTTTTCTCAGCTATGAAATCAAAGCCCCATCTCCAGATGATTGAAGTCATCCCATTTGAGCATGAAGTAAGTTGAACCGACCCTGCCACCTTACATAGGCCTTTGTTGGTGTGAGGGACTAGGGATGTGACTTACATAAGCTGTCAGGGAACATTGCCAAAGCCGTACGAGGAAGCTGGGAATGGACTCCTTCATAGAGTTAGCACTGAGCTCATGAACAGGGCTTCAGGGCACAAGGAAGCTCTCCCCAGCCGGCCTTAGGAAGAAGCTGTACCAGGCATTCATTCAAGGGCTCGGTGGAGGTTTCACAGTGGCCTTGGGATATGTGGTTCATACCAGCTGGAGACTTAGTCAGCCTCAGCTCCCACACCCACAGGGCGCTGGGTGGCAGATGTCTCTCTCGCCTCGCTCCCCCCATTCACATGGAAGCTTCACGCCTTAGTAACCGTGTGCCTCGTTCTGGTTCAGATTGCATCCTAGGGATTGAAAAATCATGTATAAATATTCCGTAAAAAACTTTCGAAGGTAACTCAAAAGAGAGAAAGATCCCAGGTGCAGCAGCTTATCCGGGTTTGGCGGTGTTTCTTTATCCCCGTATCACTCGGATGTGGGAATAGCTAAAACATCTGTAACACACCATAGACCATTTCATGTTACCCCTAACATGCTTCAGTAACACGCGTTCTTCTTTGTTTTGTGGTTGTTTGTTTTTGTTGTTGTTGAGGTAGGGTTTCTCTGTGTAGCTTTGACTACCTGGAACTTGCTCTGTAGACCAGGCTGGCCTTGAACTCAAAGAGATCTGCTTGCCTCTGCCTCCCAAGTACTGGAATTGAAGGCATGTGCCACCACCATCCAGCTACTAGCACAGTTTCTAAAGCCCATCTTTCTAATTTTTGAGACAGGGCCTGGGATAGCCTAAGCTGGCCCCAGGCTCTGCAGAGCTGAGGTTGACCTTGAACTCCAGGGTTCCTACTGCTGAGAAATGTGCCACCACACCCAGCTTCCTGCAGGCTGGGGAGTTAAACCCGGGGCTGGTGCACGCTGTGGCAAGCATCCCACCAATGGAGGCGTATTCGCAGCTCCCAAAATTATTATTTACTTATTTTTGAGAAAGGGTCTTATTGTATAACCCAGGCCTCAAGGTCTTGGGTCTACTGCGTCAGCCTCCCCGGGAGCCGTAGGAGTGTGTTAACTGTGTCTACCTCCAAAGTTATTTTTATGTATAGGTTTTTATACATTTCTGTAATTGGTAGTCTTAACAGTGCAAGAATCAAGCTTCGTAGAGTCACGTACACCTGTAATACCAGCATTAGGGAAGCTGAGGCAGGAGGATCATGAGTTTGAGGCCAGCCTGGACTGAATAGTGAGAGCTGGTAACAAACACATTGCAGGAGTCAGCGGAGTCCCAACCTAACCTCTTCAACCAATCGCTTCTGAGACGGTTTCTTCCTGGTTCTGGATCTGAACAGTTCCTTGGTTTGTCCGGGCGATGCTCAGCTCACACTTGTGGGTCTCCGGACAGGAATCTCAAAGGGCAAGCCACGTATGAGCTTGGCTTTGTGGGCATCTCAGCCTTTTGTCAGTGATTGATCATCGTCACTTACAGGAATTTTTCTTTTTAAACAATATTTTAATTGGAAAAAGCATCTGTCAGCTGTCGGGCTCCCCGTTCCCGCTTTTCAGAAGCAGGATGTTGAATGTGAGCAATGACAACAGGCCTCTAAACTGCGGACTCTAACCCTCGGATGACTCATCCAGTACAATGCAGTATATTTGTCAAGGAGACTGAATCATATATGGGGGGGGAACTACTTCTTCTCAGGCAGCCAGCTGGTTCTCAGGTCAGCCAGAGAGGATCCATTTTTATCGGAAGCTTTGGAGTAGCGCTGATGCTAATAGCCGGCACTTGGACTCCGCGATGTAGAGGAAATGGCATCTCCGGGCAGGTATTGTGCTGACTTGAGCTCCCCTTTCTCCTTGCTCTCCTCTTGTGTTTAACCTTTTTGGGATTTGCTTGTAGCATATTCTTAAGGGAGGAAAATTATTCTCAGGGACCAGTGAGTGTGAGTGTGTGTGCGTGTGCGTGCGTGTGAGTGTGCTTGTGTGCTCACCCACATGCGCAGATCCGGAACCTCTGCTCTGGTGGACAGAGCTGTTATTCGTCTGTCCCCTTTCTGAACCTCCTTAGAGATTCAGATAAACATGGCTTCACCCCATCATTTTATACTAGTAAGTTTTAAAGATGCTGTTTGGGGACATCTTGCAGGAACAGCAAGCCTAGGTGGGTAGGCTAGGATGCTGAAACAGAGTAAGCAGGGGGCAGCTGAGGGAGAGTATTTGGAGTTTATGGTAGCTTTTGGTATCTGTCCTTTTGCCACCCCCATGTGGCCTCGTGCAAAAAAGAAAAAAGAAAAAGAAAAAACTTTCTTCCTTCCTGAGTGGATATGTTTATTTTTTTGCAGATCACGATTTGCTCGTACTGAATTCATGTGTTAACTTTTCCAAGGTAGAGGAAAAGGGAGTGGGGATTTGGTAGCAACATGTAATTATAGCTTCCACATGACCTGAAGGATCATTCCACATAATTGGGAGGCTGGGGCTGCCCCTTTGACCTTCTCTCTTTCTTCACTCACTAAATTTAAACAATACCCGGCTAGCGGAGGCACATGCCTTGTTTATTTGAGTATATCAAACATTCCTGTGTGTGTTGACAGACTATTCAGTGTCTCCTCATATTTTTAAAGGACACTTTTTCAGTCCTCCTTGTTAGGGACAGTTGCTGGAGTTAGTTTGTGTCTGTGTTATGTCTGCTTGCTGGACGTTCTGTCCACACTGGGTGGGTCAGGACCTGTAAGACTGGCGCGCATAGGTTTGCCTGGGATGTCATCGAGGGCACAGTTCCACCTGTGGTGTCAATCCTGCTGTCGCTTGGAGAGTATCACACAGATCTGGAGTTATCAGACTGGAGAACGAGGCAGGCTTTGTTCCTGTTTTCGTTATTGTAGAACCTATAATAACGTCTTTTTTTTTTTAGGTATATGAATTGTAAACTCTTGGTAAATATTTTTCATTTATTGGTTTCAACAGATTCAGAAATTCATATATTTTGGAAGGAGTTTGCTTGGTATGTTCTATTTGTAGATTAAAGTGTGTGTGGTTTTGTGTGCATGTGTGTTTTTCTTAAGAATGGCCAGCTTGTTTTTAAAGACAGACTGCCTTTAAATTTCATTAATTTTACATTCTATAAATGAAAGCCACCTGTCATGTCGTAACTTGCTAATTATGGTCAAGGACGATAATGAGGAAGAATAGTGTTTGGAGTATGTGGGGGTCTGGCTAAGAATTTCCCTGCCCACATCTGTAGTGCTTATTTTTGTGTGCATATGTGCGTATATGTATATATAGTACGTATTTAATAATAGCATTTGGTGATATTAAAAATATTTCAGATTCAGAGCGAGAGCCCTTTGCCTTCTCATGAAGATTCTGTTTCAGAGTTAGGGAAGCTGCTTTAAACATGTTGGATTGACTAGAGTTCTTATCTTTGGTGGCCTTAGAGTAAATGGGCCCCTCTAGAGTTTTGGTGAAAGCCTTTACTCGGTTTGGGGCTCACTTTGTCAAAAGTTCAAGTAGGGTGGGTCTTGCCTATCATGTCAGCATTCAGGAGGGCGAATAGGACAGTTGTAAATCCCAGGCCAGCCTGGGCTACAGTATAAGACGCTGACTTTCAAGGCCTATACATTTAAGGTCAGCCTGGTCTATATAGCAATTCCAGGATGACCAAGGCTGCACAATGAGACGGTGTCTCAAATAATAATTATAATTAATAGTATTTTTTTTACTATCTTGCAGAAGAGTGGCTCATCTCTAAGTTCATGGAAACAAGGTTCATTTCTCTCTCTCTCTCTCTCTCTCTCTCTCTCTCTCTCTCTCTCTCTCTCTCTCACACACACACACACACACACACACACACGCATGCGCGCACACAAGGCCTGCAGAAAATGACCCTAGGCGCTAAGCACTTCCTTTAAATCTCTTGATTTATTGGCGTTTGCTATGAAAATATCCTGTTTCCCCACTCACCGTCTCATTGCGACTAGCCCAGGTGCTGTCCAGCTCTGCCAGAGCTCTGACCTAGCTCGACACATGAGCAGCCCCCAGAGGTCCCCGCGCTGTTGAGTACTAAGAGCCATCAGCGCGGGGCGATCATGGCCGTGAGAGCTCTGAGAAGAACTCAAGAGCCACAGCTGGTACCAAAGTCTCTTCCTTCGGCTTAGGAGCAGTCAGTGGCTTGCTGCCTGTATTGACAGGCATGTGCGGGGCAGTTCCATGTGGAAGCCCTTGGCACCTAGGCTCAGCTCTGCCCTGCCCTTGGTTGCTGAAAAAAACGCTCTACTCCAAAATCCACGTGATAATGGTTTTGGTGGCCATGTTTTCTAAGCCAAGACAAGTGACAAACCTAAGGACAAGGGCTGGAGAGATGGCTCAGTGGTTAAGAGCACCGCCTGCTCTTCCAAAGGTCCTGAGTTCAATTCCCAGCAACCACATGGTGGCTCACAACCATCTGGAATGGGGTCTGGTGCCCTCTTCTGGCCTGCAGGCATACACACAGACAGAATATTTGTATACTAAATAAATAAATTAAAAAAAAAAAAACTAAGGACAAAGGATGCTCCCCCCCCCCCCGCTGTTTCTTGGCGGGTGGCAGTCAGGGAGCGCATATGAGATCACTGTGTCCAAGGTACCTTAGCGGGACAGACGTCTTGCTTCCCTGTCTTCACTGGTTGGGAGACTCCCCTCCTCTTTTTAGGATCTATTAAAGCTCTAGTCACATTTAAAGCTATATGAATTCAGTAGTATTTCATAAAAACAAGCTAATTTAAAACCACTATAGACCGGCTGCCAACATTTAAAAATACTCACGTGCTTTTGAGTCCCGTCCCTGCAGGCTGCCCCTGCTGTTGACATGTAAGAGTGTGCACGGTGACATGCCTGGCTCCTACCAGAGTCTTTACCTGTGCATTGCCTGTGCAGTGGTGTCAGCTTGTCCCACATCGGGAGCATGTGCCCGGCACACACACAGTACCATTATTTGGAAATTGTAGGTTTTCTGTGTATCTCAGAAAGGCCAGAGACAAGCATGGTGTGGGTTTCAGAAGACACAAGCTATACTCTGAAGAAAGTGTAAGTGGGGTACATGCCCACTCATACCCAGCCACTGTGGATGCATTGACAACTCCCCCCATTGTTTTGGGGTGGGTATGGACACATAAAACAAATACTTGGGAGGCTGGTACCTCAGCTCTCTCTGAAAGAGCTTTTGGCTTGGATTGCAAGTGGAGCCTTCCTTGTTCCACCTTCTGAGCATGCTGCTCGGAATATCTGCAGAAGGGACCGTGAAAATATTTCAGGGAGACGCATCTTCAGATCCAGCCCAAGACAAATTGCATTGTTTTAGGCGTTAACTCCTGCAACTGTAAAGAATGGAAATTCTCTCTTACTCCCTCCATCTTCTGCCTTTCTCCCTTCCCGTCTCCATCTCTCCTTTTAAACACTTGTTCCCTCCGTCGCCTGCCACTGCTCTGGGCCCATGGGCCCTGCTGCTTGACTGGGCCCCTTGAATTCCATTAGATGAGCACAAAGAGCATGTGTCACCAGGGCTGCTCAGAGAGGGTGATGAGCAAAGCTAGTGTCTGTGGGTGGGCATGTGTTCTCATCACATCGCCAAAGAGCTGCAGTGTGCAAAATCTGGCAGGGACTTGTTCCAAAGAAAAATCAAGCCAGTCCCTTTTTTTTCCTCCTGCCTTGAGGAATATTAAAAACACAGCTAACTCCCATGGAGAAGAAATGGAAGTGTTAGAGAATTCCTGTACTTGTGTTTAGTAATCTTTAAAACTGGGGGTCATCATAAAAATGTCAGGGGTACAGTTCTGTTCATTGCATTATAGACATGCTAAATGTTCATTATGAATACTTGTCAAGGCTGGGGAGATGACTCAGTGGTTTAGAGCCTTTGCTGCTCTTGCAGAGGACCTGGGTTCAGTTCCCAGTACCCACATGGCAGCTCACAATGTAGCTAGTTGTTTTTATTACTTTATTATTTTATTTTATTACTCTTTGGGGGACCCACCACCCAACTCTCAAAACTCACGGAGTCTTATTCTTTCCTATGAATACCTGGCCTTAGCTTGCCTTATTTCTAACCAGCTTTTCTTATCTAATTATCCCATCTATTTTTTTTTTTGCCTCTGGACTTTTTTTCTTTCTCCATTCTGTATACTTTTATTTATTTCTTACTCTGTGGCTTGCTATGTAGCTAGATAAGCTGACCCCTAGAGTCCTCTCTCCTGCTTTTCTTGCTCCTTGATCTTCTCCTCCCAGATTTCTCCTATTTATTCTCTCTGCCTGCCAGCCCCGCCTGTCCTTTCTCCCGCCTAGCTATTGGCTGTTGAGCTCTTTATTAGACCAATCAGGTGTTTTAGACAGGTAGAGTAACAGCTTCACAGAGTTAAACAAATGTAACATAAAAGAATGCAACACATCTTTGCATCATAAACAAATGTTCCCCAGTATAAACACATGTAACACATCTCTAACCAATGTTCCACAGCATCACAAGCTCCTGTAACTCCAGTTCCAGGGCATCTGACACCCTCCATGGACACTAGGCACATATGTGGTATACATACATACATGCAGGCATTCACATGGCCTTAAAATAAGTCTAAAAAATTTAAAGAATATTGTTGTCTAAGAGCTTAGAGGATTTTTTAGTGCTCACAGTGGGCACTACATACAGTTCTGCTTCACAGTTTTGATCTTTGAAATGGTTTTTTATAAGAAAAGCCATTTTTCTGGCAATTAAAGGTACTACTTAAGAAGTTTGAGTTGTATGTGGCCTGCCTTATGCATGAAGGAGCAGAAGAAAGGCAACCTTGGCCTTGGCCCTGCACTCAGCTCCCGGAGAAGGTTCTGCTAATTGTTTCCCTTGTCACAGTGGTCCTCCTTAGACTGTAGGAATGTTCCTTAGCACAACCCAGGCCTTCTGAACAATTCAAGTGGCTCCCTTCTCTCTCGGGTTCCCTCTTTTCATTGTGACAGAACCCAGGATATAGAACCAGTGAGATGGTTCATCAAGTAAAGGCAGCTTGCTGCCAAGCCTGAGGACCCACGCGCTAGTGGGGAGAGAACCAAATCATGGGGGCTGCCCTTTGACCATACATGCCTCGTGTCATATAAATACCCCTCCCCTCATTAACACAAGCAAATGATTTTTAGCCCCCAAACTTAGAGTTTATCTACTTCAACTACTTTTTAGTCAAGTAACAGTGATTCTATGCATTCTAGATCTCTAGAACATTTTAACCTTGCAAAGCCCAAACTCACCCACAATAATTGAGTTTCCCTTCCCCACCCAGGGCAACCACCATTCTGCTTTTTGTGTCCCTGGCTTTGACTAAGACATTTAGAATTCAGATAACAATATAAACAGTGCAGTGGTTTGTCCTTTTTTTTTCCTGGCTTATTTAGCATTCTCAAAGTTCATCCCATGTTGATTTCCTTCTTTATGAAGGTTGAATAATAACCCAGTGTGGATATTGCTACATTGTTTAACCATTCGTCTCTGGATGGGCTGAGCAGGCGTTTTGATGATTGCCGCCTCTTGGCTTATTGTGAATACTGCAGAGAAAACATATCTGCACTAGTCTGTGTTGGTGGAATTGCCGTGTAGTAAATGTGAAGGTTGGCTGTATGCAAACACGCAAGGAGACGCACTATCGTGCATTGGGTTGTGCTTAGCCTTCTCGGTTTGCAGAACTTCCTTATAGGCTGACTCACTGGAGGAAGTTGCTGGATGCAGGGTGGCTTATTTGTGGTGCCTTAGGAATGGTGACTGTCCTCGAGAACCAGAGAGATGGCTGGTGAATAAAGGCATTTGCTGCCAGGGCTGATGACCTGGGTTCGATTCCTGGAGCCCACATGGTAGAAAGGGAAGAAGTGACTGCAGGCTGTCCCGACCTCCACACATTCACACACACACACAACACACAACACACACACACACACACACACACACACACTATTTAAAATAAAAATTGTAATCTTAAAAAGGGAGAGAGCGAGACCGAGCGTGATGTGATCTCAGCTTTACTATCGGGAATGCACCATAGGATATACTGAGTTGGAGGCTGACTGGCATCATGGTAAACATCTTTTTGTTTTTTTCTTTTGACGCTAAAGTGTTACCCACAATGATGGCTTTTTACTGTGTTGACTTCAGGGAACCTCTTACCTGTGCCAGGCATGGCAGCACATGCCTTTTTAGTGCCAGCACCTGGGAGTTAGTCAGGTGGATTGCTGAGAGTTCAAGGTTAGCCTGGTTTACGTATGGAGTTCCAGATCAACCCAGAATATACATATATTCTGTGTGTTTGTGTGTAATGTGTGTATATCCTATACACACATAGTAATACACTGCCTTTAAAAAAAAAAGCTTTCTCCATTTCCCATGGTGCTACAGTTACAGACGTGTGTCAGCACATGTAGCTTATTAAATTTATTTTTAAAATAGTTTTTATGTTTTTCTTCTGTGTGTGTGCGCGCGCACGTGCACGTGTGCATAAGCACCCCCTCACACGAGCTGAGGATTGAACCTCTGGTCTTGTCTGAGTGCATCCTAGGTGAGCGCCCTGCCTCTGAGCTACATTTCCAGGCCTATTTTCTTCCTTTCTCAAAAGACTTCAGTAAGCGTGTCTTGCTCTGGGAAGTTTATAATTGCGTAGGAACTAACTCTGACAGTGCACCTTCGTGCGGCCCTGGGTCTTGGTGGCTTCTGGTCTTGTTCTAGTAGAGGTATTCCGTTGCGTTTTACTGCTTGAAGTTTTCTGCTTCTGTGGGTCTGCGGGATGTTTCAGTAGCATGTGTTTGCTGACGCCCTTGGCAACACTAAAGGACTATGAAGCCCATTTTTTAAAAATCCAAAAGTTGAAAAGAGACCTCAAAAGCCCTTTTTGGCTCTTGCCCCCGTCTTGCCCTCAAAGAGGCTGTGGCTCGGTAGTAAACTTGGAGTGTCACACCCAATTGTGAGAAGGGGATATGTTACAGGGTAGGTCTAGGTATACTAATAAATCCCAAGTGGAATGACCTCTGTCCAGGGGAAACCGCCAAGATGGCCCCGCCCCGCCCTCCAGCTGTCGCTCTGTCCCAGAGTTGCGCTGTTAGTGATTCTCTAGGCTTTAAATTCCTTCATGGCCCTTCCCTAAGCCAGTAGATCTGAAGATCCCTACAGCAGCAGTCCAGGGGCTTTCCCCACAGCCCAGAGCCCTGTTTTGTTTGTAAGCAGTGTGGGGAGCGATGGGTAACCACCCTTTATCTGTCCCAGGTCACTAGCCTTGCACCATCTGAAGGAGGGGTGCGATTTAGTTGCTCCTGGTCTTTCTAGCTGAAAAGGTGCGAGAAAGTAACTTGTTTATCATCTGTTCACCTCGTGACCGGAGGCCTAACTGCCAGTGTCTGCTGGGGAGTCGAGATTCCACCCCCTACACACACACACACACACACACTGGAGAGCAGCTACCTTGAACAAGTTTTATTTGCTGCTTATCTTTCCTTCCCTAGAGAAGGAGGTGACAGAACTCTGGTGAAAAAGAACTGAATGAATCAACGAATGTCCCCGAGAGGACAGCCCATGGGTGGATCTGTCTAGAATATAAAGCGAGGCTCATAAAAGCCCTCCTGTGGCTCACAAGGCACTCCTTCCTTCCTGTGGGCTAAATTATCACCTTTTGTTTGGAACAGATCTGAAGAAGGACTGGCCTGTAAAAGATTTTGTAGGTTTTGAATTTGCTAAAACTGGTAAAGTAATTTCCTGCCCTTTTGACTGTGGGAGAAGGGCAGGGTAGCAGGGGAAATAATGCGGCCGCCACGCACGGGACAGAAGGGGGCAGACGTTTCAGGGCATGACCGACGGATGCTGTATAGCCCTAGATTCCCCTCTCACTGGCCGCTGGTTTTCTGCTGACATTCTTACTCCTTTGCTTTCACCAATAATGAGGACAAGGGCAGAACTAGGAGGCATGGAATTTCAGCGGCTCCGGGTCCGTCCTGGGTTGGAGATGATCAGCTTTAAGCAACCCCCTTTGCCGCTTATGTTTTGAAAGCCTGGTTTTGTTTTATTGCTGGTGTGATTTAATGTGGTGAGGGTCCCTTCTGTCCAGTGGTTCAGGGCCTCTGTTAGCTGGCCATGGTTGCTTTCAAGGTAAACAGAAGAGTTTTTCAGGGCTGGTCAGTTTGTCTGCCTCAAGATGGAAATCCCTTAAATCTTGGTTAATTATGAACTCTGCCGACCCTGGGCTAAGCAGAGCCCACAGAGCCCTAAACATCAGTTCAGCTTTGGCCCTTTGCCTCCCAGGGCTCTCTTGTCCCCACTTTTTGCCAAGTAGTCACCCTGAAACTCAGCCCTCTAGGGCGCATGCTTAGTCTGTAAGAATTAGACAAATTCATTTTTCAAAACAAAACCTAAATAAAATAAAGCTTATTTCTAAAACTACTGATGTCAAAGTTATTTTAGTGACTTTTTTATTTATCATTTCCTGAAAGCACCCATATTAGCATTTTTTTAAAGTTACATATAATGCATGTAATCATGACACCCACCGCAGATGCATGTCATTTTGTGGTTCTGTAGTAACTGTGGCCAGCAGGGGCCAGAGTATCACAGTAAGGCAGAGTGGAGCAGAGGAGAGGGCCCTGCGGCAGGCCGAGGTCTGGTGTAACCTCATCTTGTACCTAGAATCTCCACCTAGCATGTTTCTAAAAAGAATTTTGTTTCCTTTTTTTAAAAAAAATCATTTTTATTTTATGTGCATTGGCATTTTGCCATGGGTTTCAGATTCTCTGGAACTGGAGTTACAGATAGTTGTGAGCTGCCATGTGTGTGCTGGGAATTAAACCCAGGTCCTCTGGAAAAGCAGCCAGGGCTCTTAACTGCTGAGCCATCTCCAGTTCCAAGCCCCCTTCCCCCCACCTCCAGGTTTTAAGAACTTGGATTATTATTTTTTAAAAAACGTGGTTTGGTTTGTGTGTGCTTTTGAATCTGATGGATCTGTTCTTGTAGCCAGAGGGCATGAGAGGCTTAACCACCTGGAGCCATTGTTTTCGAACTCTATAATTACAGGTGCAGTCCCCAGCCTCCAGCTGAGAAATGTGGCTGTTGCAGGGTAGGGGTCACCCTTGACTGGCCAAGCCCACTTTGGTGGCGAGGCCTGTGTGGGGGTGGGGATGGGGCAAGTAGAGAGGTGACTTTCAGCTATGACGAGTAGAGGAGAGAGTCTCTTCGGCTCTTCACGAGCAGGGTCTCCATCCCTGATGGCTGTGCACGCAACATACTCAGGAAAGCACCAGGGTCCCCCAAAATAAAGCAGCAGACACAAAAAGAAACCAGGAAAAGTCACCCGAGCGGTGCTTTCATCTCCCATTATCTCTGCAGGGAGGCCCAGAAGGCCACACTGACACAGAGCGTGGTCTAAAAGCATCTTAGGTCACCTGCTGTATACAGCACGGCTAGAATCGCTTTTCAGGTGCTGAATTGAAGATGGACCTTTTTGGGGGGAGAGGGTGTTCTACTTTTGGTTTTGTTTTCTGTTTTTCAAGACAGAGTCTCTCTTCGTAGCCAGGAACTTGCTCTGTAGACCAGGCTGGCCTCCAACTCACAGAGCTCCACCTGCCTCTGCCTCCCAGCAGAGATTTACTCTTGATAATCCCTCTTCTCCAGGGCAGGTTCTTCACCGTCATTTTTCTACTGACCGGCGTGTGTTATGGTTTGAGGTAGCACGGCAGAACCGAATGTAGGAGATACATGCTTAGGTGGGAAATTAGCAATTTCATGTTAAATACCATGCTAACTAACGCACTCTGTAAACTGCTGCCAAGTAGCCCAGTCTTGTGTTTCATGAGGGGACGCCCAGTGTGAGTCCACACTGCTCCTGCGCTTTCCATGCTCAGTGCCTGTGAAGTCACCCCTGGCTACAGATAACTGTTGGGAACCGCAGAAAGCTCAAACTGTCTGGGCCACTGATCTTCCAGCTCACTAGGAGCCTCTGTTGTTGGCACTTACAGGTGCCCTAGTCGTTTGCCCCACCCCCACCCTCCCAGCCTCTGCAGTCTCTGTAAGGCTCCTTGGGTTCACGTCCAGTTTTTGTTCCTTTGACTTCCTTGATGACTCTTGACCATTACGGGGCCACAGCACACAGCAGCAAAGAAAGGGAAAGAAAAACTGGACTGGCGAATGGCACACTGCCTGGCACCCCAGCCTCATGCATGGCACACTGCCTGGCACCCCAGCCTTGTGCATGGCACACTGCCTGGCACCCCAGCCTTGTGCATGGCATACTGCATGGCACCCCAGCCTTGTGCATGGCACACTGCCTGGTACCCCAGCCTCATGCATGGTACACTGTCTGGTCTCCCTACCTTGGGATATCCAGGAAGACTGTGGGGCCAGGGCAGCAGGCCCTGTACAAGAGAATGTGCTAGCAAGTACAGTGCCTCTGAAGCTCTGGCTTCTCTATGCCCCGAAGGTTTGGGTCAGATCAGTATAGAAGTGTGAGCATGCTCAACAGCACTGTATGTTAGGCAAGGTGCTGGCGGTCTTCCCTAACTTGACATTAGCGACACCATTTCTCTTGTGAAGCAAAGTCTCGGTTCAGAAAGGACCCGGACCCCTTCACAGAGCCTGCCTGTGGGTGTCCTCCCAGACTTACTAACCCTGCCGGAAATGGCATCTCTGCAACTAAACCGTTTTCCATAACAGGCTAACGAACCATCCACACAGTGTCTGCTTAAATCATTAATCTGGAGACCCTGTTTCTTCTGCATTTTGGCTTGCAGAGCAAATAAATGCTCTACCTTGGGTGACTTGTACAGAGCAGAAAACCATGTAACCGTCGTGCGTCCACCCATGTGGATCTCTTTTCTCACTCATCAAGTCCAGAATAAAAGTTTTTTTAAGACCAGGGTAATCATCTTTTATGAATTCTTAAGTAATTGATGCTTAAGACGAACACTTGAAAAAAATCGCCAGTGGACGATGACCAGCACCTTCGGCTTCTCAGCACATTTGCCTATGCCACAGTATCTTGCCAATTAATTTTACAGAACTCACTAGGCATACATCATTAGCATGCACGTATATGGGCAATTTGGTGAAATCTAAGTGTCTTTCTAAATCAGTGGGCATGGCATAAGGGTGTGATTAAGATGAAGACAAAGTAGCATACCTGGCTCCCAGAGAGCCTGGTGTTTTGGCTCAGCGGGCGTCTGGGAAGTGGACTGGGGAGTCTGGGACCCAGCTAGTCCCCCTCTAGGTCTAGGGGAGTGGTAAAGGGGCTGGAAGGAAGTGAACCTCATGTTTAACGTGATGGAGAGATAAAGAAGCCATGTGATCAGATAAGGCCCGGCCATGGGGTGTGCTGGGGAGGATTTATGGCGGTATGAAATTGGCTCCATCCCTGCAGGAAGAGGGGGCGGGCAGAGGGTCACAGATGGCAGGCGGAACCTTTCCCTCTGTAGGTGTGCCCGCAGCGCCATCCATCCTGGGTTTTATGACCCTGTCTGCTGCTGAGGCCGGTGGTCTAAGATGCTATCCCTTCAGGTGCCCGACAGCTGGCAGGGCCCACGTTCTGCCTTCTTACTCTTCAGTGGGCAGGAGTGCTGTGGTTTAGAGCCCCACCTTAGAGACTAAAGCCAAACAGCCAAAACAGTGCCCTACAACTTCCCAAGTCGCCGTGGCTCTGACACGTGGCCTTTATCGCTGGCAGCAGGGTGGATTCAGTCTTCCTTTTGTAAAGAAAATGAAACTCAAAAGAAAGGGCCTCAGCAACCAGGGAGGTCTGCCAGTGCTGACCAGCCTTGCCCAGGAGTGCACATCCTCCACAGGGCTAGGAGCAGCTGTCGCAGCTTCCTACAGTTCCTTTGTTTACGCCTGTACGGTGGCCTGCTCCAAATCTGAATAGAGTGGCGTGGCCCTCGGATCCTGCCATAGATCGTTACCTGCCTCCTTCTCATTCTGAGTGCCTGTAGGACAAACTAGTCAGCATGTTGGCATCATACTTTTTTTTTTTTTTCTTCTAAGAAACCACATTTAAATGGAAAGGTCCCCAGTCCGGCCAGTTTGGCACAGTGAGTGTCGTTGGTACTGGCACTGGCTGCCTGGGCTCTTCAGCTTACATGCTTACCTGGCCTTCATTCAGTTAATATTGGGGCCACATCCAAAGTTTAAAAGTCTCCACCGGCACACGCTGCAAGAATGCCAGTTTCGGGAGCTTTTGTTTTTGTTTTGTTTCCTTTTTTCTTTTTGACAGTGGTCGCGTGATTTGAAAGCGTGGTGTCTAAGGCATACCAGCTACCAGTAGCATTTTTTTGCGTGTGAAAAATTTTTAAATGAACCTGTCCCCCAGCTTCCTGCTGCACACTCGTAAATAAACCTCACACCTGCGGGTGTCTGATGAGTTTTACAAAGCAGGGAAGGAGAGAGGGCAGGGAGTTTTTCCTCTATACCAGGCAGGATGAAGAGCTTGAGGAACTTCCGTGGGCCACAGGTAGGAAGCAGTTGGCTCGGGGCCATATAGACGGATACCAAACATGCCCTGGTCTGGTTTTAAGCCCCTACCACCCCACCCCCATGGAGAAGATCTGTGCCTGGGGAAGGCACTTGTTAGGAATGGTCAAGTTGGAAGGACGGAGGCCTTAGAGTTCAAGCAAAGGCCACAGACAACACCACTGTAGCCTGGTAGCCAAGGGGTGGGATGTTTGCTTTTTTTAATCTCTAATAAATGTGTACTTAGGTGGAGTTAGTGGCCCTCACACAATGTGATCTCTCCTTTTCTTTCTTTCTTTCTTTTTTTTTTTTTTTTTTTTTTTTGGTTTTTCGAGACAGGGTTTCTCTGTAGCTTTTTTAGAGCCTGTCCTGGAACTAGCTCTTGTAGACCAGGCTGGCCTCGAACTCACAGAGATCCGCCTGCCTCTGCCTCCCGAGTGCTGGGATTAAAGGCGTGCGCCACCACCGCCCGGCCTGATCTCTCCTTTTCATGTCTGCTTAATCCCCTCAGGTGAGGGACACACAGTTGAAACTCAGAAAGTAAAAGTTTCGCTTTAGCCACGGTGTGGAGAGCTTCAGTGCCCACCCCAGCCGTTTCCTGAGGCATTGAGTTCATTGCGCCCTGGTAGAATATTTGACAAAGTATATTGTGTGCTAGAATTATGACTCCTGTTGTTTCTGGGATTAATTGCGTATGGGGAGAAAATGTGGGTATTTGCTGGAATTGCTTGCATATCAAAAGATATGGCATCTAGTAGGAGGAGGAGGATGCTGGTGGTGATGGTGGTGATGATGTTGGCGATGGTGGTGATGGTGGTGACGGTGGTGGTGGTGGTGACGATGGTGGTTGTGGTGGTGATGATGTTGGTGATGGTGACGATGTTGGCGATGGTGGTGGTGGTGGTAATGGTGGTAATGATGACGATGATTGTTATTACCACTGCTACTGCATTTATTTGGGGGGCATGTCATGACACAGGTATCATGATCAGGACAACTTGGGGAAATCAGCTTTCTCCTTCATTTCATGGATCTTGGATATGGTAGTCAGTTTGTCAGGTTTGGTGACAAGTGCCTCTGCCTGCTGAGCCACCTCACCGGCCCACACCCAGTGTTCTTTGACCTCTGGGTTCTCAAGCACAGACTTATTAAATCCTGAGGTGAGCAAGACTCTAGGACTAGAGGTGCAGGTGTGGCCTGTGCTGTCTGCGCGCACATCTTCAAGGGTGACCTCTGACACTTCATTCTGCTTTCCGCTTGCTAGCGCTGATAACTCCTGCCTGAATCCCCAGCCCATTGAGAGGGTCCTGGCTAGGATGATGTGATACCTCATTGCCTTGTTTTTAGGCCAGAAGAATCACAAGTTCAACCTAGGGAGACCCTATCTCAAAATAAAAATCATACGAAGGACTGATGGGTGACCGAGAACACTCAGAGGTAAAGAAGGCGACTTGCCACCAAGCCTGACAACCTGAGTTTGACCCCTCGGATCCACCTGGTGGAAGGAGAGAACCAACTCCCTCAGGTTGTCCTTGGACCTTCACATGTGCACCGTGGGTGTGTGGGTGTGTGTGGGTGTGCGCTTGCACACGCACGCACGCATAATCAAGTGAAAAAAAAGGAGTGGATACAGCTCGGTAGCCAAGAAATTGTCTTTCATACACAGAGCCACTCACTACAAAAATCTATGATCATAGCTTAGCTAAGCTATTGTGGTTTGTAAGCAAATGAGTATCGATGCGGGGGCTTTGGTAGTCTCAGTTTTGTAAAATACCTATTCATACTACATTTTCAGTCCATCGATCCTGCACCCTGTTGATGGGCTCCATACCATTGTAAGCCCTAGGGATTAGTGGTGAACGAACATGGCAAAGTCTCCACCCTCGCAGAGTTTTATCCTGGTGGGCAAATAGGTTTCAGGGCCGGCAATGGGAAGAGATTTGGGGGAGATGAGGGGGGAGGGGCTGCTTTTACAGATGCCAAGAAAGTGTTCTCTAGTGGAGTATGCTGTGCAGGGACCCAGCTAAGACGGAACATACGTGATTATGTGTGGAGAGAATGGTGAGAAATGAGATGGGAAGAAATGGGAACTGTGAGACCCTGAAGCAGGAATGTGGAGGGCCAGCAAGGAGGCCCTTGGGATGGGCGCGGAGGTCGTAGGAGGATATGGCAGGGTTTGAGATCTTAGTACACATGATGCAATCTGACTGACCTTTCTGTTTTCGGGGAACATGGACAAGCATGGACATAGGATGCCAGTCAGGGTACCACTACAGTAGCCTCAGGATAAGGGATGACCAGTAGGGTCAGCATAGAGACTGGGGTAAGAACCCAAAAGCGTGGGAAGACCTTGGGAAGGAAAACACGTATTGCTTGAGATGGCTTCGACACCTAAGCAGAGGCATGTCGCCACCCACTGTCGTCATTGGTCTGGATCTTGGTGGGTCGGAGGCCGGGCAGAAGTGTGAAGAAGGGCGTCGTTGGCGTAGAGCAATGTTGAGGTGGAGGAATGGGGAGTGGTTCAGCCAGTGTGGCTGGAGAGGGTGTGCAGACATGATGGGCATGGGGGCAGGGCTCAGCTGACTGGGTTGGTTTTCCCAACGAAACAAGGGCATCCATCACCTTGGAGCCAGGAGGCAGGAGGCTCTCTGAAGTCATCTTAGGCGGAGGGCAGATGTAGCAGAACGTAGCCCCGCCCACAGTCAGTGGCTGTGGCTTAGAAGAAGCCCTGTGAGCAAAGTGCAGTGGGGTTTCCCTGTGACCAAATGCAGCCGCCTGAGAGAGCCGAATGGGAAGGAGTAGAAAGCAGGGGGAAAGAGGTAGTCAGCAGGAGAGCTCTGGCCCTAGTGGGGGAACTGTGAAAGCAGGGAGTCATGGTTGGAGAGTAGGGTTATTTGTTAGCGATGGCTTGCACCTGCATGTAGCTGAGGCTACGGAAACAGGAGAATCAGCCTCATCCACAACCTGGGCTTCATGAGCCTATCTGAAAGGAAAAAATAAATGACATTTGGAGGTAGTGCCCATATTGGTGGTAAGTTCAGGGGTTGACTTGGTGCCCTGGGCATAGATAGCCGTGGTTGAGTGCAAAGGCATTGGAAGGGAGAGAGTTCCAGAAGCAAGATGCAGCGGTGTCGGGAAATCTCTCGGGGACATGAATGGCACAACTAGGGGGTGTGCAGAGAGAGAGGGGCAGTTTGCCTGGCTGGTAAACTCTTCCTGGAATTGGGGTTGGGGTATGGAACCCAGAGTTGAAGAAAACTCAGCAGGTAGAGAATGTTTTATAGACACACACACACACACACACACACACACACGTCTCTGTCAGGCCAGGGCAAGGGCGCGTTAGCCTGAGAGAGCCGCCACAGGCGCCTTCTTTGAGTCTAGGTGAAGAAAGCAGAAGGGACTTTTGTGTGGGACAGGACGTTGCCTGGGTGTGGGAAGGCAATGAAGTCACAGTAGCAGATCACAGGAAGTCTGGGTGAGAGGTGAGCAGAGGCACGGGAGACAGGCTGTCTCTGAGATTGTGGCGTTTGTCCCAGAGAGCTGAGGTGTGACACAGTCCTCCTGTCATTCTGTGCTGCTGCTTCCCTCAGCTCTGTACAGTGTGTGTTCTCGTGGGCAAGACAAACAAATGAATTATATGCAAAGAAAGAAAATATCAAGCGAGAATTATTTATCCTCAAACCAACAAACAATGAAAAGAATCGTAAGTTGGTCTTTGGAAGAAAAAGGGATCTTTGGCCATAATACACTAGAGCTTAGGGCGGGGTCATATATTTCGACCGTGAAAAAGGAAATCATAAGCAAAGGCTACAGGGGGTTGGGGTGAGTTGAAGTCTTCCCACCTATAGAAATGGTGCATGGGATGGGGACTTTGTAATTTAGAAGTGAATTTTGATATTGCTTGCTAAATAGAATTCTTAACGTCATAACATGTTAACGCTTGGTCAATTATTGTAAACTAGGTTTAAAAGATTAAAGTTGTAACGTCCTTTTAAGTTAATAGGCTTGGCGTTTCAGCCCAGACGTCAAATTCTAGAGCTTAGTTTATTCATTCAGTTAATGTGCGGCACCCAGAAACTGGAGGACATATGCCCATGTGGCCTTCAAAGACTCATAAGTAAAATTTGTTAACCAGTGGGTGTCTCTTTTAAGATGAACTTTGATATTACCGTCACATGCTGTTTTTCCTAAATGTCGAGATGGACTCCCATTCTGGGTTATTGTCAACCGTATTTCTGGGACAAATCAAGAGAAGTGTCTTGCCCTGGGAAGCGTGTCCTGCAGCTACTAGACTGTTGTCATGCCCCTTCTTGTTGTCGTTTTAGTGACAGCTATATTGTGCGTGTCAAGGCTGTGGTTATGACCAGAGATGACTCCAGCGGGGGATGGTTCCCACAGGAAGGAGGCGGGATCAGTCGCGTTGGGGTGTGTAAGGTCATGCACCCTGAAGGCAATGGACGAAGCGGCTTTCTCATCCATGGTGAACGACAGAAAGACAAACTGGTAATGACAGACACACATCGCGGGCGTTGAAATTGCAATGACTGATTTCTGTACATATAATCCTCCCTTTCGAGTGCAGTCTCTTGGCCGCACACCATATAGAGCGCATGCCACAAGGGCATTTACCATCTTGTTTGCATCCTTGATTGATCAAGGTGTACTGTTATGACAGGTATTGGAGTCAAAAGCATGTTCTTTATTATTACAAGTCATGTAACAACAAACTGGAATCAGGGTTTTCCAGGGGAGATTTAGGTGCAAGAAGGTAATGCGGGAGACAGCATCACCTAGCAATGGTTCCTTCTAAACAAATGTTTGTCTGAAAGAGACCAGAGCTTAGGGGCTGGGAGAGCTGGCCTGGAGCGTACGAGCATTTGCTATGCAAGCATGAAGACCTCCTGAGTTTGGATCCCTGTAGCCACATAAAAACACGCTGGCCATGCAGGCCTGTACCCCCAGCATTGTAGGAGACAGAGACAGAGGATCCCCACACCTTGCTGACCCAGCCTTAGCTCCATGTCCAGTGAGGTACCCAAAGCAGAGGAATAAGATGCAGGGTGGCAAAGCAGGGCCCCTGACGTCCTCCTGTCGCCTCTGCTCACTAAAGTGCACACACACCACACCAACACATACAGCCTTATCACAAACAGTAACATGGCACTGCTATAAGTAATTGCATGTGCTTAGAAAAATGCATGGGAGCGCCTTGAATCCAAACACTCGGGAGGCAGAGGCAGGCGGATCTCTGTGAGTTCGAGGCCAGCCTGGTCTACAAGAGCTAGTTCTAGGACAGGCTCCAAAGCTACAGGGAAACCCTGTCTCGAAAAACCAAACAAAACAAAATGCATGGGAAAGTGAGTCTTACCCCAGGGATGCAATAGCATGCAGTGTCATGGAGGAACCTGGATGACCAGTTACAGGACGGTCTCTGATAGGGAGGAAGGTGGACCGTCCAAGCCCAGTTGATTCTTTGGAGGGTGGGTGCTGCCAGAGCTTGTGCTCTAGGGCCCCGTGCGTGCCAAGCATGTGCTTTAACACTGAACTACGTCCCCAGTCCACGCTAGACTCTCTCGCCTTCCTGCCTACTCTCTTGGTCAGGATTGAACCCAGAGCCTTGCGCAGGATGGGCAAGCACTTCTGTGTCGGGTGCCATGTGTCCCCAGTCCTAAGTCTCCTTTAGACTGACTACGCTCGGCATAGCCTGCTTTCCACTGTCGTTGGAAGTAGAGATTCAAAACCTACAATGACTGAAAGTGATGGATTGGGTAAGGTCTCCCAGAGAAAACGCTCGTGGCTCCACGCTAAATTGGTGCTGCGTTTGAGAGCTGGACAGGTTTTTATGTATGAAGTGTGTAGATAGGCTCTTTCTCCCCCCCCCTCCACCACTTCTTATGTTTGAAGAAAATTACCAAATAGATAAGACAGAATAGCTTGTAAATATCACTGATAAATTAACTGAAATGCCACTGTACACTTGATTCCTTCCTAAAAATTCTCCCAGTGTAGGCAGTGTGACCACACTATAAAGAAAACAAAGTGGCCAGGTTTAAAGGTGCACACCTTTAATCCTAGCACTTCGGAGGCTGAGGCAGGCAGGCCTATTTCTCTTAAGTTGAAGGCCAGCCTGATTTACACAGCCAACTCCAGACCAGCCTACATAGTGAGACCCTGTCTCTCTGTCTCTCTGTCTCTCTCTGTCTCTCTCTCTCTCTCACACACACACAAACACACAAAAGAAAAAAGTGGCTTGGCTCCCATGTGCCTGGCATGTGTGTGTCCCCAGCTAAGCCCAAGGTTAGCCCATTAGTTAGCGGATGCTCAGGGAATGATTTCGTGTTCTTGGGGACCATATTTGGTGCAGCATTACACAAACCCCAGAAGTTTAAAAGCAGCATCACGGCACACAGCTGTGCGTGTTTTCTTTTCCACACGCCTTTTGTCGGTTTGTGAAGAGCTGTGCCTCTTACTTACTTGTCACCGGTGCTCTCTTCAAGGGCTTTCCTGTGCCGCTCGCAGCAGTGTGGCGTGCTGCTCTTAGACCATCTCCTTCCTGTGGCCCCTCGTCACCATGGCATTGTGAAGACACACTTAACTGCGTTTTCCCACCTTCCACAATCCATGTTTTTAAAGAAATAATTAGAAGCTGCGCAGTGGTAGCACAAGTCTTTAATCCCAGACTCGGGAAGTAGAAGGTGGGTGGATCGCTTGAGCTCTGAGTTCAAGGCCAGCCTGGTCTACAAGGTAAATTCCAGGACAGCCAGGGCTACACTGAGGAAACCCTGTCTTGAAAAACAAAACAAAACAACAACAACAAAAGAGAAAGAGAGAGAGAATTTGGGGCCTGGTTTTCATGACCATTAGTGTATAGGGGTGCTGCCACTGTGTGAGATTTTCCTTTAACCTTTGAGGCCATAGGGTGTTTTTGTTGTTGTTGTTGTTTTAAAGATTTATTTATTATGTATACAACATTCTACCTTGATGTATGCCTGCACGCCAGAGGAGGGCGCCAGATCTCAGTACAGATGGTTGTGAGCCACCATGTGGTTGCTGGGAATTGAACTCAGGACCTCTGGAAGAGCAGCCAGTGCTCTTAACCTCTGAGCCATCTCTCCAGACCAAGGCCATAGGTTTTAAATCGCTATCATTTCAATAGAATAATAGTAGTCTCGGTTGATTTTTTTATGAATGACCTCATACGGTTTCCTACTTGCTAAGAAGCTATAACTTGCCAGCCAGCCAGATGGCCCAATGTATGAGGGCTCAGGCAGCCAAGCCTAATGGTGAGTTCAGTCCCTGGGACCCACATAGTAGGAGAGCACAGATTCTTGTAGGCTGCCCTCTGACCTCCACACATGCCCGCACAGACATGCACACACAAAAATAAGTGTTTTTAGTCTTTTGCGTGACTGAGTTATCTGCCAGTGTCCTTTGTGTATCTATCTCCTGGAACTTTTCTTTTGTGTGTGTCCTGCCCTGGTGTTACGAGGTATTCATCTTTACCTGCCTTATTTGGATTTTAAAAATGTGTTTCTTGTCTTTTTTCTCTTTCATCAGCATTCTTGTTCGGCAGAATTTCAATAGAGATTCTTTCATTTGCATCTTCCCTTTCTAGTCTGTTATCAGACTGTCTTCGTGTGAAGGGTTCTGGATACTTAGGGCTATTTCTCCTGGGTTTCTTCTGGATTGTTGTAGATAGTCGACCTAGAATAGTCTCCATTTCTGGCTTTTTGAGATAGGCTCTCCTATAGCCCAAACTCGCTTTGTAGCAGGGATGACCTTGAACTCCTAATTTTCCTGTCTACTACTTCCAAATTCCAGGATTACAGACCTGTACCACCACACCCAGGGTTAAAAATAGCCGAAGTTGAGACTGTCTAACCCAGCCTCTTCCTTTCAAACTGCATTATGAACTCGTGTCTTCCCAGTGACGTATACATAGTAACTACAAATGTTTTCCTTTTTGTCCAAGGACCTGACATGAATAACCTCTGTTGTATTCATGCCACATCCAAAAGGGGAAGAGACTGTCTCCACGTTGCTTCCCTGGGTTCAGGATGACGCCATCCTCCGGGTGTTCCTTTTATGCCACCGTCAGTTTTCCCCACCTCTCCCTACCTCCTCCTGCTCCCTGCGCTCTGACCACACTTCTGCACCTGGTGGCATTTCTGTCCCACACCCATCCACCTGCTGTGCTTTATTTTTCTAACCCCCACTTTGCCTGCTTGCTCTGGGAAATTCTGGATTCCGGTCCCTACTCCTACACCATTTGCAGATACAGTGTCATCTCTTTGATCTCCCTGCTCTGTAAGGCAATGCTCCTGCCCGCTGAAGGAGCTCTAAAAGGGGGCAGGTCATTGAAGGAAGCCCCTTTAACTGGAGGGGGAATGTGAGGTGGTGGTTGGGTGAGCCTGAGGTGGAGGCCTCGTTCCCTGTATTTCAGCTCGGCACAAAGTGCTTTTTTCATAGGAGTGTATGGGGATTTGTTCCAAGGTTCTGGAAGTCAACATTGTGTGTGTGTATGTGTGTGTTTGTGTGTGTGTGTATACACGTCCATGTGCGCGTGTGTTTTACTTCTGTATTGGAGTCTGTGAGTTTAACTGGCATTGCTTCTACATATACCCATTTTTAAGTTGTCAGAGAATTTTTGGTAATTGGCTGCTGAGAAATTGTATGTATGCTGAAGCTTTGTGGCCTAGCCTAGACTGGCCTGAAACTCACAGTATAGTCCAGGCTGACCTCCAACATGCTCGATTTTTATCACCCTCGCTCCACCTCCAAATGCTGGGATTAAGAAGAAAGTGTGTTGGGACTCAGGTCTGTGCCCCCATATCTGTCCCCCTTCCTTATAATTATAGATATTCTTCCTAGATTGTATATCAGAATTTAACTGGTAACGTTTTCTTTCTTTCCTTTTTTTTTTTTTTTTTTGGTTTTTTTTTGTTTTTGTGGGGTGGGGTGGTTTTGGAGACAGGGTTTCTCTGTGTAGCCCTGGCTGTCCTAGAGATCTGCCTGGCGGGCTTGGTTTTTAAGACAGGGATTCAGGTAGTCCAGGCTGGCCCCAATTCTTAGGTGAGGATGACCTTGCACTTCTGAACCTCCTGCTCTGTCTCCCAATTGTACAGGCATGTGTTTATGTGCCCGGTTTATCTGATGCTCAGGGTATGCTGGATGATAGGAAGCCTCCTTCAGACGAAGCTGCACGCCCAGCCCACACCTTTTTCTCATGCTTCCTTCCGTGGAAACTGCTGTTTAATCCTTCATCTTGTGTGAATGTCTTACTCTGGCCTGATTCTGTGGCGTCGTGAATTGGTTGTCTGGAGAAGAGAACGTGGTGTTTGCTGGGATTGGGCCAGTCTTCAGGACGGTGTCACATTTCATCCAGCAGTATACAAAAAGATTTCTTTTTTTGCTTTATGTTCTTTGTGGCTAGGAAGGCACAGGGATTGAGTTGTAGCCCCAGCCCTTCTTTGAGACAAGCTCTCATGACACAGTCCTCACTGGCCTTGAACTTGCAGTTCCTACGCATTTGCCTCTCGAGCTAGATTACAGACAGCCCTGTGCTACCATACCTGCTCCACACCCCCCCTAAGTACCCCCCACTCGCCTGTCAATTATTTCATGACACGGTGCGTGTGCATACATGCCACAGTGCATATTTCATAGTCGGAGGGCAGGGCTAGAGAGATGGGCTCAGCAGTTAAGAGCACTTGCTGTTCTTACAGAGGACCCAGGTTCGATTCCCAGCACTCGCGTGGCAGCTCACAACTGTCTGCATCTCCAGTTCGAGTGAATCTCGGTGCCTTCGCACGAGCATACATGTGACAAAACACTGATGCACATAGAAATATGAAAAATCTTTTTAGGAAGAAAAGTAGGTCAGAGGACAGATGGTTTATCAGAGAGGACCTGGGTTCAGTTCCCAAAACCCACATGGCGACTCATCACCATCTGTAACTGCAGCCCCAGAGGATCTGACATTCTCTTCTGGCCTCCACAGACTCCAGACATTCACACGGTACACAGGCTTACATGCGGCAAAACATCCATACATAGAAAGCAAAAGAATAATTGGGGGGGAAAGTGTTTAATTATTGGTTACTGTCCAAAACTCTGATTTTTTTTTTTTTAACTTGTAAGTTCAGATTTTACTATTAGGAGCGGGAGTGTCCAGTTATTTTCTCCGAGACAGCGAGCTCAGTTTGCTCATTTTTGAGAAAATCTCTGCCAAATACCCAATTAGCCATACCTGATCTCTTGGTTGATCTTTTAATAAAACGATGATTCCCAGAGAGCAACCTGTGCTGACGGCCATGGCACATGCCTGACGTCCCAGCACTGGAGACATGGACGCAGGGAGATCGGGAGTTTGAGGTCAGCTTCAGCTGTTCATCACATCCAAGGCCATCCTAGGCTACACGAGAGACCCAGTCCTAAAATGGAGGGGAAAAGGAAGAAGTTAATTCAGCCTACGAAGGAGCCCGTTTCACAGAAGAGACGGTTGTACCAGCCAGTACGGCGACAGTCACCCTGCTTCCCTGTTCAGAAGAGGGCAGGCTTGGGAACCCCGCTCTATTCTGACCCTGTATCTGTGTAAGCCAGGCTTTCTTCATCACTGGTACCTACCAAAGCAGTGTGTTACCACCAAAGGCTGAGTATAAAGAAGCTGGTGTGAGAATCCAGGCGTGTCTGCTTTGGATCATGCCGTGAAGTAGAAGGTGAAGGACATTCCTGAGTAACCCGACCGGACATTGTACGTGGTGATGGCTTTAAGCCGCAAACCACTGCCAGCTGCTGGTTTCATGCTGCCGCATGGCAGGTACATCACCCTCCCTTTCCCGCAGAAAGGTCCACACAGAGGAAGATGGCAGAAATGATAGTGTGGTGCTCTCCCACTTGGGACTACCAGAAAGGGGATGGAGATTAAGGAGGTGCTCAGAAGCCCACAGATCAGATTTGGGCAATTATTCATGTGTAACAGTACAGATGGTAGTGTTGTTTGGGAGAGGGGCCATTTGTGTGGTCTGTGGTTAAATGGATTCATGTCTGTATAGGAGAACATCACACAGTCATTGAACAGAACCATTAACTCCTGTCTCTAGAATGTTGGGGGTGTCTGTTTAACTTGCACTTGCGCTCTCTCTCTCTCTCTCTCTCTCTCTCTCTCTCTCTCTCTCTCTCTCTCTCTCTCTCTCTCTCTCTCTCTCTGTGTGTGTGTGTGTGTGCGCGCGCGCGTGCTAGAAATCAAATCCAGGGCCTTAGGCATGTTAATTAAGCACATGATCTTCCACTAGGCTGCATACATAAACACACACTTACTCCCCAAGACATGATTTTTTTTTTCATTTTTATGTTATGTTTATGAATGTTTGTTTGTATGTGTACTGCATGTGTGCCTAGAACCCACGGAGGTCAGAAGAGGTTGTTTGATCCCATAGAACTGGAGTTAGGGACGATTAAGAGCCACCATGTGGGTGCTGGGGACCGAATTTGGGTCCTCTGCAAGAGCAGCAATTGTTCTTAATAGCTGAGCCATCATATCTCCAGGCCCCCCCCCCAGGCATCATTTTAAGGAAAACAAAAGGCCCATTGCAGAAGCAATTTATAGGAATGGTTCTGCTGAAACACAGACTTCTGTTCCTATGTAAAGAAGGAACAAGGGCCAGGGCTGTGCTCTCCATGACCATGGGAAACAAATCTGGGGATACCGGAGTGGGGAGAGGAACACGGCCGGGACAGGGGCTCAGTTGGTAGGGGACTAGCATGCACACAGTCATGGGTTCCGTCCCTAGCATGGTTTGAGACACACCTTGTAATCCCAGCATGCAGGAGGATTTAGAAGGTCATCTTCAAATACACGGAGAGTTCAAAGCTACCAAAAAAACCCGGTTAGACAATGATAGCCAGAGACTAATTTTTTTTTTTCATTCTAAAAATACGGGGAAATTTGAGTCTCTTTGTTTTAGCAAAGAAAAAAATTAATAACTTGAGGTTTTGAATTGAAGTCTTTGGATTCTAAAATGGATGACATTTGTTAGTTAAAGCCTTGATTATTTGGACTTCCCCAATTTGGAACGAAGCTGGGCTGGCATTTAGTCACTGTGCTATTCTTAGGGGAAAATGACCGTGATAAGCATTTTAATCATAAATAGAATTATAAGGAGCTGTCCTCTTCAATACAATGTTATAAAATTAACATTCAGTGTTGCTTTTAATATGCCAATTATACGATTGTTATTAATTTAGAAAACATTTAGTAAGCGGTATTTTATTTCTTACTGCTTTGACATATTCTTGAAATTTGTACTATTCTTTAGTTTAGATTTACCCTAATTTAGGTAAACCTTTATTCTTGCCCTTCATTTAGCCTAGATTGACAAGCTTACATTGTGTTAATGGCGGGACTTTGCAAAACAAGGTCAAGGCTGTGAAAACCCTGTGAAGTTGCTTTGGTGTTTGTAATAAAGCTGTTGAATAGTTTGGGGTTTTTATTAATGAGAATGTGAAGTTGATATTTGCTGGATTGCAAAGCTTCTAAGACATGAAATAAACGGTGTCTGTCATCAAGAGCGCTGATTAGAAGGGGAGTTAAGCTGTAATGTATCTTGCCATCTAAGTGGAGGAACAAGATTAGCATGTAAGAAACTATTAGAGAATATTGAATCCGGTACAGAATTAATTGTGAATGGAACAAGTCGAATTTGAGAAGTCCTGGGGAGTCATGTGACCCTGTTCAGTTCCTCTGTGTTTTCAGAACACATTCTTGTTCTTGCTCATAACATTGGTGGTGTTTTCAGTCTTAGGGAAACAGGACCAGGTTCTGTGTAAAGATGAAAAGCCATTCCTTAGGCTAGGTCGTTAGGAACACAGAGAGCGCTCATAATCCTAATGTACAGTTAGTAGTAATGCCACCAGCTTAGAACTGCAGCAGCTGACTGGGGGGCCATACACACAGGAAGTAGACCCGGTGACTGATGGCGTAGGGGGACAGAGAACGAACACAGAGATAGCCACAGAAGTTTTGAGCCAGAGCGAATGCGCAGACCGGGGTTGACAGTGCCAGGTGTGAAGAACTTGGGAGAGATTTAGACATGTTCAGTTTGTTGAATCCACAGGCACAGGGAGACACCCATTGGGACCAGGAGGGAAGGCAGGAGATGACATACAGAAGCCCCAACACTGAGGGGCCAGGAGGAGGAGAAGTGGGGTGCGGGAAGACAGGACAGTGGGTCTTAACTGAGCCCGTGTGCAGGGAACAGCAAAGATTGGGGGTCAGTGGGAATCATCTGTTTCTTTCACGTAGAGAGGTACACATATGAAGCCGGTGTCCTTCCGTTGGTGGCCATCAGTGATGGTTCTCGGTTAGGCTTACAACAGACACCGCCGTGACTGTCCCACAAGTAACCAGCCTGTGTTTCCATCCTTTAGGTGGTATTGGAATGCTATGTCAGAAAGGACTTGGTCTACACCAAAGCCAATCCGACGTTTCATCATTGGAAAGTTGACAATAGGAAGTTTGGTCTTACTTTCCAAAGCCCTGCGGATGCACGAGCCTTTGACAGGGGCGTGAGAAAAGCCATTGAAGACCTTATAGAAGGTACTGGACTTGTCACTGCACCCTTAGAGGGACTGTGGAATGTTCCGGTTTCTTTTTCATTCCCACAGTCAGCCATCTTATATTCGTGACTTGTTTGTAGGAAGTTTTCCCTGTGGGTTTATGGTTCTCCCATTTCACCAATGCCGGTCATTGAAAGGGATGTGCCTGCTCTTGAGATTGTTTACTGTTTCATGTAAGTAGCTAATGTGTAACACAAAGGGGTCCCTTAGAAGAACGTAAGCCGGGGCAGGACATATGGCTCAGCAGTTAAGGGCAGTGGCAGCTCTTGCAGAGGACCCAGGTTAGGTTTCCAGCACTCCCAGCGCCTAAAAGTTGGCTAATGACCACCAGGAACCCAAGTTCCAAGGAAGCCAACGCCTTCTTCTGGCCTCTACAGACACTGCACATGTGTGGTCCACAGATTTACATGCATGCAAAGCACCCATACATCTATTTTTTTTTTTAATTTTAAAACAAACTAAGCTAGCTGGGCAGTGGTGGTGCACGCCTTTAATCCCAGCACTCGGGAGGCAGAGGCAGCCAGATCTCTATGAGTTCAAGGCCAGCCTGGTCTACAGAGGCTCCATAGCTACTGAGGAACCCTGTCTCCAAAAAAAAAAGAAAAGAAAAGAAAAAAGAAAAGAAAGAAACTAAGCCAGGTATTTAATTTGAAACATAAAAGGCTGGAACTCTGCACAGAAAGAATAAGGTACAAACTACTTCTCTTGTGTGGAAATGCACATAAACAATAGGATTCCTTTTTTCCCTCTTTTTTATTTTTAAGAACAATAGAATTCTTACACTATTTCAGGTTAATACTTAGAATTTAAAACTGTGTAATGTGCTGGTTGTTGTGGCACTCACCTTTAACCCCAGCACTCAGGAGGCAGAGGCAGGAGGATCTTTTTAAATTTGAGGCCAGCCTGGTCTACATAGCAAGTTCCCGCTGAGAGCCAGGACTGTATAGAGAGACTCTGACCCCCCCCCCAAAAAAAAATGAAAAGAAAAGTGCAAAGTGGGGGCCCCCAAGACGGCTCGGTGATTAAAGCCCGTCCCTGGAACCTGCAGTGGGGGCAGAGGAGGGACCCCATCCCTAGAACTTACTATTTAAAGAAATTGCGTTGGAAATATATTTACAGTTATCAACAGCCTTCAGATAGTGAGAATAGCAATGAATAATTTTATACAGGAGAAATATTTTGAAACATCTTCTGACTGAATTATGAAATGGCCTGGGGACGGCCCAGTGGTTTAGAGTACAGGCTGCTCATCACGGTACCAGGGTTCAGTTCCCAGCACCCACATGATAGTTCACAGCCTATAACTCCAGTTTCAGGAGGTCCCCTTCTGGCTTCCTGGGACACCAAACGCACAATTAGTATACAAACGTGCAGGCAAAAATACTCCATAGACAAAAAAAAAGTTCTAAGACGATAGTGAAACACTCTCGTCGTCAGATGGTAATTCAGTCTGTTTTTAACTGTTAGGGGCCTGTGCCAACACGGTGAATCTGCTACAAATTGAAAGGGTTGTTTCTGCCAGGGTGCGGGCAGCGCATGACCACAGCTTAGAAGCTGTGCATTCAAAGTCTCAACTCTGCACAGTTCAGTCACAAGTCAGTATTTAAGGTACTGGGACCCTGAGGCGTGGTAACACCAAAGTCAGGATTGAAAGGAATGATTACCAAAATGATTATTTCGTTTGCTTAAGAGATGAGATTTTAGCTAGGGAGATGGTTCAGTGGGTAACGTTGCTTCCTGCCAAGCCAGACAACCTGAGTTTGGTTTCTGGGACCCACATGGTGGAGGGAAATGACCAATTTCCAGAAATTCATTCTCTCTTTCTCTCTCTCTTGTCTGTCTCTCTCTCTCACATACACACATACACACACGCACATCACTTTATATATGTATAAAGACTTGAGTTTCTCTTCAGGTATATGTATTGAATTGACCCCCACATTCCTGGCTCCTGTTAATGGGAGAAGTGGGGTTGCTGCACTATTTGCAGACTAGATAAAGAGGTGAACAAGAAAGTTGAACTTGAACCACCAGGTCGTCTCATGATGGGATTAGCTGGATTTTCTAACAGAAACCTCAGTTTTGATCTGGAAAAAGCAACGCCAAGTCTCTAGCAGCATGTGTCTGCCAACAACACAGCTCCCGTAGTATGGCCAGGGAGTGCAGGGTCTGAGTTCAGGAGAGGCGGGGATTGGGGCTTCTTCAGCTGGAGGTGAGATCAGGGCAGTAAAAGCCCGGCTTTCCTGAGGCTGAGTAGGTCTAGTTGAGAGAGCCTTGACTTTTCCCTTCCTTCAGTACAAAAGTTAAAGTAATGGGAACCACAGTAGGCAAAATTAATTTGGGAAGCATCATGGCCACAGCCAAGGGGAATGATTTAAAATACTGAATCCCCGTGTGATTATACGCTAGGGTCGGTGTACTGAAAGAGTGGAAGATACTTTAAGATAACACTTTTTTTTTCTTCAGGGTAGGGATAATCGTTCAGTGGTAGAATTGCCCGTGGTGTCCACGGGGCCCCAGGGTCAATCCCCACTACTGCTAAAATAAAGAGAGGAAGAAATACACACTATGCTTTTAAAGACTGGGGATGAGACTCGGTGGTAGATGTGACCTGCCTACCATGCGTAAGGTCCTGGGTTCAGTCTTCAGCACTAAAGGAAGGAAAACAAGACAAAAAACAAAAAACAAAACAAAAACACCTAGCCACCACGCTTTTCTTTTTAACTGATTGAAGTCGATTATCCACAACTTGATTGATTTGATTGCGCTCTTGTCTCTTTAGGCTCCACCACCTCATCTTCCACTATTCACAACGAGGCCGAGCTCGGAGACGATGACGTTTTTACAGTGAGTTTCCTTTCTCCTTTGTTCCCCATATTAGATGACCTTCAGAGACGTTGCCCATTAAGGACACTTTGCCGCATGGCATTTGAAGTTGCTCTGTGGCTGCTGTTATAGAAAACTCTGTCATTTCGGTTTGTCACATTGTGGTCTTGACCCCCCTGCTCATCCTATACAGCCCTCCGCGCAGCCCACACTCCCAGAGCTTCAAAGTTCAGGTCCTAAGGGCTCCTGGCACATCCAGGGGACCAGCTGCTCTGGTTTGCCCAGGACAGTCCCAGGCAGAACAGGACAGTTGATCATCTCCTTGTAGCCTTCTTTGAACACACTGGTGCCAAAGGAAAGCCAAAAGGACATCCCCACCGCCACCACCACCGCCACTCCCCGCGAGTGATTCTGCTTCCGACATGAGACAAGTGATATTGAGTAAGAAGGAAAGGGTTTAAGGTGTGGACACTTCTTCAGTTAATGGGATGTAACTGGGACAGAATGACTGCTCAGCATCCTTCTCCCTGGAAATTCTTCGCTTCTGAAAAATCAGTTACCGTGCAGTTGCTTGCTCATCCACTGCTTGGAGCAGCAAGTAGGGGTCAAGCAGCATTGTGAATCCAAGCATCTTGACCCCCCAATGAGAAGAGCATTGTTGTGACCCAGCAGGGTTATGACACATTGTTGTGACACCTCAAAGCTAATCTTCTTTTTGTACTATACTTTCTGGTTTTGGTGATTCCATTTCCTGGTGTGTGTGTGTATGTGTGTGTGTGTGTGTGTTTTACGAAAATGTAAAGAATGGCACGGTGACTGTGTATGGCACCAAGACTCAGCACACTTGCTAGTTGTGTTCCTGCAACTCCCCTAGTGTCCTGGCAAATGTGACTTAAGGCTGACAGGGTTATTCTGGCACAGTGTGTGGTTGTCACAGGCCATTCTGGTGGGGAAGTCATTACAGCAGGGGCTTGAGACAGCAGGTCCTATTGTATCTGCAGTCAACCTTGAATGCTGCTGCTTGCCTAAACGTCATCCTGTTACTCAGTGCAGGACCCCAGCCAGGAGGTGGTGCTGCCCACCTCTTGGGTGGATCTTCCCGTCTTATTACCCGAATCAAGATAATGCTTCCCAGGCCGAATCAGGGGCTCACTTAGCCTATATTTAGACTAGGTACAGTTTCTTACTAGAGCCGATCAGCTTGACAGTTAATATATTGCTTTTATTTTGTTGCTTATTATTGTGTTTGTATCTGTGCATGGTGGGGGGGGTAGGGGTGGGGGTTGTGCCACAGTATTCTACGCATGGTCTGTTCTCTCCCACTACCTTTATGTGGAGTCTGAGGGATCGAACTTGGGTCTCTAGGCTTGTATGGCAAGCATTTCTCTGGCAGTTACCTCACAGGCCAACAATGAGTTGGCCATAGGAGTGCCAGTGTGTCTTCGTACACACACACACACACACACACACACACACACACAGATACTTTTTTACTGATCAAGTTGAGTATAATTTTCCCCAATTTTCATTTTTATTGCTTGGTTGATTTTTGTGTATATATGTTTGTCTGTGTGTATGTGGCACATGTGTGTACACTACATGTATTTGCGTGCCCATGGGCTCTAGAAGGGGGGGATCCTATCACCTGGAGCTGTAATTAGAGTGTTGGTGAGCCACCACCCGATATGGATGCTGAGAAACACACCCCCTTTGGAAGAGCAGCAAGTGCTCTTACCCGCTGAACCATCCCTCCAGCCCACCTCGCAGGGCTTTTATCCCTTTTAATAATAGTAAGTCTCACAGAGTCGTCCTAGGTAGCCAGTCTATTCTGATGCTCTAATAATAGACACATGTTGTTGTACATCTGTCCAAAACCCTAGACTGTGTAACACCTACACCGAACCATAGAAAACTGAGCGTCGGGATAATGTGTGGGTATAGGTTCATTGATTTTGTAATTGGGCTTTTGTTTTGTTGGAGAAAGGGTTTCGCTGTATAGCCCTGACTGACCTGGAACTTGCTTTGTGTAGACGAGGCTGGCCTTGAACTCACAGAGATTCATCTGTCTTTGCCTTCCTAGTGCTGAGGTTAATTAAGGGCACCAGCACACCTGGAAGGTTTATTGATTGTTTTTAACAAATACGCAGTCTGGTGGGCAACATTGCTAATAGAAGAACTGCAGAGTGTGAGGCAAAAAATGCATAGGTGCTCTCAGTTCCTTTTGCTCAGTTTTGTTGGTTTGTAACCTAAAATAAAATAAGGAATGAAGTTGGAAGGAAAGTATTTAAATATAATAAGGCCTCCTCCATAGAGCACTGAAATTCAGGCCATTGCCTAATATCTCCTTTATAATTATCCAGTTGCTCCCAGACTGCCTTTTGTAAGCTGGTTTTCGTTTGTTTGTTTTTAATTCCACACTTTAAAATATGCGGAGTAATTGAATAAATTCATATCTCTGCACTAACGGTTTGTGCAGAGTGTGCATTGGTGTGAAAGACACTGCTTTGGGACGATACAGGTGTGTGAGCCCAGGCACCAACGATCACAGAACCAGTGGCGGAGCTTGCATAACTGAGTTTGACCCACAGGAAACCTGAGAATGGCAGAAGGCAGGCAGTGGAAGGTAGTCCCGTCTACACATAAGGCAGGAGGTTAGAAGACCCTTCACTGCCAGGGAGTGGGGGTGACTGAACAGGACTTCACTGACATCTGCACAGAATTTTGGAAAGAGATCTCATTGAGGGAGCTCGGGGACCAAGGCTGGAGGAGGAGTGGGAACTGTGGAGCATCATGGTCCGGATGCCGCAGATACATTGTGTAGTGAGACCGTCAGGAAGTGAACTCGGTCGTCCTTCCTTGGAGCGGCTGGCGGTGCCGCTGAACAGGCTTCCTCTAGTGCTCTGAGCAGACCCTCTCAGCAGCTGGCATGTGCTTACATCTGTTCTTCTGTCACGTTTGGGGAGACAGACAACAGCGGGGAGGTTAAAGGTGGCTTCCTGTGATCCAGAGCACAACCGGAATCAGCAGCTGCTTCCCAGCTACCTGCCAGCAGCGATTTATAGGCTAAAGCAGGGCGGAAACCCAAATCAAATCCTCTAGGTTTCATCCTTTAAGCCGTGCCCTGGGGAAAGGCGCTCACGAGAGACTGCGTTCCGTGTAGAGCTGGTGTAGAGGGTCACTGGCCTGTTTACAAACACAGGCCTATTTATAGTGGTACCTCCCTTCCCCAGGAAAGGCTCAGATTTATTCCCAGGCTGTTGACTGTGGGAAAATGGGCGCATGGTGGGGGGCTGACATGCCAGATTCCTGTTCATTGACCAGCTAGCTCTCTGTAACTTAGACATTCCGCCCCAAGACAGTAAAGGAGTATGAGCCAAGGAAACGAGCCACTACTTCACAGCCTGAGCCGGACACTTCCCACGTGGGTACAGTGTTCTCAAACGTTTTCTGGAAGACAGATGTTTAGAAGTTGGAATTCCTATCAGAAAGGGTGTAAATGCCGCTAAGCGTCCCCTCTTCTGAGTCTTGAGAATTGTGTGGTTTTCAGAGGCAGCCGCTGGCATTCGGAGCCCTCAGCGCTGTAACCGGTGTTGTCAAGTGCTTGTTTTCTGTGTCTGCCAGTGGGGCCAGAGGTTTCCCTAGCTCTCAGGATTCCTTGGGACTTGGGGGACACAGGATGCTCCAGACACTGTGTGGGTGCTTATGAACACACACATTGCTGAACTTCGCCCTGGGGACACCAGGTGGAGTGTGTCCCCCAAGGGTTCGCGTGTTGCAGCTTCGTCCCCAATGTGGCAGTGTTGATAGTGAGTGAGGACACTGCCTCAGAAGAGATTAATGCTGTCCTTAGCCTGTCCCCTTCCTAGCCTTTCCCTCTGCCCCTTTGCCGTGTGGCTTCTCACACATGTTCCCACCATTATAATCTCCGAAGGTAGGGCCCTCACCAGAGCCCGCCAGGTGCCAGCTCCGTGAAGTCGAACCTCTAGAACTGTGGGGTTAAAGAGGCCTTTCTATCTCTACTGTTGGTTTAGTAATGGAGAGTGTATGAATCTGTGTACTAAACCTAGACAAAGGGACACCCACCTAGCTGCCCTGTGGAGTCAGCCATACGGCCTTGTGGGCTCACAAGGCAGTGGCTGTCTCTGCCCTAACACTTTCTCAATTGTCCCAGTGATCTCTAGGAATCACCTTGTCAGCAAGAAACCAGACCGTCTTCCTGTGGAAAGATACCTGCCTGTGTACATTGTATCATTTGTCAACATTGCCCACCTCTCTCCCTGCCCCCCACTCCTCCTGAGCCTGTCCCCTGTTTCATTACCTAAGCCCATGTCTTTCCTGTCAGAGGCCCCACCAGAAATTCTTTGCTCTGTATAAGTTTTTGTTGTTTATTCTAATTCTTGTTTTTTTTTTTTTTTTTTTTTTTTTTTTTTTTTTTTTTTTTTTTTTTTTTTTTTTTTTTTTTTTTTTTTTTAACTGTGTGCGTGTTTGTGTGTGGTCAGATTTGTGGAGTCGGTTGTCTCCACCATGCGGGTTCCAGGGATCAGCTGTGGGGCAGCGAGAACCTTCACAGACTTGATGCATATTAAGAACACACAACAAAAGGGCTGGAGTCATAGCCTGTGAGCAGCGTGCTCACTAGCTATGTGAGGGCCTGGGTTCTATCTGCAACCATGCCACACAACAGAGAGGCTAACATTCGGTGATGGGGACTTTCTGGCATTGCTAAAAGTAGACTTCTTTTCTCTTGTCCCTTCAGCATCTTCTTTCGCTTCAGAGCTGAGGAGACTTGTGTTCGGCTGGCTCTGCCAAAGTCAGTTTTTGTTGCACTGGCAACTGGCCAGCCTTGAGGAATTCTGTGTAAAACTTGGGCTACCGACACTTTAGCTCCATGGACACGCTTAGCTGGTTTGCTTGCTAGCTGACTTCTTCCTGGACCCCTGCAGCTCTGGGCTCAGAGGAAAAGAGGTTTGGAGCCAGCAAAGAAGATGTGGGTATTGGTGAGGAGAGGTCTGAGGAGACAGGAGACCCTCCCAGACATGGGAGCCATATTAGCAAATCTTTCCAAGCTCTTGTTGGGAAGCTTTGGCCTGTTAAAGAAAGGACGAGTGTGAGGGAGCATGTGGTAGTAGGCCACTTGTTCGTCCCAGCCACCCAGAACCCAAATAATCACACAGGAACTGTATTATTTAAATCACTGCTTGGCCCATTAGCTCTAGCTTCTTATTGGCTAACTCTTACATATTAATTTAACCCATCTCTATGAATCTGTGCATCACCACGAGGTCGTGGCCTACCAGCAAAGTTTTAGCACGTCTGTCTCCAGCAGCGGCTCCATGGCTTCTCTCTGACTCCGCCCTCTTTCTCCCAGCATACACCCTAGCTTTTCCCACCTAGTTCTGTTCTGCCCTTGACATAAACTCAAAGCAGTTCTTTATTCATTAATCAATAAAAGCAATACATAGAAGAACCTCCCACACCAGGAGCAGAGGTGAGGGAGAGGTGAGGCTAAGAGAGACAAGGAAAAGAGAGCCCTGCGTTTCCAGCCATCGGATACCTCTTCTCCCCATCCTTACCCGTCTCTGGGTTTAAAGAAATTGAAGTTCAGCCAAGAGTGTGTGCCAAGGCCCTGGGTCTCTTTGGTGACTGTCACTGTACAGTACTGTCATGTATCCCACCTTGACAACATGGATTAAGAACAATGTACTCATGCCCTTACATGAAATGGCATAGTATTTTACTGCCTGTGTGTGACCTGAACACATCTTTGAGTATATTTTGTCTTATCTCTAGATTACATGTAATACTTAACACATTGCAAATACTTAATAAATATTTGTTTAACTATTGTTTAGGGAATTGTGGCAAGAAAAAGATATCTGTACCTAATTAACAAAGGTGTGATTTGTTATTCTGCTTTTTTTATTTTTGGGATGGGGTCTCATTGTGTAGCCCCGACTGGTCTTGAACTCACAGAGATCTGCCTGCCTCATCATCCCAAGTGCTGGGATTAAGGTCTGCATCACCGCACCCGGCTCTCTCTCTCTCTCTCTCTCTCTCTCTGTGTGTGTGTGTGTGTGTGTGTGTGTGTGTGTGTTTTAATGCAGTTGGTTGCATCCGTAACTAAAATAGTGGCCACACAGTGGATCCTCTGAACACACAGACAGAGGATGGTGAAGTCATCTGCTCTGGCCTCCTTGTTTCTGGGAAATGAAGTTGTGTGTGGTTTTACAGATCGGAGGAACCAGGGTTCAGATGGGCAGATTACATAAAGTCACACTGCCTTTTCATGGTGGGCGAGCAACTAACACTACCTAGAAACTGGTCACTAGAGCTGCTCCTTCCTTGGTTGAATCATTAAGTTAATGTTGTTGTTACTGTCTTAGTAAGGTTTCTCTGTGTAGTGCTTGCTGTCAATATGTACACCTGACTGGCCTTGAACTCACAGAGATCCTCCTGCCTCTGTCTCTTGAATACTAAGATTAAAAATATGAGCTACCACCAGGCAGTAGTGGCGCATACCTTTAATTCCAGCACTCTGGAGGCAGAGGCAGGTGGATCTCTGTGAGTTTGAGGCCAAGCCTGGTCTACAAGAGCTACTTCCAGGACAGCCAGGATTGTAACACAGAGAAACCCTGTGTCGAAAAACAAAAAACAAAACAACAACAACAAAAAGATATGGCTGCCATGCCAGGCCATCGTTTTTTGAGACATGGTCTCATATAGCCCGGAACCTCAGGCTGGGTACCTTGAACTGGCTGCGTAGCTGAGGATAGCCCTGAATTCTCCTGGGCTTCTTGCTCCCGCTTGTCAAATGCTGGAATTACAGGCATGTGCCACCACAATCAGCAGCTATTCCATCCTATAAACAATAACCAAATTCCCAATCATGTTTGAACATTGTCTTAGACTCTAGTTCTTTAGAAGGAGATAAGACGAGCTAAGCACTGGTCAGTGTTCTTCATCACCTGGTCCTGTGGTGAGCCCAAGACCTGCTGTAGTGAATGTTACACCCTTGAAATCCCAAAACAGTTACTGAAGGCTAGACCACAGGAAGGCCTCCCATACTGTGTTACTCACGGTTCTCTAGAGGAGCACAGATGATGGAGTGAATAGGTATTTATAAAGGGGATTTATTAGATTGGTTTACACGCTATGGGCTGGGTAGTCCAGCAGTAGCCAGCTGCCATGCAGTGCTGAGAACTTGGTAGTTCCGGTCTGATGCTCGAGGCCTGGAGCATGCCTAGATGCCTGCTGGTCCTCAGTTTACAGTAGAGGGCGTGAAAGCTGGGTTCTGATGCATGGTAGCAGCTGCAGTGGGATAAATGCCCACGCAAGCCAGAAGCAAAGGCAACAGGCCGAAGTACGGTTAATAAAAGCTTAGGGTCAGAAATTGGGGTTCAACCTGAAGACCCAAAAAGCAAAACAGCCAGCCACTGGCTCAACCTCAGGCTAAAATGGCGATCCTGCCTCCTGGAATCTCAGAAGGAGGCTGTGCCCGGGAGCTGCCTTTCCCCATTTATATTCCTCTCTAGGGCTGGGATCAAAGGAGTGCACTACCTGGTTTCTATGGCAACTAGGGTGGCTACTGGGATTAAAGGTCTGGTCTGTAAGGCTGACCAGCGGGACTGTTTTACTCTCAGATCTTCAGGCAGTTTTTATTTATTAAGATACATTTGAAATACCACTACAACAGGCAAGCTGAGAGTGATGGATGCCCGCACATTGACATCTCCCCCATGTGCCTAGCAGGTACCCACAGTGTACTGCCCTGTCCCTGAACTGAGAAGCCCCTCGGCTCATTCTGTGTGAGCATCAGCACCAGAGACCTGCAGGAAAGAACTGTATGTGTAGGCTTTGGGGTTTCATTATTCCTTATTTTTCTCCCTTCCCACGGGTAATAGGACACCTTTTTTGCCCCAGCTGACTCTGCTTCTGTTCATGTTTTCCCCAGACTGGAAAACTTAGTCCATCCTCAGACCCTGTGCTTGAACCTGTAACACCCTGGTTTTCGCAAGCTTGTTATGACTTGCTGGCTGTTCACTACAGCTGCCCCTCCTAAGACTTCTTGATCCCTCCCACCCACCAGGGTGGGCTTTTGAATATTTGTAAATTGTGCTTCTTTTTCAGTCTTGATTTAGTAAACTTCTTGAATGTTATGACCACCAGTTTGCAGAAGCAGAATGCAGAGGAGGGTATTTATTTGATGTTTTTCTAAGAACTTGCTTGTTGCTGAGTTTTTTCTGTTTTTGTTTTTGTGTTTTAGATTTTGTTTTGGGGGGAGGTTTTTTTGTAACTTAATTTTATTGTAAAGTTTTAGTTTTGTTTTGGGTTTTTGTCTGTTGGTTTTCGAGTCAGGGTGGCTGTCCTAGAACTCACCCTATAGACCAAACTGACCTCCAACTCACAGAGATTCCCCCTGCCTCTGTCTCCCAAGTGCTAGGATTAAAGGCATGTGCCACCACCTCCCCGCCTAATGTTTTATTTTTATATTGTGACCTTAACAAGTTATTTGAAATATTAGTAAAACACATGTAATAAAAGAACAGGAAACTGCCCGGGCAGGTGTGTGGAGGGAACAAACTGTAGGTCGTGCGTGTGAGCTGAAGGGCTGTGTCGTCATAGCAGCAAATCCAGAGAAGTCGGCCGTGACACCCAGTGTCTTCCAGTGGAAGATCTAGAAGTCTGTTATGGAAGGAAACATGTGGGCACTTTTTAAAGTCGCCTGGGTCGTGGTGTTTCATCCCAGCAGCAGGGGCATAACCAATACAGAAGTTGGGACGCGCGTCTCACCATGCCGTTTTGGAGGAACGTGGAAGCCTTTGGGACTTTGCGGGCTGTAAGCAAATTGCAATGGGCTGTCGCAGCGGAGACTTGGAAGACAGCAGTAGTCAGAGCTGAGGACCGAGGAGGCCCAGCTCCAGAGTTTCAGAGGGGGAAATAGGAGCTTCCGGGCTGTTGTGGTTTAAGTAGAAATGGCCCTCTAGACGTATGTGTTTGAATGCTTGACCCATAGGCAGTGACACTATTAGGAGGTGTGGCCTTTATAGAGGAAGTGTGTCGCTGTGAAGCGGGCTTTGAGGTCTGTCTCATGCTTAAGCTAGGCCTAGTGTGGCAGTCTCCTGATGCCTACGGATCAAGATATATGGCCCCCAACTCCTTCTCCAGCACCATGTCTGCCTGCGTGCTGCTATGTTTCCCACCATGATGATAAGGAACTAAACTTCTAACCTGTAAGCCAGCCCCAATTAAATGTTTTCTTTTATAAGAGTTGCCATGGCTGTGGTGTTTTTTCACAGCAATAGAAAGCCAAGTTAAGAGAACTGGAGATGACCCGGGATATTTTGGCAAAGAATGCAGCTGCTTTATGCTACAGTCTGAAGAACTTGCCTGAGGCTAAAGTTAAAAGTAATGGACTAATTTCTTTGGCAAAGAGATTGCAAAACAGCCTAATACTGACTCCGTCGCTTGGTCACTCATAATCACTCTCTGGCAGGTGCACAATTAAAAATGATCAAATGGACAGAATGAAATGCAAAAATATACGTGGGGATGCCGGGCGGTGGTGGCGCACGCCTTTAATCCCAGCACTCGGGAGGCAGAGGCAGGCGGATCTCTGAGTTCGAGGCCAGCCTGGTCTACAAGAGCTAGTTCCAGGACAGGCTCTAGAAACTACAGGGAAACCCTGTCTCAAAAAAAAAAAACAATACATACACACACACACACACACACACACACACACACACACACACACACACACATATATGGGGAAAAGAGGAAGGCACATACTGAAAGAAACGAGACACAGAGACCTGATTTGCAGCAGGGCGGGTGCACACAGAGCCCTGGTCTGCATCTGGGCAAAAGGCAGGTGCTTCTAATTTGTGAAAGGAAAAAGCCAAGGAATTTCTGTTCCTAAAAAGCAACAAGGGGGAGCTGGAGAGATGGCTCAGCAGTTAGGAGCATTGCCTGGTCTTCCAGAAGTCCTGAGTTCAAGTCCCAGCAACCACTCAAAACTACTGATAATGGGGTTTGATGCCCACTTCTATTAGGAAGTCATACATGCAAATAAAGTACTTATATGCGTGCATAAATTAATTTTTAAAAAAAAAAGTCAACAAAGGAACACCACTGCAGATGTGAACCCAGGGGTCCAGGCTCTGTCCCAGGCAGGCAGCTCACTTGACTGTCGTCTGCATGCTTCTGGCCTTAGCAGGATGTACAGGAGTAAAGGGGTTGCGGGATCTTCCTCTGTGGTCAAGGAGCACCACTCAGTGCATAACAGAGCAGTCCCTGCACAAAGGCCTTTAGAGGGCAAGAGACCCTGAGAGGCCATTGTGTAAAGCTCAAAAAACAAAACCCGAATCATATTGGAGAACCCAAGATGGTAGCCTTGCCAGCCATGGGGGAGCTGCGCACAGAGGGTAGAACCTCCCCGAGAGAGAAGTGTGTTGGAGCCAGCAGAGCTGGAAAACAAAGCCATGTAAGGCCTGACACCGAACATAATGCTACAAGAGTTTGTACTGCTGAGTCTGGATCTGGGTTTGGTCCGGTCCTCCCTCACCGTGCCCTCTCCCCTCCCTTTTGGAAGAGTGATGCATGTATTCTGTGCCATTGTACGTCGGAAGTGCGTAGTTTGCTTTTGATTTTACAGTGAATGACAGTTAAGAGATTGCCTTGATTGGAAGAGATTTGAGCTTTGGACTTTTTGTTGTTTTGTTTTGAGATAGTGTCTCTCTGCATAGCCCTAAACTGTCCTCGAACTCACAGAGATCTGCCTGCCTCTGCTTAAAAGTGTGTGACACAACCACCCAACTTGAAATTCAGGCTTTCAAACAGCGTTGAGTCCAAAAGACTGGGAAGTTTTGAAGTTGGACTGTATGCATTTTGCGTTATGATAATGGCTGTGAGTCTATGGGGGGGCAGGAAGTGGAATGGGGTGGTTCGAATAAGAAATCCCCTATGATTGTCAGACTTTCGGATACTTGGTCCCCAGTTGGTGGGAAGTTTGTGACGTCGCCGGAAGTGTGGCTCTGCCGAGGAAGTGTGTCACTGGGAAAGGCTCTCAGGTCTCAAGAGGCACTCGGTCTCTCTGTCCTGATTTCAGTTTGAGATGTGAGCTCTAGACTCTTCATGTTTTTTATATTGGTCCCCATGTTGATCACAGCAGTAGAAAAGTAACTAATACAGACATCGTAAGCTTTGTTTCATTTCTCTAAGTAACCTTGAAGAGCTTAGCCCCATTTTACAAATTTAAAAACTGGAGTTAAGAGGTCAGCTTCTACTAATTAACAGAGTCACTCATATCCAGCGGGGGAGGAGGGATCCTACTCCTGTTAGTATACTATCCCCCTGTGGTTCCTGTTAGTATACTATCCCCCTGTGGTTCCTGTTAGTATACTATCCCCCTGTGGTTCCTGTTAGTATACTATCCCCCTGTGGTTCCTGTTAGTATACTATCCCCCTGTGGTTCCTGTTAGTATACTATCCCCCTGTGGTTCCCCCTGCCGTGCGGCGGTGCTTCTGTGGGATGTGCGTATCTTCACCGAACATCCTTTTACTAAATGGGTATTGACAAAGTCACACGTGCAGGTGACTGGGGCTGTGCTTCCTGCATTGAGGAGGCTCCTCTACCCAATGGCAGCTTCCCTGGATACAGCCAGGGGCGTGAATGAAGTGGCTTTGACCCTGCTGCCTCTGCTTACCGGGAAGCCTGTTGCCAAAGCCACCTCTCCTAAGCGTTCGGGTCCCAGGCCCAGAGGAATTAAGGGATCTCCCCGATGTTAGTTCAGTGAACCTCCCCCAGAGCAAGGCAGATTAAAAAGAGCTTTGATGGCCAGGTTTTGGAGTTGGACGTTGGCGCAAGTCAGCAGGATACTTAAGGGTCTTGCTTACTCGTGCCTGTGTGCCCGCCTTGTGTTTTCACTTCCCCTTCGCTCGGGCACCCACGGGATAATAGGTGAACCTGTTCCAAGGCACACGTCTCCGTCGTATCAGCACTTGGCAAGATTTATCTGATAGCACAGACCTGGAATAAATTTTGACCTTCCTCATCTCTCTCGCGTTCCCTCTGTTCTAGTTGCCTTCCACGGCCGTGATAAATGCCGTGAACGCATGCAGTTTAGACGGTGGAGAGATTTATTTGGCTCTCACTTCCTGATCACGGTCCATCTGGGGTTATCTGGAAGGGAGTGTAGAAGCAGAATTTAAAGGGGCAGACCACAAAGGAGTACTGTCTGCTGACTTCCTCACAGGCTCACCTGCCCCGAGAACAGTGTCACCCACTGTAGGCTGAGCCCCCTTCTTTCAATTAACAGGTCCCCCACATTTGTGATTACAGCCATTCTGATGTGGATAGTCCCTCAAATGAGGTGCCCTTTTCAGGTGACTGGCCTGTAAAGTTGACAGGTACAGCTGACTAGGACACTCCACCCCTGTCAGCCCGACGCAGAAACATGTCCCTTTAAAACATAACCTTGTCTCAGGTTCTTAGTATCACAGCACAAAATACACTACAGCTATAAAAAGCCAAAACCTCTAAACTCTGGGATCCTGTAAAACTAAAAAAGTTTCCTACTTATTCCAAAAAGGAAGAACCAGGCCATAAAAATGATTAGATCAAAACAAAAACAAAGCCCAGCAGTGTAAGTCAGAAATCCTGTAGCTCACTCCCTGGCAACTGGAACTCAGCATTGTGTAATCTTCCGGCTCTAACAGGCCTGGGGAGTCCCTCTTCTCCAACTCCGTCGTCAGCAGCAAGCACAGATCCTAGGTTTAAGCTGGCTCCTCCTACTGTTCCCCTGGCATCCACCTGTGATATCCAGGGGTCTCCATCGCACCTGAGGCCGTGCTTTCCCCGGTGGCCACTCTGGATGCTTGCCTGATAGACCAAACTTCAGCTACCCTCCATGACAGCCTCACGCCTTCAAAACCAGTTCTACCTGAACAACACTTAACATACTGTTTGCCAAGTTCTACTGCAAAAGCAAAATACAGCCTGCCTCCCATGGACCAGCTCTTTGCTCTCACTGTGAAGAAATAGTTGTCTCAAAGACGTTCAGAAGACCTTACTTCAATGGTGCTGATCTTTCATTGGTCACAGTGGGGTTTCTGGCCCCAGCTCGCCCAGCATCCCAATGTTAACCCGTCAGTACTATTGATCTTGTTAGTCACTGTTGATTCTTCAACACCAGGTCATCAGCATGCACACATTTTTTAATCAAAGTATCAACGCTTACACCCCCTACCATCACATCTCAATATTGCCGCCTCTGAAACCCCACAGGACAGGCCTCCATTATCCCGTGTTTCTCTAAGCATTCTTAGCTTCCAAGCTCCCACAAGGGTGGCCCATTAAGCTGCGAATACTCACCAGGAAGAGGCAGGCCAGTCTCGTGAGTTCAAGGACAGCCAGGGGCTACTTAGACAAACCCTGTTTCCAAAGGGGCAGGGTGAGGGAACTTCCACATAACGTACATCTCTTCTTGTCATGGTGCCTGGCAACCCAGGTCACAGCATCTGTGCTCAGTCACACCCACGGGGATGGTGGGGACCATCTGTAGCCCATTTGTGGCCCAGTACTGTTTTTTTTTTTAAATATTTATTTATTAATATTTATTTATTACATATACAATATTCTGTCTGTGTGTATGACCACAGACCAGAAGAGGGCACCAGACCCCATTACAGATGGTTGTGAGCCACCATGTGGTTTACTGGGAATTGAACTCAAGACCTTTGGAAGAGCAGGCAATGCTCTTAACCTCTGAGCCATCTCTCCAGCCCCACCCAGTACTGGTTTTGAGCTTAGAAAACCAACTTGTCTTTCCCAGGCCTTGCTGCTGGGCCTCTCTGCCCATTGAGCTAACTACATGTTGAGACAGATGGTCCTTGGCATGTCTAAGATGAACGCACTGTAATGATAAAGCAGTGTAGTTCCCTGAGGGGCGGCAGCGGGTAGCAGGCCATAAGGGGCAGCGGGGCAGCCAGTCCCACGAGGAGCCATGGCGGGTGAGAGGCAGAGATGGACAGGCACGCCATGCAGAGAAAGTGGGTGTTTATTTAGTGGGTTATGGAGGGGGAAGGGAAAGGGGAGAAAGGGGAAGAACAGAGAGAAAGAGAAACAGAGGGTGCAGGGAGAAGAGAGGAGAAGCTACCTCTTCAAGAGAGAGCCAGAAAAAGAAGGAGCTCGGGCTGGAAAGGGAAGGAGGAAGGAAGATCTGCTTGCCTTGGCAGAAGTGGAGAGTGGGTGAGGCTTGTCTCTTAAAGGGACAGGACAGACCATTACACTCATTACTGGAAAACCATGAGTGTTGATCCCAGCACTTGGGATGTTGTAGTTCAAGAGTTTTCTTTGGCCACCAGCTCACAAATAAAGACAAGGAGACTTCTTATTAATTATGAAAGGAAGCTTGGCCCATAGCTTAGGCTTGTTCCTAACTAGCTCTTATACTTACGTTAGCCCATTTATATTAGTCTGCATTCCATCACTTGGTGTTACCTCTCTTCCATCTTTCACCTCCTGTTTCCTCTCTGTGTCTCCTGGTGTCCCTGTGTGCATAGATTCCTTGTCCTGCTTCTCTCTGCAGAAATCCCATCGATGCCTCCTGCCTAGCTATTGGCCGTTCAACTCTTTATTAAACCAATCACAGCAGTACATCTTCACATAGTGTACAGATATTCCACAAGAGGTCATCAGAAGGTCAAGCCACCCTGGGTGGCTAGTCAATCTGCTGGGGCTAGAGAGATGGCTGAAAGGTTAAAAGTATCTACTACTGCTGCTGCTCCTAACACCCAGCTCGGGTGCCTCACAAGATCCAGGGAATCCAGTGCCCTCTTCTGGCCTCCATGGGCACCTGCACTCACACACATATTAGAAATGAAATAAGCAAGGTGTGGTGACACATACCTTTTTTTTTTTCTTTTTTTAAGTGTATTTTGTGTGTATGTACATGTGCCTTGTTTGCATGTGCATCACATGCATGCCAGGGTCCGTGGAGGCCAGAAGAGGGCATCAGATCCCTGGAATTGGAGTTACAGGCAGTGGAGCTGTCTGATACGGACGCTAAGAGTCCGACCTGGGTCTTCTGCAAAAACTGCAAGTGTCAAGCCGGGTGGTCGTGGCACACGCCTTTAATCCCAGCACTCAGGAGGCAGAGGCAGGTGGATCTCTGTGAGTTGGAGGCCAGCCTGGTCTACAAGAGCTAGCTCCAGGACAGGCTCTAAAGTTATGGAGAAACAGCAACAACAACAAAGTTCCAGGCCAGCTGGGGCTCCATAACCAGACCCTATTCCAGATAAATGAATAAAGGAATGAATCCTTAAAGAGGGATTGGAAGGTCCAGGAAGATGCCCCAGCGAGGAAACAGGTGGTGTTTTGATAGTGCATGGTAGACCTTGTGTGTTTTGCCCTCGTTTACTTACTTGTGTGTGTGTGTGTGTGTGTGTGTGAACATGAGTGTGTGCATGCTCGTTCGTCTGTACTTGTGTGTGCCATGGCAAGTGTGGAAGTCAGAGGACATCTTTGGAAGTCTCTTCTCTCTACTGTAGGTCCCAGGCAGTCAAGTCAGGTGGCCAAGGCTTGCGCAGTCAGCACTTCCACCTGCCGAACCATCTGGCAGGCCCTGCTGGGTTTTTGTTTCGTTTTAATGAAATCTTCATTGCTTCTCTCCAAACAGACAGCTACAGACAGTTCTTCTAATTCCTCTCAGAAGAGGGAGCAGCATACGAGGACAATCTCCTCCCCCACATCATGTGAGCACCGGAGGATTTATACCCTTGACCCATACCCTGTGGACCATTACCACCCCGACCAGGTGAGCTGGGGGCTTCATTCCCATGGAAACGTAAGGACAGCTCTGCACTGGCCTTCTCCCTCCTTCTCCCCCGCATTACCCACAGCCATGGTGGAAGTCCGGGTGATAGCACCGTGCCTCACTCACCCTGTGTGTGCTCTGTCTGCATTTATCCAGATCACCCCATAAAGCAGGGCATCGGCATCCCTGGTTTAGAGCTGTGGGTGCCTGGGAGAAGGAGGTCCAGGCCCATGTAGTACTTGGACAGGGTGCGGGACTCCCTCTGTTCCTCCATCCAAAGGACCCTCCTGTGAAAGCCCAGTCAAGGAACATTGCAGACTTGGTCCGCACCCCTGGCATGCGGGCTGCAGGTCCAGTCTTGCTCAGGGAGATATAACTGCAGTCTGAATTCAATAATTCAACATATATGTACTGAGTGGCTCTTTCCTAAAACAGGTTCCCAAATCATGGGAATAGACAGGTGCCCCTGTGGGTTATGTGGCCTCTTGACTTGTAGTAGGAGGCCGCTTGTTTGTTCCCCGCTGCTCAGCCCCGAAATAACCACACAGAAACCATATTATTTGCAATACTGTTTGGCCAGTAGCTTAAAAGCGTATTTCTGGCTAACTCATATCTTAAATTAACCCATTTCCATTAATCTGTGTATCGCCACGAGGCTGTGGCTTACTGACTAAAGTTCCCTGGTCTGTCTCTGGCAGGGCTACATGGTGTCTCCTGACTCTGCCTTCCTTCTCCCAGTATTCAGCCTAGCTTTCCCTGCCTAGTTCTGTTCTGCCCTGCCATAGGCTCAAAGCAGTTCTTTATTAATCATTGATATTCACAGCATACAGAGGGGAATCCCACATCATTGGCTGACTTGAAATGAAAAGAAGCAAGTACGGGACAGCGAGATTTTGCTTCATTTTTGTTGCTGTTTTAAGATGGTTTTACTGTGCTATGTGCTTCCTATATTTTGACATCAAAGTGTTTGTTTGTTTTTTTAAACTGGACGTGGTGGCATAAACCTGTAGTACTGAATTTGGGAGGCTGAGGTAGGCCAGCCTGGGCTACGTGGTGAGTTCCAGACAGTTTGGGCTAAAAGTGAGATTCCTATCTTAACAAATGAAAAAACTCAACAACAAAATATTCCATTTTAAACCAGGACTGCAATCTCAGCGCTTGGGAGGTGGTTGTTGTGTGATCCAAATTCATGGGGGGTGGGGGGGGAATTGGGCAGTGGGATGGGGAGGGTCTGCCTAAGAGTGGTAGATAGTCTTCATGGTGGATAATCATGGCAGCAGGAGCTTAAAGCACTTGGCCACATTGTATCCACAGCCAGGAGAATGCCTGTGGCTGGCTCACCTTTGCCTTTATATACAATCCAGGATTCCAGCCCTGCAGTAGGTAGGTCTCCTCAATTAGCTTTATCCAAGGTAATGCCCTAAAGGCTGTCTCCCTAGTGACTCAGCAAGTTGATCATTGAGATTAACCAATGTAGGAATCCAATCTGGAATCGTCTTATCTTTCTCACTTTTGTGCACCTGTGATTTCAATCAGATAACAGTTATGACACAGGCTAGTGGGCTTTGTTCTTTATTTTTTTTTCTCCCCACCAGGGAGTGGTGGCTCATACCTTTAATCCCAGGCAGAAGTAAACAGATCTCTGTGAGTTCAAGGCTAGCCTGGTCTACAAAGAGTTCCAGGACAGAGAAACTCTGTATCAAAAGAAAAGAGAAAAAAAGGAGCACCTCTAAATAAATAAGCATCTGGCACACTGTATAAAAATGTACGCAACTGCTGTACTCTGTTCGAGGTCCGCTCAACCCAGAGCACCCTGAGTGCAGCTGACCTGAGGGACAGGAGGTGAGGTTTTTAAGGCAGGGTCTCTTTTTCCTCTACATGGGAATGCTGGACTCACTCAACTGTACTCCTTTATGAGCCAGACTCAGTAGCCCAAGCTAGTAGAGAAGTCCTTGAAAGTACTAATCTCCTGCCCCTGCCTCCCAACTGCTGGGATTAAAGGGGTGGTCTAGGCACCTCGTCTATGGGATGTTGAGAGCTGATTAACTTTGGGGCTTCCTACTTGCTCGGCAAGGATTTAAGAGCTGAACTCAAACTGCTCTTAGGGTGGGCAAACCTTCCAACGAAAACCGCAGAATTCCGGGGCTCTGCTTATAATTGAGGCTCATCTGGGAGTGAGTGACAAGCTGTCCGTAAAAGGTTGTCAGCTCTTCTCCGAATCCTTGAAGGAAGGAAGGGCCGGTAGATCTTTCTCTGACGGCTGACCATGGAGCCTCGGGCTGTAACAGTATCTGGTTTTTCCCTGGACAGCGGCTGCCGAGGTCCTACCCCCAGGTCACCTTCCCGGAGGACGATGAGGAGATTGTGCGCATCAATCCTAGAGAGAGGATCTGGATGACCAGCGGCTATGAGGATTACCGGCATGCGCCGGTGCGCAACAAATACCTGGATACTGCGGAGGACGCGGACTCCTACGTGCGCTTTGCTAAGGGCGAGGTGTCCAAACACGACTACAATTACCCCTATGTGGACTCCACAGACTTTGGCTTCGGCGAGGATCCTAAAGGCCGTGGTAGCAGTGTGATCAAGACGCAGCCAGCCAGGGGCAAGTCCCGGCGGCGCAAGGAGGATGGCGAGCGCTCCCGGTGTGTGTATTGCAGGGACATGTTCAACCACGAGGAGAACCGGAGGGGCCACTGCCAGGATGCGCCCGATGCCGTGAGAACTTGTATCCGCCGCGTGAGCTGTATGTGGTGCGCGGACAGCATGCTCTACCACTGTATGTCGGACCCCGAGGGAGACTACACGGACCCTTGCTCCTGCGACACTAGCGACGAGAACTTTTGTCCCCGGTGGTTGGCGTTAATCGCCTTGTCCTTCCTGGCCCCCTGTATGTGCTGTTACCTTCCCCTCCGGGCCTGTTATCACTGTGGAGTGATGTGCAGGTGCTGCGGCGGGAAGCACAAAGCCGCTGTGTGACTCGGTTTCCCGCTTTCCCCCCTCTTCCCTCCACAGCCACAGGGAACTTGTCTCTTGCATACCCCACCTCCACCCCACATCGCCTCCCCAGGCCTTCCTGGTCCCTAACAACGTCATTCCAAACCTGGGGAATCTACCACTCCTGTGTCAGCCACATAACCCATTCCCTCGCAGTGTTCTGAGGAGAGGAGCCTTCTGCATAGACGCGAGTATGTTATCAGCCTGTGATCGCGCCATCTTATCCACGTGTTGATTTCCTGTCCTGCCTCCCCACCTCTTCCAGTTCTAAGGAACCTGCAGTAGAAACATAGATTCGGAGGGGTTTAGAGTTGATTTTTCCTCCGCAGTCCAGTTTGCTTGTTGCTAACACGCACAGGTTCGTCGGAGATGTGACCGAATGGTGAGACCCTACCGTTAGTGTTTGTAACCTGCAGTGTGTTGTAACTTTGGGAGGTGAGCGGAATAACTAAACAATAGGGCTTTAACTCTGAAAGCCAATGCCCGCAGTTACTGCGGTTTCTGTGGTTTCTGTCTTTAGCCCTTCGCTTTTTGTCTTTCACCTGTCGCCTGTCGTCATCTTCTGCCCCTCCCCCACATCTTGAATTCATTCACTCATGCAAAGCAGTAACCTTTAAAATGACTTGAGAATTGAGCCTTAACTTCAGATTAACTTGTGAGAATCAGGAAAAATTCCTCAAATTGCATTGCATCCTCTTAGACCAGGGTTAGAAAGGGGATTTTGGGTTTTTATGAGCCTGCCCAGTTTACCCCTAAAATAGAACCTTTTTTAGAATTATATTACCACTTCTAAAAAAACCTTAGCAATATTAGAATAACACATCAATGAAATAAATTTTCCTCATAGTTTCGCAAACCAAATATATTTATTCAAACACAAACCAGTGTTCTGCGATCAAGTTCCAGTTGAAAAACACTAGAAGTTGTGGTAGATAAAAATTATAGCCACTCCCCGCCCCTTGCAACTGTTTTATATTATTCAGGGGGAACTTTAAATACCATAAATTAGTGGTGCCTTGCATTTTGTTTTAGGCTTAACGTTTCTGTTTTAATTTGGGGCTGACTCATTTATACTTAGGAAAAAACAAGGCCATCTGTAAAAACCCTTCCGATGCCTAAGTGTCCTCTTTGCTCCTGCAGCTCCTCGCCCACACTTGCCGCTTGGGGTGCACAGATAAGGGTAGATCACCAGCCCATTCTACCTGTCGCCGAGCCACATAAAAGGCTTCTAATTTGCTAGACGAGGAAAAGGAACATTTTTTTTTTTTTGTAATGTATGTTGCAAGGAATAGCCAGGTCTTGGAAAAGAAAAATGAAGTGTTCACCTGTACCTAGCATAGGACAATCAGAACTCTGTGGGGACCATAGGGACATGCTTGTTGCCGCTGACTCTTCTTCCCACCAGGATCTTTCCATGGTAATCACCAGCGGAAGGCAGGCTCAGTCCCTTCTACTTCTTCCCTCTCCCTTTATTGCACACAGGATACAGTCTTCAAGGAAAAGGACTTTTTCCCCAGTGTGTTGGTCATACTGGGAAAACGCTAGCCATGCTCACCGTTTCAGCAAATGTCTTCTTCCTCTGGCCTTGACAGCCTGTCTTGTTTCTGTAGACGGATCGTCAGTTAGATCATAGCGTGCTTCTGAGTTAGTTGGTAGATGTTTCCCTTTGCTGGGATGACTGGTTGGGACTATCTGTTGTAGAAAAGGTGCAGAGAGCTACCGTCATTGTCGATGGAGGGGTCTCCAGGCCAGGAGACCTAGACTGCCTCCAACCAGCCTCCAGTGCTGTGGAGAAACTGTCTGTCCTCAGGGCCTTTCTCCACGGCACCTATCTGCAAAGCACAACACTAATCTTTCTTTCCTCAGACCTCAGTTCAAGTGCCCCTATTTATTTCACTAAGAACCCGGATCCCAGTTGCTTCACGTTGGTTGCCTTTGGTATTCGTATTCTTCCTTGTTTCTCTCCGTTCCCCCCCTCTCCCCCCTCATTTCCACCCTTCTTGAGAGTTACGCTAGCAGATCTTACTCCGTGCACCGTTTTTTGGTTTTGTTTTGTTTTTTTTTCTTTTTTTTTTTGGTTTGTGAAGGCAGCGGTTAAGGGCACAAAGACAGCCATGGGGACGTTGATGTAAATATGTTCAATTGCCACACTGCAGCTGAACGGTGTGGAATATTTTCCCAGTCAGCTTTGCCATGCTGATGTCAATCGTTTGAGAGAAATTATTCAGATTTTATTTTTATATCTGTGGTAACAAAACTTAGCCAAAAGGTTTCCTGTTCAGAAGTTTCCCTGACTCTTCCCCCCTGCCCAAGCTATTTGCTCTCATTAACAAATTAAAGTGCCTGAAGCATAATTCATTCACCTGTATACTAAAACCCCTGTTGTATTGATTTTTATAAGCCTTTTTACCTCTGTAAAAATATACATATATATAAATATATATATATATATACAAGTGTATGATGTACATTTTAGTTCTTAACTTTTTTATGGTTTCTAATATGTATGACCAATGTAGCCATTGCTTTCAAATGTACCATGTAAATATAAACACATCCTATGAGACCGTTCACTACTGGTATTGTCTGTCTGGAGTCCTCACGCGGGATGGGCTGAGGTTTCTTTGGCAGCACACGAGGACATGGATCTGTTTGTGAAGTCCTTCCCGCCTCTGGTTGTGTGTCCCCTTCATCCACAGGAAGAATGCCCTTCCCTCCCCTCCTGTCTTCCCTACAAGCACTTGTCAGAGAGAGGGCTATGTTTTCTCTGAGCTGTTTCCTACACACCCTTGCTAAAGCCCTGACAGAGGGCATGGGGACCGAAGACAGTGGAGATTACACCAGCCCATGGTTCCAAGTCTGCTCTCTGCCCACTTTCCAAATGGCTCTCTTGGATGCCACAGAGCTACAGTGGCAGTCCCCAGGAGAATATAAAATAGATCTTTGAGAGTTGTAAAGAAAATGACTTCTCCATAGAACGGTAAAGAAGTGTGCAGACCTTCCGTCCTTGTTCTGATGTTTCCGGGGGGGGGGGGGCACTTTCCTAAGCCCCTGGTAGAGATCAAATACAAGATGGGTGCTAAAGGTTAGGTAATGGGGGATGCTGTGCCCGCCCCCCGAGAGCTGGTGTGGGGGGAACATTGTAAGACCTCACTTGACCTTTCTCCATCCCAGCATTTTACAGCTAAGACACCAAAGCTAAGAATGGGAGCTGGGGTGACCCAACAGTCACAAGGCAGGACCTGGTCAGGCTGGCTAGTGACAAACCCCAAGTTCTTAAAGGGCCTTGTCCCAAGCCTCTGGGTCCATCCCTGCTTCAAAAGTGAGCCAGGACTAACTAGGCCACCGCTCGGATTGCCTCAGGAATGGCACACGGACCAGGTACCAGGAACTAGACTGGCTATGAGTCTCGTTTTTAGTCTCTGTAAAATGAAGCATTCATGCTCAAGTCACATGAAGAAGGCCTCTGCAAAAAAGATGCTGCTTGGTCACAGTCTCCCGTCACTAGCCGGTGGTCCTCAGTGGTCCTCAGGCAGGTAACTACCCTTCTCAGTTTCCTCTGGCAGAAATGTCACAGGACCCCCAATTCGGCTACTTGCTCTTCCTTTTCCCCTTGCTAAGGGGGATGAAATCCTACCAGAAGTAGGGTTCTAATCTACAGAGCTGCTCTGTCGAGGAAGTTGAGCCGCAACAGTCTCGTACCACAAAACACACCACCTTAATATTTTTTGAAGTTTTATATTTATGCTTGAAGGGATGTTTTATTGTTTTGTTTTTAAATTTATGGGTTGGTGTAAATATTTTAAATTTATTTTGGTGTCCCTGGAGGCCAGAAGAGGGTATTGGATCCCTGGAGCCAGAGTTACAAGTGGTTGCAAGCCATCCAATATGGGTGCTAGCCAACACTGGTGCTGGGAACTGAACTGCAGCCGCTGGAAGGCACCCAGGCTCTGAGCCGCCTTTGTAACCCAGCATCGTTTCTGCCCCCCCATCTGTTGAATTTATTCAGTGATGCAAAAACATTTACCTTTAAAATAATTGAGAATTATTGAACCTTAACTTGAGACAATGGGTTGAGGCAAAGATCACGAAAACAAAACAACAACAACAACAACAACAAAAACCCACTCTGGTTAAGAGTGCTTGCTGCTTTTGCAGAAAACCCAGCTTCAGTTCCCAGCACCCACCCACATGACCGCTCACTCTCTCTTGAAGAAACAAACAAAAAAAGCCTGAGACAGGAAGACTGCTTTGAGTTCAGTGTCAGCCTGGGCTATATATAGTGAGTTCCAGCCAACCTGAGCTAAAGTATCCAAAGCCCAGCTTTCCAGGAAGCCAGAAAGGAGGCGTGCAGGCTAGCAGGCGCCTTCACACAGGTGGAGGTTTGTGATTAGAGACACATCCGATCCTAACCAGCTCGTCCCAAGATGTTTTGCACCCCTAAAAACCCGGAACAGATCACCATTTCCTGGGGTTATTCTCTCTGCTTCGTTTCCCGTTTCTGCTCTGTCCATTCCACGTGGACAGGCTGGAGGAGTGGCCGGCTGTCCAAAGAAAACAAATTCGCCTAGTTGTGGAAAGGGTCAGGTGAGGCGAGGCAGTACCCGTATGAAGTCTGGCCTTGACAACTGGTACGGTAACCCCTGCCCTCGGTAATGTGAGCCACAGGAGGCAAATTACTTCCTTGGTTCCTTGTTTGTTCTGGGCCTTGAGGAAAGATCATCCACTGGAGAAGGCGCCCTGTTCAAGGCACAAGAAGCTGCCGCATGGGGCGGACATTTTGTTAGTCTAGCGGCAGTTTACTCCGTATTTCTTCTTCTAACAGCAATTCTCCGTTTGGTTGCACTTCCTCGCTGACGCTTCCAAATAGCCTTACAGCCAGCTGCTGCCCACAGATGTATACAGCTGCTGCCAGCAGAGGTAACAGAGCTGGCTGGATTCTGGACAGCCAGAACGTACAACATGGAAGAAGCCGGTGGCCCCTGTCTGAGCCGTTCTGTAGAGAGAGCTGGTCCCAGCTCAAAAGGTACTTGCCCAACGTTAGGGCACGGTGTCTTCAGGGCACTGCCCGCCTGAACATTTCTGTGGACTCTGGGGTCCTCCCTGATGCTCTTCGGCCAGTGAGGTCACAAGTGCCCCCCACCACCCACCCCCCGTGAATGATGGACATTCATCCCGAAAATTAGATCGCTTCCAAAGAGAAGAGCACAGGCTATGGAGCCCTGTTTAAGGGACCTGCAGCCCAGTTGGTTTTTATCGTGGAATGCAAGCAGGCTTATAATGGATACCAGAACTTGTAGAGTCACCCTTGGCTACAGTCATTTTTACTGCAGGCCTTCTGGGCTTTCTGAAGGGAGGAATGAGATGGTTATCTGTCCCACACTGGGCGGGTGACCTTTGTTTTCCTGGTGTCAGTTCTGGAGGTCAAACCCAGGGCCCTCTACATTCTGAGCTCCTACAGCTCCAACCCAGCCCGCATGTGTTTAGGCAAAGCCAGATTCTTAAAATGAAGGGACCCAACCCTGCCACACAGTCTGGCCTCAGTTTGCTCTCCATGGCTTCTCAATCTTGCATCTTCTGTGTCTTGCAAACCAATACCAACGGATGACACTGCCAAGCTTTGCGGCCAACTTAGAATGGAGCACCCCTGTACCCCCACCCCAAGACCACAGCTTTTGAGTGCCAACTCTGGGGAAACGCCTTCCCAGGCAACTGCTTTTGAGGCTCAAAGAACCTCTTCAGTTTATTCTTTCTGTCTTTCAGGGGACTGGGATCTCCACAGGATGGAACCTCCAAAGGGTGTGGTTTGCCTTCAAGACACCCCTCCTATGGCCCCAGTGCAGACTGCCAGGTTGCCCTGCAGTGGTGCTAATCTATTTAATGGTTGGGTTGTCTTTAACCCTGCTCACCCCTTTTCTCCAGGAACAATGAATGCTTTATTCCTGACTGTGGATGTCATGAGCTAAGTGATTTCTAAAGTGTTTTCTTCTCCCCAGTTCTCTGATCAAGAGTTATAGGATCTAATGAAAGGGAGGGCCAAGTACTGGCAAGCTTCAGTGGTTAGGGGCTTAGCTCGGGTAGAACTTGGCTAGTGTGCATGAGGAACTGGGTACGTTCCCTTGCACAAAACAGAGCGGTGACTTCTCATACTATTCCTACGTGCCAGACATGGTGGCACCGCCTTTAATCCCAACACTCGGGAGGCAGAAGCAGGTAGATTTCTGTTGAGTTTGAGGCTAGGCAGTTAGAGGTCTCACTACATAGAGTGAGTCTTGTCTCAAAAAAAAAAATTTTTTTTGACAGGTGGTGGTGGTGCACGCCTAGCCCTTGGGAAGCAGAGGCAGGTTGATCTCTGAGTTCGAGGCCAGCCTGGTCTACAGATCGAGTTCCAGGACAGCCTGGGCTGTTATACCCTGTCTTGGGGGGGGGGGAGGGGAGGGAATTCTTAATTTAAAAAAATTAGTAAAGTGAATCTAATAATTTAGGTGCTCAAACATATCTGAGTTTTGAAAAATATGCTCGACAGCTGCCCAGTAGGTTTTCCTCGTGAGTAACGGAGAATCAGTCAATGGGCATTCTATTCTCCTGGCCTGCTGCTCATGACCTCATCTTTGATTAGAGTTGTTGTCACTTTGCGAGGCTTCCTGGGAGCTGACAGAGGTGGGGCAAAGAGAGGGTCAGGTGAACAACAGGAAAAACCGAGGTTTTACTGGGGCATGGTGGTGTCTCTGCAGATAGGGTAATTCTTGCTTTGATAATCTCTTTGTCCCAGGGCAGAGGCTGAAGGGTCAGAAGTTCAAGGTCACTGGAGCTGAGCCTGGGCAAGATGATAGCCTAGATTAAAAAAAGGGGGGGGGCAGGGGTATAGCTTAGTGGTAGATGAACACTTGTGTGAATTCACTACCCAGCACCACTAGGATGAGGGGTAGCGGACGTGTGTCTGTGTGTGTGTGTGTGTGTGTGTGTGTGTGTGTGTTATAAAATAATAAAAATGAAGTGTGTAAACTCTCACAATAGCTGTGTCATTCACTGTACTATTTTCTGCCAACTGGCCAAAGTATGCATCTATATTTACATGTGTGCCAAAGATCGGAGGACACAAATCTGATGTGGCAAAATAATGTTCTCAGAGTCTGCTGTGCAACTGTCACTTGTGAGTCTTAGGACAGTACCAAAGAACTAGCCACAGACTTCAAGCTTATTAAAATCCTCTTACTAGCCAGACTTAGAGGCACATACTTTTAATCCCAGCACCCAAAAGGCAGTGGCAGGTAAATCTCTATGAGTCCAAGGGCAGCCTAGTCTACATAGTGAAACTCTGTCTAAAAAGAAAAACAAAAAGAAATTAAAACATACACGCACACACAAATCCCCTTATCTTTCCCATAACAGATCAGTCTAAGGTCAGATTTTCTCCATATAAGCCATCAAAATAACACCACAGGGGCTGGAGAGATGCTCAGCAGCTAAGAACACTTCTTGCTTGCAGAAGATCCAGATTGGGTTTCTGGCACTTCCTGATGGTTCACAATGACCTCCAGTTTTAGGGTATCGGATGCCCTCTTCTGGCCTCCACTAGCATTGCATGAACATGGATGCCCATACATACACACTTGGACACACACATAAAATAAGATAAATAAATAGATATTTTTTTAAAAAAATACAACAGATTGAATTCATAAGCAGTTATGAGAATCCATCTGTCTTCCATTTTAAAATACTTGCAAAATAAAATTTTTTTCATAGCTGGCATGGTGGCACACACCTTAGTTAATCCCAGCACTCAGGAGGTAGAAGCAGGTGGATCTCTGAGGCTGGCCTTGAACTCATAAAGATCTGCCTGCCTCTGTCTCCTGAGTATTGAGATTAAAGCATGCACCACCACCACTGGCTGTTAAATTTTTTTTGAAAGATTTCTTTTTTATTATTGTTGGCTTGGGTTTTTGAAGTTCTCTTGCTTGGGAGTTTTAAGGGTTTTTTTGTTTGTTTGTTTGGTTGGTTGGTTGGTTTTGTTTTCGTTTCTTAGTCTTTTTTGAGACAGTCTCACTATGCAGCCTTGGCCGGTCTGGTGCTCACTATGCAGACCATGACCAGCCAGTTTTGATTTCTAATGTAGTTGTATTAATAGGTATAGCCAGGGAAAGCCGGGCAAGGTGGTTCCACCTCTCTGGAGGGAGAGGCAGATGGGTCTTTTTGAGTCTCAGAGTTCTGGGCCAAACAGGGCTCCATAGTGAGACTTTGTCTCAAGAGAAATGAATCAAAAACAGAGTCATAAAGAACTTTGGGGCTGGAGTGATTGCTCAGCAGTAGAGAATGCTAGCTGCTCTCCATAGGATCCAGGTTTAAATCCCAGTACTCTCATGGTGGCTCTCCATGGGCTGTAACTCCAGTTCCAGGGGATCTGCTGCCCTCTTCTGGACTCCTTGGGCAATGCGTGCATGTGGTGTCTTACAAGCGAACAAAACACCCACACACATACGATTTAAAAAATTGAATTTGAAAATAGCTATGCGTAGCTACACAAGACTTTTTTGGAACCTACAATAACTTTTAAGAAAATAAAAAAGTACTGAGAGCCGGGCGGTTGTGGCGCACGCCTTTAATCCCAGCACTTGGGAGGCAGAGGCAGGCGGATCTTTGTGAGTTCGAGGCCAGCCTGGTCTACAGGAGCTAGCTCCAGGACAGGCTCCAAAGCTACAGAAAAACTCTGTCTCAAGAAAAAACAACAACAAAATAGTATTGAGAACAAAAAGTGTTTGTCCCCTTCCAGTCAGCAGGCTATTTTGTGGCCATTTCTAGCCTTTTTCTTTTTTTTTTTTTTTCATGGTGTGTGTGTGTGCATGTGTGGAGGACTAGAATTTTAAAAGAGGGGTCAATTTCTCTCCACCTTTTTTTTTCAGATAAGTTCTCTCTCTGAACCTGGAACTTATCCCTTAAGCCAATGAGCTTTAGGGATCCACCTGTCCCCATGTGCTATGTCCCGCCCCCAAGACCTCTTATTGGCAGGCGCTCTCCCTCCCCAGCACAGCCTCCTCTGCCTTCTTTTTGTTTCTTGTAGGAAACAGGGTCACCTGTAGCTCGGGCTAGCCTTGAACTCCTTTTGTAGCCAAGAATGGGCTTGAGCCTCTAATCCTCCTGCGTCCATCTCCCAGGTGCTAGGATTCCAACCGGGGGTCGCTGCTCTTAGCTCTCTTCCGGTTACAGAGCCGCTCCATCTCTTCTGGCTTGGGTTATTTCGTATTCCCTTCTTATTTTCATCAGAGGCCCTTTGTGTCTTATCTCTTTGTTCTAAGTTCCTTCTTGTATCAGTCATTGAGCTCTGGCCCAGCACCGGGCAGCTGTCTAAAGCCGGCATCTCGTTCACGCATCACAGTAACGCCCGGGGAGCCGTGTGACTTCCGGGGCTTGAGGACAGGGCTGCTCTCTTCCTGCTGGCCCTTGGTTGGTGTTTTTCCATTGCATAGGGAGCCACGTGGCTCAACCTTGGTCATCAGACCAGGCAGATGCAGTGAGCAGTCTTCGCTTTCCAAATGGGTGCTGGCAGCTTCTTTTATAGATGTAAGCCTGTCCAGCTTAGATGTCCGTGCCTGGTGACAGTTATCCAAGATATTTCCGAGCCAGCCAACAGTTGGATCTGTTCCCCACCTCTTGGGATTCTTAAGGGAGAGAGTTCAGTAGCGCCCCTGCCCTGTCCTCCCTGTCTCTGAGCAGCCACATTCAGCACCCTACCCTTTCTTCCACCGTCTGCCACTTCCTTTAGCAACTAAACATCTCGAGGAATTGACACGGGCACAGAGCTGCCTTGGGAGGGGGGACTGGGATGTGGCTCGATGGATACAGTGCTTAGCACTTGGTTTGTCTCTCAGCACCACCACCACCACCACCAATAACAAGGAAAAGGCCAAGCTGTCCAACCTAGAAGGTAATTTCTACCCAGGTGGAAGATGGTCACCAACAAAGGGACTGAGTGAAATAAAATCTTCCTTTCATCCTGTCTGGGCCAGTCTGGCTCAGAGGGGCCAACATGAATGACAGGAAATCCGAGACGGTCCTCCTGCACGAATCCCCAGGACAAGCCGGTAAGTGAATGTTCCGCCAGGACTTTGGCTCCTCACCTGCCTGTGCTCGAGAGCTGCTGCCAGGTTTCCGGTTCCTGTGAGCCACCTGGCCCTCTGACAGGACGACTTTAAAGCCGTATCAGGTGCGTCTGGCTCCGCATCCCCACTCATCTGGGAATCCTCGGTACTGATCATTTGTGGCTCGGTGCAAAAGCCTACCCACGTGGTTTCCCTCTTGTGAGGCCCGGATAATAACTACCTCCGACTCCTGCTCGCCATGCTCCTTCCGCAGCGATGGTTGCCTATTGGGTAGCTTCCAAAAAAAAAAAAAAAAAAAACCTTCTCCTTTCCAAAAGAAAATCGATCTTGTCTGCCCAGCCTTAAAGGCAGACAAGTTCAACAGTCACAAAACCATTCTGTGCAGTGCAGTAACGGAGAAAGGTCAACACACAGGGCCCCAAACCGCTGGTCATTTTGAGCTTCCCCGGAAGTGTGTTGTGGCTCCTGCTTTGTGCTTTTTAGTGACTGTCTTCGCTTCTTTGCCAGCCTAGTGCCACTTTGAAAATGCATCACCCCAGCCAAAGCCCAGAGACTTGCGTAGTGGCCTTCCATTCTGCAGACCTAATGTCCACCTCTACAAATGTTTCAGGCCTCCTCCGGTGCATGCATGCCCATAAGACCCAGTCATCAGCAGGCTGCCAAGAAGAAGGTCTGAGTCAGAGCACAGGGGCCTGGCTATCTGCTGCTCCACCTTTCGCCGCAGCAAGCTGGGCAGGGAAAGGTTTTTCAGCTGGTTTTTGGTTTGGAAAGGAGGACGAAGGTGAGGGAAAGAGACGAGGGAGAGTTAAGGTGCACATGTAAAATAACACTAAATGTAAATAGAATTGCAGCATTTGGAAGACTAGACGATTCACGGGTTCTGTGTGACTCATTCCTCTCTGGATGACAGAACACTTTGCACTCAGCCTCTGGGATTTTGGAAGTTTTTTTCCAAATGCTGGGAAGAGACCAGGCCCACATTTCTCACCCCTTTCTCGGGAGGGCTGTGTCTGATCTCCTAAGCATCTCAGCATTTGCTTCATCCCCTCTATTTGACTAGGGATCTTTTCCATTTTTCTACCCAGAACTAGGTTAGTGGCAGCATGGGTCCAAAGGCCACAGGGGTGGAAAGGAAAGAAACACATGCTTTTTCTGGAGTCTGACCTGAGCCTAGAAATCTGGGTTGGCAGGGCTCACCGAGGGTGCCTGAGGCAGCCCAAGGCAGGGTGAGCATCACCAAGGCTGGTGGCCAGCCCCGGGACGGGAGTCTTTCTAGGATTCTGCCTTTCCTGCTTCATATGTCATGTGCTACTTGAGGCACACACATACTTTGGCAGGGGCCACAGGGCATCTGCCCAGAGCTGGGAGTCTCCGAAGCAGCCGCCATATACTAAATACCACAGTCTTTCGGGGCGGTCTCATTCCCTTGGTGCCAGAGCCATAAGGAGGCTGGCCCATGACCCAGAAAACCTCTCTCATTTCCTCATTTGTTTCAGGAGATGAGTGACAGATGCCTCCCTTCCCATGTTCACTGGCCAATGGCAGCTTCACTTCCTCCTATGTAAACACAGAGCTCTGGGATCTGGGACTTAACTCAGTGGGTAACCATGAGAACTCAGGTTCAAATCCTAAGAATCCACATGAAAAGGCAGGCCTGGCCATGAATGTCTGTAATTCCAGCACTGTGAGGGGTGGCTAGAGGGGGAGCCCTGCAGTTTGCTGGCACCCAGCTTCAGTGAGAGAGTCAGTCTCAAAAGAATGAAGCAAAGACTAGTCCAGCTTCTGCACCTGCACACGCACGCACAGACACACACATGCACGCACACACATGCACACACTTTTAAAGAGAGCTCTGTAGACCACTATGGTGACTCTCACAACTGTAACTGAAGAGGCTGAGAAAGGAGGACCACGTGAGCCCTTGACCTGTCTGGATTACACAGTAAGACCTTGCTCAAAAGCATACACAACAAAATGAAATGAAAAAAGGCAGCAATCTTTTTCTGAAAATGGATTAAAACTTTACTTTGCGGAAGTCAGGCTATACCCAAGTCCAGCAATCGAGAATGCTGCGTCTAACTATTGACATTCCCAGGCCTGCTGTGGGTTGTGCTTCCTGCTTTGGGCATGGTTGTTGGAATATTTGCCCTGTAATAATTTCCTGAGCTTAAGCTCAGCTTGTATCTTGGACAGTTTTTTACTTTTTGGGTGGGGGTGTCGTTTGGTTTGTTTTTTTTTGTGTGTGTGTGTGTGTGTGTGGTTTGTTTGTTTTTTTTTTTGGCTTGGGTTTTTTTTTGTTTGTTTGTTTTTTGATTTTTGGGTTTTGGTTTTTCAAGACAGGGTTTCTCTGTAGCTTCAGAGCCTGTCCTGGAACTCACTCTGTAGACCAGGCTGGCCTCGAACTCACAGAGATCCACCTGCCTCTGCTTCCCGAGTGCTGGGACTAAAGGCGTGCACCACCACCACCTGGCTCTTGGAGCATTTTTGTGTGCTTTATTTTGTAAGATGGCTAAGAAAAAAGAAACATACTCTACAGGTGTACCCAAAGACCAGAGGCCCCTAACTGTTCCTATGGTCCGCAAAGCTATTGACAAGTCTCCACAAGCCTCTGCTCACTCCCTCCTTGATGCAGCCCCTGTTTCCCTTGTTCCACCAGCCTCAGGGCAAAGCAGAGGGATTTGATGCTCAGTATAATTTCAAGCCACAGGCCCCTCCCCCAATTCCTTGTCTTTTCCAGTTGGTATGGTCATTTGACGAGCTGACTAGTGGTGAGATACTACCACGTCAGTATAGGATCCTCCCAGGGCCTCCCCACTCCAGCTCTGCAGCCCATCTAGGTCCCTCAAGATGAAAGCACACTGGGTACTGCAGGGTGATGGGCAGTTGAGACGGAGAAACCAGAGGCAGGGATTGAGCAAGAGGAAAATGAATCTTGGTATTAAACCAGTATAATTCTGGGCTGGTTCACCAGTGAGACACCCTCTGATGGACAGGAGATAGCAGCAGTTTATACCACAGACATCATAGTGATGAGAAGGCAATAAAGGGGGAGGCCTACAGCCCCCAAAAGAAATGTGGTTGTAACTCATCAGCCTGGTGGGGCGTGCCTTTAATCCCAGCACTCAGGAGGCAGAGGCAAGTGCTTCTCTGAGTTCAAGACCAGCCTGGATTACAGAGTGAGTTCCAGGCAGCCAGGGCTAGTCAGAGAAACCCTGTCTCAAAACAACGACCACCAAAGGCAGTGTTCAGCCTGGTGTGCTGCTGCGTGCTTGTAGTCCTAGCCCTTTAAAAGTTGAGACGGGAGAATCTAGACTTCAAGGTTATTCTCAACTTTCTGGGGACTTTGAGGCCAGCCTGGACTAAATAAGACACTGTCTCAAAGAAAGAATGTTGCCCCTGAGTCTGTGAAGTGGCATTTTCTTGAAGATGTTCCTACGACACTAATAACAACAAAAGTCCTAAAGATACCTAAAGTGTAGATGATCTAGCTAAGCAGTTGCGAAAGACCCGCCTAGAACCCCAGCCCTCTGAGGCAGAGGTAGAGGCAAGCTGCCCACGGACATTCCTGCCATCCAGCTCTAGCACCCACTTAAACTATTTTTGATAGAGCCCAAAACTCACTGCACACTCGACCCCTGCCTGGAGAGCGGTTGGAACCATTAAGAGCGTTCCCCGAACAGTCAGGGACGCTTTAATATTTCACCACCTGGCTGCACCTCCGAGCTGCACTCCCTTGCAGCCTCTTCCTGTGCCCTGCTCAGCCTGCTATTAACAGTCCCCAAAGTCTGCTTAAACCATGTGCTTCTCCATGTGATTTCCCAAAACTGCTCAGTGTGGGGGCGGGGTGGGGGTAGATGGGGTGAGCATCATTATCTCCTGGAGCTTCCATGGAGGATGCTAAGGAAGAACTCCTCCTACCCATGGGGAAGAAAAGGCTCTGAAAGCCATTATGAGTCTGGCAAGGATTCAATTACTTCTGCTCTCCCCAGCTAAGCACTTCCTTCCATGCAGCAAAGCTGCCAGTCCACACTGCACCCTTTCTGCAGAAAAGCTACGCACAGAAGGGACAAAGCTCTCATGTAGCGGTCACTGCGGCACCCGTGGAGGTGACCTAGGTTCTTTCCTGTGAGTGGAGGAGGACCTATTCTAGTTCCCATTGGCTAGAGTTTCAAGTTTACTTCTTTAAAAAAAAAAATACTTAATGACTATGTTTATATATTATGTGTGTGCCTGGTTCTCTGGGACAGCAGAGACCCCCCCTGGAACTGGAATTACAGGTGCTTGGGAGCTACCATGCGGGTGCTGGGAATTGAACCTAGATCCTCTGCGAGAGCAGCAAATGCTCCTAACCATGGAGACGTCTCTGCAGCCTGCTCCCTTTTCAGCCCCTCAAGCCACACTGGTCTCTGTATTCTTCTACATGTTCCTGCCTCTGGACCCTCGCGCTTGCTGTTCCCGCCATCTGAAGTACACTGCCCTCCCATCTCTGTGTAGCTTCAACCCTCATCTTTCAAGCCTCTCTGATCAGTTTTTATCGTGTGTGTGTGTGTGTTTGACAAGGGGTCTCACTACATAGCCTTGGCTGGCCTGGAACTCACAGAAATCTACCTGCCTTTGCCTCCTAAGGCCTGGGTGTTAAAGACCTGTGTTGTTATACCTGGCAACTATGTCTCTTTGAAGCGTTTTCTCTCTGGGCACTGGGGCATGTACCTATAAACCCAAAAATATGGAGGCAGAGGCAGAAGGATTCCCACAAGTTTCCACTGTGAGACCAGCCAGAGATACATATTGAGCTCCTGTTAAGAAAGAAAGAATAGCCTTCCAGGGCTGAGTGCTTGCCTAGCCTGTGGGAGGCCCTGGTTTGAATTCCAGTATCCCTGTCTCTTCACATCACTTTCTATAAAGTAGTATTTCTGCCTCATAGTGGCTGAACCATAATTCAGCTGTTCCCCAGATTTTCTTTCTCCTGTATCTCCAGGGCCTGGGAGAGCTCCTGGCTTGTAGCCGAACTCCAAGAAGACTTGAGTCAATGGACTTATCTGGGAAGCCCAAGTTTCTGGCCGCTTCGTCTCCTGGACTTGATGGCCGCCCATCTCAGAAACAGAAATACAGAGCTCGGGCTGGAGCGGACCTTGGCCCAGTTGCCTTCTGCCGTTGTACAGCCCGGAGCCCACAAGTCTCGCCACCTGCCAGGCCTACACTCTGTGCACTGTAAGGAAGCTGCCTCGGAGAGGGACAGCCGGAACCCGAGCACCACTAGGCCTGGGAGCCAGAGGGGACTCTGCGGATGGTTAGGTGTTCTTCAGAGAACACTCGGGGAAACCTGAGTGGAATTTACCGGAGCAGGTCCGCGTGCATGGTAGTGCTCCTGGATGAAGAAGGGGCAACGTGCAGATGGCTCTTCTGTTGGTTTGTTTTTAAGATTTTAAAAATAGTATTTATTTTTCAAAAAGGGATACCCCAGGGGATGGTGGCGCATGTCTTTAATCTCGGGAGGCAGAAGCAGGCGGATCTTTATAAGTTCGAGGCCAGCCTGGTCTACAGAGCGAATTCTAGGACAGCCAGGGCTACACAGAGAAACCCTGTCTCAAAGAGAAATTAAAAGAAATGTCTTTGGAGAGTTCTTTCTGTGGCTTTGGCTTCAGAGATTTGTGGATGAAGGTGGGTTTGTGCTTTCTTGCTGGCAGGGACACTTGCTGAGTGGGCTGAAGGAAGTCTCAGGAGACCCTGCTGCTGTGGTAACCGGAGGACCAAGGTGGGGCTTTCCATCTCTGGAGGAGAGCCACTGCCCAGTAGTTCCCTGTAGCATCTGTCCAGCAGCTCATCCCTCCCCCACCCCCTGCGGCCCCTAGATGTCACTTGAATGGCTGATACACATCTTTTGGGGAGGGAGATGACCAGCAGTTGCAGATGATGTGATTTGGCAAAGTCATGCCTGGTGTGGGAGGTCCTTCTGTATATGTGTTGCTTTTATTGGTTAATAATAAAGAAGCTGGCTTGGCCTGTGATAGGGCAGAGTAGAGCTAGGCGGGGGTGGGGGGAGGGAGAACTAAACTGAATGCTGGGAGAAAGAAGGAGGAGTGGCAAGAAGGTGTCGAGAAGCCATATAGCCGCCAGAGGGGAAAGATGCGAGCTGCCAGTTGGAACCTTGCCCGTAGGCCACAAGCCTCATGGTAAAATATAAAATAATGGAAATGGGTTAATTCTAGCTGTAAGAGCTAGCTAGCAATATGCTTAAGCTATTGGCCAAACCGTATTGCAAATAATATAGTTTCTGTGTGATTGTTTTGGGAGTCTGGGTGGCCAGAAACGAACAAGCAGCCTTCCAACAACACATGCCTTGCGTTCATTCCCAGAGATAGAGAAATGAGCTGTTCTCTGTGAGGGCGGTGGTAGCTTGTCTCTAGGTGGTGGGATGGGATCTGGGGTGGTTCTCTTGCACTTAGCTATAAACGTAGTTGTTCCACATGCAAGGGTTGAGGGTCTTTATACAGGTTAGGCTAGTAGGCTAGTGCCCTACCATTGAACTGCGCCTCCAGCTCAGCTATAGTTTTAAGTTTTGCTTTTTAAAATGAGAGAGAGAGAGAGAGAGAGAGAGAGAGAGAGAGAGAGAATGTTCCATGATGCATTTGTAGAAGTCAAAGAACAGTGTCCAAGAGTTGGTTCTCTTATTTCACCCAGGTAGGTGTCCCGGGGATTGAATTTATGTTGTCAGGCTTGGCAGCAAGCCCGCTTACCTGCTGAGCCATCTCACTTGTCCCTTTAGGTTTGGCCCTTCCCTTTCCCCCTCCTTTTTTTCCTTCCTCTGTCCTTTTTCGAGACAGGGCCTCACTAAGCATCCCAACTGAGCTCAAGCTCATGGCACTCTTGTGGCTGACGTGTTGAGTTTATAATTGTACATCTGCTTTAGGAGGACAGTTGGTGGTGACGCACGCCTTTAATCCCCGCACTCAGGATCTCTGAGTTCGAGGCCAGCCTGGTATGCAGAGCGAGTTCCAGGACAGCCAGGGCTAGACTGAGAAACCCCGTCTCCAAAAATAAAACAACAGTGGAAGAAAACATTTGTCTCAGAAGGAAGGAAAGACGGGAGGAAGGGAAGGAAGGAATCAGCGTGCACACTGCAGGATCAGCAGCCCTGGCTGCTGTCCTCACCAGCTGTGCTTCTAGGGAAAAACTTAACCTCTTAGTTGGCCATAAGGACTCCTGCCTGTAGTCTGGCACTTGGGAGACTGAGGGAGGAGGATTGTTATCATTTGGTTACCAGCCTGGGCTACCGAGTTCCAGCCTGAGCCCCACAGTGAGACTCTATCTTAACGAGAAGGGCACACAACCGGACAAGAAAGACTGGGGGCGGGGCAATTCTAAGATACCTTATCTCGAAGGTCAAAGTCCCGCTTTCTCCTTCCTTTCTGAAGTACTTACAGAGCCTCTCTGGCTCACAGGAGGCCAGAATGCAAGCATCCAGGGAGCAAGGATCCATCCCACTGTGTGCTGCCTGTGTGGCTGTTTTTATTGCTGTAGCTACTAACTAAACCCTGGGTGACTGAGCCTAGAGTCATACATGTTTATCCCTGTCACCAGTCCAATCCTGCAAAGCTGAGAAGGAGCCCCAGGCTCTGGGGATACAATAAGCTGCTATTTGGAACCCACCCATTTCTCCACCAAGCAGATGTGCTCAGAAATCAAGGCTTAGGGGCCCACAGCAGGAAGGAGAGGGAGCCAGGGAACTGGGGTCTTGAAGAGGGGCCTGGTTAACTGCACAGAGCCTGCCCTGCCCTGCAGAGATGGGGTAAGTTGGCTCCAACAATGATTGTACTACTGAATAAAGGATGGGACCCTGGCCAGGCAGAAAGTGCGCAGGGGCCATACCTGCCCTTTGGCAGACTGGGCGGGCAGTTGCCCTGCCCTGGGCACAACTTAGCAGTGACAGTAGGGCCTCCCCTTTGCCTTATAATGGGAATAAAACAAGAGCTTAATTAGGACATAGCTGCTCTCAAAATGCTGTGTCCCAGACCTACGGCAGTCGCCCCTCAGCAGCATTGACTCCTCCCCAGAAGACCCCTCCCTAGTCAGGTTCCCTTTCTGACGGATGGGGGCCCTCTGTGGATGTTTTCACTGAGAGAAAGAGGGAGCGTAGCTCGTGTGGGAACACCTGCAAGGCGTTTACCAGAAGGGAACATTGACCAACACACAGAGAAGACATGGTTGTGCCCACAACCACAAGGAAGCATCAGTGTCAGAGCCCCCATGCTAAAGCTCGCCTCCACCTGTCTGCTCCTTACGGTTTTTTTTTGTGTGTGTGTGTGTTGCACTCTGGAATTTTCCATTCCATTTGTTGAATGCCACTTGCAGGGAGGCTTCCTGGTGCATCTTGAGCAGGAATGCACTAAATGGCTCTATACGCAAGCCGGCTTCTCCCACATTTGGGTCACATAAAATGCCACGCCTTTCCCTAATTATGAGACATTCTTCTCCGGATATTTGTGGCTGGGAAAGGAAGCCCTTCCTGCATCTGTGCCCTGTAGGTTAGGAGCTGTGGCACGGCGAGGTCCAGGGCTGGTACCGTTGGAAGGGTGTCACAACCAGACTCTATAGCAACCTTAGACCCTCTCACATGCCTGAAAATCTTACCATGAATATGGGAGGGAAAGAAAATGAAATAACCAAATGCTGAGCAAATGTCGTCAAACGCAGCTGTGATGAACCCAGCACGTCAGACGCGCTGCGCGGGCTTCCCCGGCGCATCAAGGGGCAGAGCACTGCTTCCAAGGCCTGTTTCCACTTACATAGTGGCTATGGCAGAAGTGGGAAATCCGAAATCTACCCAAACCATTTCCTTTTGAGACCCACCCCCCATGTTGGGATGGAAACCCCGTCTCAGGCGAATGTCACTGAGCTATATTCCCAGCACACATTTTGTCGTTCCAGTGGCTTATAGCCTTTTATAATAAATAATTTGTAGACTCTTAACATCTCACATGAAACTCATAGATGATATGATCTGCATATACACATTAAAGGAAGCTCATGTGGAAATCTGAGTTTGAGTAGATCTCTGAGTTTGAGGCCAGCCTGGTCTACAGAGTGAGTTTCAGGGCAGTCCGGACTACACAGAGAAACCCTGTCTTGAAAAACAAAACAAGCAATTCATATGATTCCTAAGCCAGAGTTTCTCAAGCTGGTATGGGTGTTTGGGGACTGCACTGTGTATCACTGGGTTCATTAGCTCCCCAGGCCCTCTAGATGCCAGCAACATCTGCTTCTAGGCGTGGCAACAAAGAATGTCTCCAGAGACTGCCAAGTGTCTGAGGGGGAGGAAGATAAGATACCTCTACTTGGGAACCATGGTTTTTTTGGGTGGTGGTGGTGGTGGTGGGTTTTTTGGGTTTTTGTTTTTTGTTTGTTTTTTAATACAGGGTCCCTTTCTGGATGTCCTGGAATTCAGGCTGGCCTCAAACTCACAGAGATTTGCCAGCCTCTACCTCCCAACTGCTGGAATTAAAGGCACGTGCCACCACCACCAGGGGGGAACCACTCTTCTGACACAAAGGATAAGAGAAGATAATATATAATAAAGTAGCATGTGTTTCAGAATAAAAGCCCCCCCCCCCACAGCTGCACAGGAGGTCACAATGCTGCCACCTGCTCTGCTGGTCTTTTATATTTTATTACTTTTTAATTTTTACTTATTTATTTATTTATTTTGAGGTCTCATTGTGCGGCTCTGGCTGAAACTCACAGCAATCTGCCTGGCCCTGCCTTCCCAGTGATAGTATTAAAGGCATGCATCTTCCCTGTTCTTGGTTCCAGTGGTATTACCAACCAAAATTTATATCTGCCAATTTCCAAAATGTGACTTCTGGGATACCACGGCTCTTGTATGACCACACCCATGACTACATTGTCAGTCTTTTGAACAGACACAGACTGAGGTCCTCATGCAGGCTGGGATTTGGAATATAGCAGAGGGATTCTAGTATCTCAACTACTGCTCTTCTACTTCTGGCCTTTCTAGGCAATTCTGATTTAGCAGAAGTCACTCAGTGAGCTTCTCGAGTGTGGTATTGGCAGCTATTGAGTTCCTGGCGTGTCTGCCCCTGGGGGTTAGGTCTGTTGTTTCACTCAGACGATCACAGTTACCATGTGAGGTAGATACCTCGCACTAGAGCCACATGCAGATGAGCAAATGGGGCTGCAGAAAATAACATCTGGGAATGTGGATCAGTGATAAAGCAGTTGCCTAGCGTGGGAATGGCCTATGGCTCCACCCCCAGCACCACACACACACACACACACACACACACACACACACACACACACACACACAAAGGCCAACGAAGCTCGTTCTATAATATGTTAGGAGTTGACTATATTATCTGTGTTAGAGTGTCTAATATGCACAAGGCTCTGGGTTCATCATCAGCGTTGCAAAGTTTTCTTTATCCAGAGTTTATCCAGATCTAGAACACGTACTTAAGTCCAGGCCCATCTGTCCCACAGCCCTGGCGAGCCTTTGGGAGGGAAGGAGCAGTTGTTGAGAAATTTGTCTTAAAGGCTGTGAAACACCAAATTATAAAAGAAAAGTTGAGGTAAATTCATCATGCGCAGACTGTCAAACAGGTTACGTGTAGAGTGTCACCTTCAGCTGACTGGTAGTGACTGCCCCGTAAAGACTTTTAAAGGCAAATCCACGAGAGGCAGGACCTCGCTAATAAAATGTATCTGTTCTGCTTAGGGAGACAACATGGGTAGGTCCCGTGTTATGAATTGGTGGTCCCTGGGCTGGAAGTTCAAATTGTACACTTAAGAAGAGATCTCAAAAATGGAAATAAAAGCAGAAAGAATTCTCAGTGGTGCTAATACATAGTTAGCACATGCCTGTGATCCTAGCATTGGGGGGACAAAGGTAGGGGTATCTAGAGTTCAAGGTTATCCTCAGCCACAGGGAGTTGGAGGCCAGCCTGGGCTAGACAAGACCTGGTCACTCACAAAAACAAACAACAATATAACCAGTCCGTGGGGCCTAAATTTACCAGAAAACTCACCTCCTCCAAGAACCAACACTTCTTGTGTAGCCATAGAAACCCCGAGGTGGGAAGGACCCTGGAGATTATTTGCACGTGTTCACCTTAGAGGAAATCTGAGAAACAGAACAGAAACAAGAAGGAATTTCTGGCAGCGAATTCTAAGTTCACCAGAAAGGCCAGTTCCTCAGAAAATTCCACTCACGGGCTCATAGTACCTGAAGCCCAGACAGACGTCTAAGCTCATTCAGGTCCTGGCTTTCGCATTTGGCTTGCAGAAGAATCGTCTGGGGAACTTTTGAAAATTCCAGATTCCAATGTCTGGGTTCTGATTCAAGTGTGCCGGGGTAGTCCCAGGGATGGCTGTGTCGCGTCCCTGGATAGTCCCAGGGATGACTGTGTCATATGCCTCTCCAGTGTGCTGGGGGTAGTCCCAGGGATGACTCTGTCGCGCAGTTCCCCTTCAGTTTCTGATACATAGATGAAATTGAGAAATACAGATTTGGTCAAACCTGTCATTTTAAGATAAGGAAATGAAGGCTTAGAGCAGATGGGTGTTTTCGGGGAACATAGTTACTTGGCAGTAGCGCAAGTTTTGTCTCACATGGGGTGATGCAAAACTCCTATATCCTTAGAAGTGGTAGCTCTGGAGTCCTAGCTGTCCCTTTGTGGAGGCCCAAAAGTGTGAACCTATTTTTTCTTGTTGACTAAAGATCAGAGAGTTGGAACTTACCTCTATTCCTTCAAGGTTGTTGTGTTTTTACCTCAAACAAAGGTTTCACCAAGGTTTAGATCAGAGTTCTGCTCTCTCAAGGTTATTGTCAACAGGTACGGCTAATAACCAGCCCTTGTATTTCAGGAATAGAGAAGTAGGTTTGTTTCTACCTCAAACAAAAGTCTAAGGATCCAACTAAGGTTCCAGTTCCTTTAAGGAGATAACATTGGATTCTACCCAGGGAGTGGTTTGCCTACAGGGTATGAGAGTGACTTGTTTTGTTCTAGCAACAGAATGTTTAACTATGGAGGTAGCTGCGACCTTCAACTGGTCTATTCATTTCCTTGTATCATGTTAATGCAGTTTTTTTTTTAATCTTACTTCTATCTCTTAGGGTCCGGTATTTTAGGCAATTGGAAATTAAATACGGGCAATTTCAATATTCACAAACTCCCTACCGATCCTATTCTGTGTTTTTCTGTTTTATTATTTTTCATGTGTCTTTGTATTCTTTACTAATATTTCTAAACCCCCACATCCCTACCCTGGCGAGTGGTATTTTTGTCGAAGCTGGTCTCCGACACTCCGTAGGTAGTCTCGGCCTTTGTCCTTGTGGCCCTTTACCGAAAGCTGACTTCCAAGCTGAGCACAGAGATGCCTCTTGAGAAGGCCATTCTGCTGCTTCTCTACCCCTGGCTTTTCTAGAGTGCCCCGAATGACATCTTTGGGGCTACTAGTGTGTTATGTGTCTTGTGTTTTGTTTTGTGCCCTGTGCCATGAGGGACACTATATGATCTACTTGTTGTTGCTGGCCCTCCACGGCGCTGCAAACAACAGCGAGAGCTTAACAAACTGTCTTCAGCTTCAGCTCTGAAGTCATCGGACCAAGGAGGGGGAGCGTGGAAAGTTCTCACTTGGGGAATGCCATGCACAATCCTGTCAACAAGCAGAAGAAGAAGTCACCCCGTTCCCAGACAAGAGAAGGTAGCTCCCAGAAGCTGGTAGCTGTATGAGGTCCTGCAGCGAGGTAATGGCCAAGTGGGAAATAGTCAAGAGTTCTTGTCCCAGTACTCTGCAACTCCTCCATCAAAGCACCATGTCCAGCCTCTTAAAGGACAAGATGGCCGCACAGTGACTGGCTAGTTGCCAGGAAAAAGCAGTAGTCATGCAGTGGGGACACCTGAGGCCATACTGATTGTCTCCAGATGCCTGCCCGGCATCTGCGATACCCAAGGCATTCAACTGGAGGTCGGTCCATGAAATACGTGACCTTTGTTCCCCAAACATTTCAGCGTGACAAAAGACACAGAAAGAAGCAATGGTGTCGTTCTCTGGGAGTGCAGATGTCATCATGCTTGAGGCCCAGTGCAGAAAAGCTGGGTGCTCATGTGCACAGACACGCGCACAGATGTGGGATAAGTAAATGGTGGTGGTTGGTTGGTTGGTTTTTGGTTTGTTTGTTTTTGAGACAGGGTTTCTCTGTGTAATAGCCCTGGCCTCAAACCAACTGCCTCTGCCTCCTGAGTGCTAGGATTAAATGTGTGTGCCACCATTCCCAGCTGTTTTTGTGTTTCTGGACTGGGTCTCACTATTTAGCCCCAGTTGCCTGATATTCACTATACAGATAGAACTCCACCTACCTCTTCCTCCCAGAGTGCTGGGATTAAAGGCATGAGCTACTTTGACCAGCTCTTCCTACTCCTAGGATGAACCTTTAAAAGGTGTATAGTTTTCAAAACTACCCTGGCCTACAAAGTGAGTTCCAGGCCGGCCAGACCTACATAGTGAGACCCTAAATGGAGGAGTGGGGCAAAGGTAAGTGTGGCTGGCCATTTCAGGCACCTGAGAACCTGCTGGTCACAGCCAAAGAAACAGCTCAGGAATGCGGGGTAAAGCCATAGCCAGAATGGCTCTTGTGATCTGTGTTCCCCAGAAGGTGCTCTGGAGATTTATGGTGGCCCAGAAGCAGAGTGGGAAGGACTAGCAGGCAGTGGGGAGACCTCTTGTGGTGTGTGAGTCCCCTCTGTGTGCAGTGATTTCCATGAATGAATAAAGAAACTGCCTTGGCCTTTTGATAGGGCAGAACTTAGGTAGGAGGAGAAGACGGAACTGAATGCTGGGAGAAAGAAGGGCAGAGTCACAGAGAGACATCATGAATCCACCACCAGAGATAGACATGCTGGAACTTTGCTGGTAGGCCACGACCTCGTGGTGATAATACAGATTAATAGAAACGGGTTATATTAAGATGTAAGATAGCCAATAAGAAGCTAGAGCTAATGGGCTAAGCAGTGATTTAATTAACACAATTTCTGTGTGGTTATTTCAGGTCTGGGCAGCCAGGACAAACAGGCAGGCCCTCCTGCAACACTCTTGCCTGGATGAAGTCTACTAGATTTTCTCCCTACTCCTTCCCAATCTATGAGGCACTTCCCACATCCCCGCCACAGAGCACACCAGGACATAGCATCTTACTGGGAAACACTGAAGCCGATGCTGCCATTGAGGATTTTGAAAATCCTTGGCCTGTTGCCAAGCCTGAGGGCCAGAGTTCAATTCCAGGGCCCCACATGGTGGAAGAGGAGAACCGACTTCTGAAAGTTGTCCTCTGCCAGGTGCGTCTGGAGTGCAGGTGCCCAGACACACTCCAAACAAACAAATAAATGTAGCAACCATTTTTAAAAAATTAGAGGATGTGGGGACTAGAGAGATGGCTCAGAGGTTAAGAACTAGCTGTTCTTTCAGATGACCTGAGTTAAATTCCCAGTAGCAACATGGTGGCTCACAACCATCTATAATGATATCTGGTACCTGTTATAATCTGCTGGCCTGGTCTGTCACCTGGGTACTCTGTCCCTTTAAGAGACAAGCCCTCTCCTGTAAATGCTCTTTACCTCTCGTTCCTATTCCTTCTATTCTGTCTCTGCCACTGCTACCGCTGGTCCTGCAGAAAACGACAAGATTAGTTAGAGCCACAAGGCAGCGTTTCCAGTTGCAGCCTTCGCTCCCCACCGCAGCTGGTGGCATGGCAGCTCGGGCATACTCACGGTACTGAGTAATTTTCCTCTCTATTTCATGTATGAAAGAATGTGTGAATGCTGTGGCCACCTGTAAAGTTTCTCCAGCCCAATAAGTCTCTCTGCTGACACAGTAATCCAAATCAGACCAAATCAAACTGAATTAGAAAAAGCCCAGGTTTAATGGATGCCAGCGCTCCCAGGTGGCCCCAGGAAAACATGGAGAGGGGGAAGGAGAATCAGAAAGACCATGTGTTTGTTCTCTGGGGGGCAGTTTAAATAGCCTGTGGGAGTGGTCTTGACCCTCTCTGGGGAGGGGTCACCATTTGGTGGGCTTTGTCAGAGGTGGAGTTTGTACTGAGGCCACTCCCAGGGGGCGGAGATGGAAATGGAATTTTCCACCCAACATTCTAAAATGGATATCAGGGGCTGGGGTGATGCTTCCAACCAAACACACACAGATGTAATTCTGTTTCAAATGTATGGTCTACACAGCCTCTATGTCTCTCTTGTTACTATATTTAAAACTCCCGTGGCTCTAAAAATGGTTTCTCCATACATGTGACTGCCGCCATTTTGACTAAGGTGGGTGACCTCACCACCATCTTAACTAAGGGCAGGTCAAGTGACCAAGTCCTGCAGTTTGATAGCTAAGAGGTTTTGTCAGTTTAAAAGGACAACCTCACCAAAAAAATTTAGTAAAATACAAATACAGGTATCAAGGTAAGAGTACCTGCAAGTTATAAAGGTGTGAGAACAAGTGCACACTCTCAAATTTCCCTCTCACACTGCCTTTCATAGTCTCAAAAATACTTTTCATTGTGCAAAAACATCTGTCACAATCATTCTGACATAAATCTGCTGCTGTTTACACAAGGCATATGTCTAAATCTTATGTTTTCACAAACCCAAAGAATTTTTGTGAGTTCTTGGGAGCCAAATTGAAGAATTCACCTTAAACAGGTCAGATACATCCCTCTCAATTACCTGGTCCTGAAATATTTTTTTTCTCTTCCTAAACATAACTTTGTCCTGTGTTCTGCCAAACTTTGTCAGGTCCAAGAGACACCGGACAGTTCCACACCACCAACCCTGGACAGGAGTAAAGCAACCAGCTACCTCAGGATATGACCAGTACCCAGCTTTCTCAGGTTCCCCCAAGATGATGCCCACAAATAAACAGGAAGCAGTTTTGAGAATCCACTGTCCCAATTTCTTTAGCATGTTGTGCCTTTTTATTATAAGGAAGAGATGGGGCCAAGTAGTGGTGGTGCACACCTTTAATCCCAGCACTTGGGAGGCAGAGGCAGGCGGATCTCTGTGAGTTTGAGGCCAACCTGGTCTACAAGAGCTACTTCCAGGACAGGCTCCAAAAGGTAACTTCTGCACTCTCTCTCTCTCTCTCTTGCTCTCTCGCTCTCTCTCGCTCTCTCTTGCTCTCTTGCTCTCTCTCTTGCTCTCTCTCCCCCTTCTCCTCTTCCTCCTTCTCCTTTCCTCCTTCCCCCTCCCTTCCATAACCCACTGAATAAACTCTATACTCAAACTCTCTCTGCATGATATATCTGTCTGTCTCCCACCAAGCAAGGTGACTCGCCAAGACCTCAGGGGACTCACCAAAGCCTGGGGGATCCACCAAGGCCTCGGATCACCCACTGCTACCTCTCATGGGACTGGCTTGTGGAACCACCACCTCTCATGGGACTGGCCTTCCTCCCTTATATCTTTACAAAAGAATAACAGTGCCCTCTTCTGGCAGACATACATGCAGCCTGACTACTGTACACATAATAAATAAATATATCATTTTAAAACTTAGAGAATGTGCTGAAATGAGAAAGTCACCGTGCACCAAATAGTCCAGTTAGCCTACATAAGTGCCTTCCTCAAGAGATCATGATTTTGCACTTCAGAGATTGGTACAATCTGAGGTGCAGTGGCACATGCCTGTAAAGCCAACATTTGACAGGTGGGAAAAGGTAGAAGGAACAAGGACTCAGAGTCAGAACTGTGCCTGGGCCCCTCAACACACTGTTCCCACTCCTCCCCTCAATGGTCTTTGGGGCTCTCTTCCTTCCTTCCCTCTCCGTCGAAGTTTCCGTCCGTCCAGCAGCCTATCTTGTCCCTGCCTCTCACTCAGAGGCCTCAGGAACAGCCCTTTTCTTCCAGGTGCCTTTATTTGTCTTAGTATGTGAAAAGCTCAGGCCTGGACTGGCTAGTGCCTAGAGGGCCAGCTGAAAGGCACTTGGATATGAAGCACCCTATAAGAATTCACTCTGGCCAAGGGTGGAGACGCATACCTTCCATCCCAGCACTCGGGAGGCCCTCTGTGAGTTCGAGGCCAGCCTGGTCTACAGAATGAGTTCCAGGACAGCCAGGACTGTTTCACTCATATTTTTAGTAAACCCAGCCTGTGGAGAAAGAGAAGTGGACACCCTCAGAACAAGCTGATGTGGGAGTCCCCTCTGTGTGTTGCTTGTATTGGTTAATGAATAAAGAAACTGCCTTGGCCTATTGATAGGGCAGAACTTAGGTAGGCGGAGAAGACAGAACTGAATGCTGGGAGGAAGAAAGCAGAGTAAGAGAGAGCCGCCATGGAGCCACCAGAGTCAGACATGCTGAATCTTTCCCAGTAAGCCACAGCCATGTGGTGATATACAGATTAATAGAAATGGGTTAAATCAAGATGTGAGAGTTAGCCAATAAGAGGCTAGAGCTAATGGGCCAAGCAGTGATTTAATAAATACAATTTCTGTGTGTTTATTTCAGGGCTACGCTAGCCAGGCAGCCGGGACGAACAAGAGAGCTCTCCTTACTACAATAAGCATGTGGCCTGCTAGTCACAGATGTTGAGAGCCAGGAGGCTGGCCACACTTTCAGGGTCCTTAGGAGGTGTGGCCTTGTCCTATCAGATGCTCTTTGCAGTCTGAGGCCCTGGATTTAGATCGGACGTGACAAGAGAAGCCACTGTGTCTATAAACCCTCCACTCACAACAGAAAGGAAAGGGAAATCATGGTTGCTTAATTAGCAGTAGCCACTGGTGTCCTGATGGCCATTGAGAACACTGGGGGAGAAAACATTTGAATTGCCTGAATCAAGAACTTGCCTAGCTGGATGGTGGTGGCGCATATCTTTTATAATCCCAGCACTTGGGGGCCAGAGGCAGGCAGATCTCTATGAGTTCGAGGCCATTCTGGTCTACAAAGCAAGTTCTAGGACAGCTACGGCTGTTATACAGACAAACCCTGTCTTTGAAAAAAAAAAACAAAGAAAGAAAGAAAGGAAGGAAGGAAGGAAGGAAGGAAGAAAGAAAAAAGGAAAGAAAGAAAGAGCAAAAACTAAAACCTTGCCTGTGTCTGTAGAACTCACTGAGGATTTCTTAGTCAGGGTTGCTATTGCTGTGATAAACACCATAACCAAAGGCAACTTGGGGAGGAATAGGCTTATTTCAATCACGGTTCCGCTTCCAAAGCAGCGAGGGCAGGAACACACGCAGGGCAGGATCCTGGAGGTAGAAGCTGATGCAGAGGCCATGGAAGGGTGCTGATTGATTATGGCTTGCTCCTTGGGGCTTGCTCAGCCTGCCTTTGTGTCGAATCAAGGACCACCAGGCCAGGGATGCTACCACCACCATGGGCTGGGCCCTCCCCTCCCCCATCAATCACTAATTTAAAAAAGGCCTTCCGGCTGAATCTTAGGGAGGCATTTCCTCAACAGAGGCTCCCTCTTCTCTGATGACGGTCTAGCTTGCGTCAAGTTGACCTAAAACCAGCCAGGGCAGTTGGCCTGAGCAAGCTCTTGGGGCTGCCTTCAGTGGGAAGATCCCATTAGAAGGCCTCGAGAGAAGCAGAATTGTGCTTCTACACGGAGTGGCTCTATTACTGCACAGCTGACTCACAGTCCAGGACACTGTCCTCATCACCACACCACCAACGGAACTGCTGTTTAAAATGGCTGTGTTACTTACAGGAGCCCAGATCTGTTCTGCCGTCCCCGCTGCAGGAGGAGCCCATGATTAGTGGTTGGCTTATCTCTAAAAGCCCTGAGGAGCAGAGAGCAGGAAGGAAGGAAGGATGTGTAGGATAAACAGAGAAAAGCAAAACCAAAACTCAGCAGCAAGGGGGTGCTTTAGCTGAACAGGGTCTGTGAGGTCACACGCTCCTGGGAGAGCCGCGTCTGAACCTGGATTAAACGTTTTCACATACGAAGGAATACCAAGCAAAAGCAGCTGGGGGTGGGGGAAGGACTTGGTTTAAGTCCTGGCAACAGATTTCTCTTAGGTTTTTCAATATTTAGACATGGTTTTTGTTTTGTTTTGCTTTTCGAGACAGGGTTCCTCTGTGTAACTGCGCTGGCTGTCCTGGAACTCACTCTATAGATCAGGCTGGTCTTGAACTCACAGAGATCTGCCTGCCTCTGTCTTCCAAGTGCTGGTATTAAAGGTGTGCACCACCACTGTTCAGCTTTAGACACTGTTTTAAAATGTATATAGTCAGAACTGGGCATAATGGCATATCCATTAGTCCCAGGCAGAAGGCTCTCTGTGAGTTCAAAGCCAGCCTAGTCTACACAGTGAGTCCCAAGAACAAGCAAAAGCAGTTAAGGCAGAGGGCCTGGAACTTAGTGCGCCATAAATGGTGACTATCACAGCTTTCCCCATGGTTCCTCCTGCCTCCAGTATGCTTTAATGACCTCCCGTGGCTCTCCTGAAACTTCAAGATGCATTCTGGCCTCCAAAAGCCAGTAAATCAAGATGGGAGAACCCTTTTTCCAAAGGGATTTGAAACAAAAGTGCTTTAAACAGATGACGCTAGGGTTAAGTTTTAAACCCTGGGACAAATAAGTGCTCATTCATTCATTCATTCATTTATTATATATACAATGTTTTGCCTGCATATATGCCTGCAGGCCAGAAGAGGGCGCAAGATCTCATTACAGATGGTTGTGAGACACCATGTGGTTGCTGGGAATTGAACCCAGGACCTCTGGAAGAGCAGTCAATGCTCTTAACCTCTGAGCCCCTTAAGTGCCTATTTAACATATCAAAGCGAACCTGGCCTTCAGGTTCTCCCAGCATCCCTCAGTCCCTACTTGTTATAGCCCCAAACTATCCAGCCCAGGTGTTGGGCTGCCCTTCCCTTCCCCCAGGTCTTTCCTATATATAATCCAGACATTCTGGTCACAGACACACACACACACACACACACACACACACACACACACACACTCAGTTATCTTTTACCCTCTTGGCTGCTGCACCTGGTCTCCCTCTCTTCTCCCCTCTCCCTCCCCTCCCCACGCAGCCCAGCTCAGCCTGGTCACGCCCACTCTGGACTCTCCCAGCTGTCCCTGCCTCTGGCTATGCTCTCCATTTTACCTACAGTAAACTTTCTCCTCCTCCGCTCCTAGGCACAGTCATGCCCTTTCCTTTTCATTTCTTGTTTCTCAGAAGCGCAGGACTACATAATTATACAATTCCGACAAGCACTGTGTTGCCAGGCACACAGTAGGTACCCTGGAGAGCAAACAAGGGAGTCCTGGGTCTCTGACGGGTGACTTAGGAGGAAAACCCTTCGCCGTCATTCTCACAGACTAAATCCTTACAAAATCGCCCTTGTTTCGGATCGATGGTCTTCTGAACTACAAAGCCCCCCTTCTCAGACTGCTGCCTCCATGTCTGGAAGTGAATACGGTTGTTTGTGTTGTGATGAGCACCCCAAGAGACGCTCAGACATCCCTGAACGTGGGGCACACTGGCCTGAATCCTGCTGGAAGAGCTAAGAGGACGGAGGTGGGGAAAGATCTCCGTCTAACTGGAGATCCTTTATGGCGACACTTCGGAAATTCAAGATATCTGGGGTAACTGGTTTCCTCATTTCTCGTCCATAAATCAGTGGATATTTTTGGCAGGCTCGGCTCTCTGCAGGGGCAGGAGGTGCAGCGCTGAGTCCAGGGAAGGGTTCGTCTCTCCCCCTTTCCCATCTTGCTTGCTTTCCTGCCTTGCACAGATGCTGTTCATCCGCGACGACCTCACCGCTAATTCTTTCAACAGACAGCTCCGGATCGGAAGGAACCGGTGCATCCTGGGAGGTGGTAACAATGAGGGAAGGTGGTCCGGAAAGTTCCACCTCCCGGGTGGAGAGTTTACTGGGTAGCAAACTGCTCCTAGGACTTGAAGGTGCTGCGTTAGCGCTGCATTTTAACCCAACAGCGGAGGGGCTGGACAGTGCTGTGGTTTTTGCCACCTGGGTCACATTTAAGTTTTTTATGTCTCAGTGACTGGGTGGTGGAACTAGCCGGGAAGCACATGGATGCAGACCTCTCTGGACTCTTCAGACATGGGGATTCCATTACACAGACCACTCCTTTCACAGTTATTCAACAAAGCTACGAGGCAATGAGACAGAGAACTTCCATTTGAAAGGCTCCCGAGGCTTCATGCAGGTTGGAGGGTTTCTGCTGGCTCACATAGCTGACCTTCATTTTAATGGCATGAACAAGTAAAAATATTGAAGGTATAAAGTGATATGCGAAGTAGAAAGGAGTGTTTTCAATCAACTCTCCTGAGACGATAGTATTAATCAAAACTACAGAAAGTTGGAATTTTCATGCCCTTTGAAGAATAGTAGCAGACAGACATGTGACCACCTGTAATCCCAGGACTCAGGAGCTGAGGCAGGAGGAACACCACGAGTTGGAGGCCAATATCTCAAAAGGAAAAGAAGAAAGAAGAAAAGAAAGGAAGGGGCTGGAGAGATGGCTCTGTGGTTAAGGGCTCTTGCACTCCTTCTAGAGGACCCAAGTTCAGTTCCTAGCACTCATGTCGGGCAGCTCACAGCTGTCTGTAACTCTAGCTCGAGGAGGTACAATGCCTGCTTCTGAGATTACCCACACACATGGCATAAACACACACAAACACACACACACACACACACAGAACAAGAGAGAGAACCACACATACTATATCATATGTAAAAATAAACACAGGAAAAACATAAATAAAAATAAAGCAAAATAATATAGAATAAAGAAAAAGAGCAGCTTAAATTGGGCAAGTTTTCCTTTACACCTCTACCTCATGCATTTCATTCTTACCCAAAATTTTTAAATGAAAAGCTACACTCTGAAATACTTATTTTTATTTTGTGTACACATGTGTCTATGTGAGGGTGGCAGATCCTCTAGAACTGGAGTTATAGACAGTTGTGAGCTGCCCTGTGGGTGCTGGAATTTGAACACAGGTCCTCCAGAAGAGCAGCCAGTGCTCTTAACCACAGAGCCATCTCTCCAGCCTCCCCCCCCCCCCAAAGTTCTTATGGTCTGCGATGGTCACTTGACTTTGTAGCTGTCGTTAAAGTTAGCGACAAGACACTAGATTTGATCTCTAGTACTGCACAACTAAATAAACAAAATCAACGTTTGGACTACTGATATGAACAAGTAAACACTCACTTTTGGACAAATTTCAGGACAAATGAGCTTCAAAAGAGTGGACAAGCACATTAGGCAAAAGTATTTAAAAGGCGCTAGGGTGTTTGTATGGTGTAGAATAAAACAGTGTATTTAAAAAAAGCCTCCACGATGACAACAGCAGATAGCAAGGAAGCAAGAGGCAGATGTGGTGGCCTGTGCCTGTAATCCCAGCACTCAAAGGGCAAGGCAGGAAGACTAAACTGGAGGACAACCTGGGTTAGTAGTGAGAACCACTACCAACAGACAAAACCCCTAAGAAAATACAGCCAGCGTGAAAATACACACACTATCTACAGACTCAAAGCTCATTTGTGTGGGCCATATAAGTAGGTTCAGAAAGCAAAATTACTTTTTATCCAGAGGAGTCATTAAACTGTTCTTCAGAGAAGGGTCCCACACTGCAAATAGGCACCTTGTTTGTAACCCCCGCTTGGCAGGGTCAGCTATTCAGGGTCCTCTGAAGGGGCGCTAACCTGCAAGACATGAGCTGTAAAAGAGGAAGGAGACCAAGCAAGATTCTATTGTCAAGGTCTCCGTTTATTGGGGTGAAAGTTACAGCTTATATACCCTTGAATGGGGTGGAGGTAGGGGTAGGCAGGAACTCTGCCGGGGTAACTGAAGGTCATCAGCCAGCACCTGGTGTAAGCCGAAGCATGTGATTCATTAACATTGGAGTAAGGGGTGGGTTCCCTTAACAGATGTGATCCATTAGCATTGGAGTAAGGGGTGGGTTCTGTTAACGGATAGCTCTCAAGATAGTTTGGGATGAGGGGTGGGATCTCCGTAAATATCCTTAGGGCAGTGACCTCTGCAATCCCTGTAAGGACGATGGTCCCTGACAAATCTATCCTTAGGAAAATGGTCCCTGACACTTGTTCATGTGTGTCGCTGCAGCTAGTTAATCTTCATACATACTTAACATCTAATACATACAAAATACAGTAAAAGCATATTTATTGGCTATACTTATTCATGGTACTGGTGTAGGAGGTCCTTCTTTGTGTTGCTTTCATTGGTTAATAAAGAAACTGCTTTGGGCCTGTTGATAAGGCAGAACTTAGGTAGGCAGGGAAGACAGAACTGAATGTTGGGAGGAAGAAGGGCGGAGTCAGAGAGACACCATGGATCCACCAGAGACAGACGCTGGGAATTTTACCTGGTAAGCCACTGCCACGTGGCAATACACAGATTAGCAGAAATGGGTTAAATTAAGATGTAAGACTTAGCCAATAAGAAACTAAAGCTAATGGGCCAAGCAGTGATTTAATTAATACAGTTTCTGTGTGGTTATTTTGGGGCTAAGCTAGCAGGGCAGCCTGGACAAACAAGCTGCCCCCTCCTTGCAACATGCTATTCTACCACTGGCTTTCTGTATCTGAGGGTTCAACAGCTGAGGATACAACCAACCACAGATGAAGAATGCGTGCTTGTGTAAAGAGGCTTTTCTTATGCCCTTTGAAGCTCACTGGAACAACCATCTGCAAAGGGTTTTTGGTGTATTGGTAGGTGTGTGCAGCTGTGCCTGTGCAGATCCTGCAGCGTTTATGTCAAAGAGTAGGCAGCTATGGGTATGGGGCTATCCACAGCATATGGTCAACGCACTAGGGGCAACACTCCTGAAGAAAATTGACCCCCCCCTTCCCCAGCCGTCAGCTGGGGGTGGAGCCTTGGGAGTGCCCTCCCATTCCTGCTGGAATGTTGTGAAGGTAAGCACACACAATGTGAACTCAACAGCCATGCCAGCATCCCTCCCCACTTCTGCCTTATTTTCTCACCCCCTCTTTTTATAATCTGAGACAGGGTTTCTTTTTGTAGCCCTGGTGTCCTTGAACTTATTCTGTAGAACACACTGGCCTCAAACTCAGAGATCTTCCTGCCTCTGCCTCCTGAATGCTGGGACTAAAGGCGTGTGCCACTACCGCCTGGCTGGCTCATATTCTTTCTGCCTCCTCTTGCATGCTATTTCTGAAGCTTGAACAGGGGATTGAAATAACTGCCCCACTTAGGGCTGAGCTCTCAACAGTCACTTGCCCACTGTAAAAAGTTTCTCTAACCAAAACAGGGACCAACACTAATATATGGAGTGAGTTAATGATAGTGTGATAGAACCAGAAAGTTCTCAGTCGGGCGGTGGTGGCGCATGCCTTTGAGCCCAGCACTTGGGAGGCTGACATAGACAGGTCACTGTGAGTTTGAAGACAGCCGGGTCTACAGAGCTAGGACTGTTAAACAGAGAAACCCTTTCCCAAAAAAAAAAAAAAAAAAAAAAAGGAAGGAAGGAAGGAAGGAAGGAAGGAAGGGAGGGAGGGAAGAAGAAAGAAAAAACAAAAGACAGCCTCAGATCCCCCTGGCTTGAGCAGGTGCCACTTGGTGCTGTGTGGGAGAGGGGGTTGGGGAAGAGCCTTAGTTTCTACAGCCTGTGTTTCTGGGGGTCCTGGTTTTGTGGGGGGGGGTGGAGAGGAGGGCATATAGGTCATTTCCTAGTAGTTCTCTTAAACTCCACAGTTCACTTTGGCCTCTTCGAGTCCTGCTGGTCAGGTCTGTGTGAGGAGTAAAGCTTCCCTTGCAGTTTTTATTGCTCTCCCTTAGGCATCTTTTCCTAATTTCACCTTATTTTTGGTGAACCCAGGGCCTTGTGTATAGAATGCACGTTCTCCACCACTGAGCTGGCTACACCTCCATCTATCCTGACTTCATCTTAGAATACTAAGCTGCAGGCATAATAATACTAACTGGTTTTTTAATTTAATTTTTTTGAGACAGGGTCTCACTGTAGCCCCAGGTGGCCTTGTCCTCACATTAATCCTCTTGCATCAACCTTCTCCATGTTGGAATTACAGGTGGGAGCCCCTCCAGTGAGCCAAACAAATCCAGTGCAAGCATGAAATTCTAAATTTGAGAAGAATCTGCCTCAATTCCAACAGAACTGCCAAATGAAATCATCCAAGTGAGGCATGCCAGCACGGGGAAATAGTTGAGCAACCCAGTACTCCACTTGCTGGGACTATGCGCCTACCTTTCTCCTAGTGAGGCACATGGCAGACTGAGACCTCTAGCTGCACGCACCATGTGTACTCATCCCATTTCAACGTACTTATCAACCTGTGATGGAGGAGGGTCATCTATCTATGTGTTACTTTCATTGGTTAATAAAGAAACTGCTTGGCCTGATAGATCAGAACATAGGTGGGTGGAGTAGACAGAACAGATGCTGGGAAGAAGGGAAGTGAGTCAGTCACCATGACTCTCCTCTCTGAGACAGACACAGGTTAGGATCTTTCCCGGTAAGCCACCACCTCGTGGTGCTACACAGATTACTAAATATGGGTCAAAGCAAGATGTGAGAATTAACCAATAAGAGGCTGAAACTAATGGGCCAGGCAGTGTTTAAATGAATACAGTTTGTGTGTTGTTATTTCGGGGGTAAAGCTAGCCGTGTGGGAACCGGGCAGGAACGCAACCTGCCTGCCGCTCCTTCTACAAACCTGTTAGCAGAGGTTACGATTTAAGTGGTGAAATGTACCTTGGCAGACTGGAGCCAAGGAATGCCACAAAGTCACACCATGCAACAAATCTCACTTGAGAGGTTTATTGTGGAAGACGGGTAGGCAGAGGCCGTCTCTGAGTGAGAGGGGAAGGGAAAAGAGAGTGGGAAGAGGCGGCACGGGCTATTTATGAGGGGGTATAGTGCACATGCATAGCGAGGATATGCAACTCATGATGGTGGAAATGTGTTGCTTTTTGGTGGCTGCTGCTGATGGACGGGCTGCTGTTGCTAGGTTACTGAAGGTAGGCAGGCTTTGGGGGGGTGTGGTTGTCCAGCATTCATCCCTCTTATTTATTATAGAGGGCGAGGAAATGTTTAGGTGTGACTGGTGAGGCATGCTTTAGACTGCTCCTGCTGTCTGGGGGCACTGGCATCTTCAAGGCACAGTTGGTCCTCACTGGCAAGGCCTATTCGGTAGTCATGAGCCTCTGGCTCTGTGGCTAGCGGTTGGTAGTCCTGTAACAATATAACTGATGGTTTGGTTAGAGATTTTCTTTTCTTTTTTTTTTTTTTGTCATTGGAAAAACAGAGAAGAAACTGATAAAGCAGGGTACAATTAGTAAATGCATGAAAATGAGAAAGAGAGAGGTCAGGAAGGGAAGAAGCCATTTTCATACGGGATTCTCAGAGTTCCAGGGGCTGGAGGCAACAAGTTGGTCCTTACGTTTTTATAGGTCTATTTGAAGTCTCTGGATTTTGTTTTTTACTATACCAGATTGGTTGACATAGAAGCAGCATTCCTCTTGGAGGAAGAGTCAGAGGGTACCCTTTTCGGCCGTAGGAAGATCTACTCCCAGCTGGCTTTGAAGTACCACTGCTGCCAAGGAGTGCATTAGTCTTTGAAGGCTGGGTACGGTCTGGGTCACCTGCTGGAGGTGCTGGATGAACTGGGAAGAAAACTGGTGGCGCAAAGTCAGGGACGTGGTTGGTCCTACTGTCCTGGTGGGGACTCTGCTCTTACTCTTGCAACAGCCAGAAGGAGCAAGATTTGAACCACCCTTTTATTATGTTGGTCAGCTATTTGAGTACCCAGCCAGAATCAGTAGGGGCTCTTCTCCATGTATCACCCCCAATTTGGATTGGCAAACTCCTGACCAACTAGCTGGCAGGCGATGGTAGACTTTTTTTTTTAAAAAAAGTATTTATTTATTTATTATGTATACAATATTCTGCAGGCCAGAAGAGGGCAGCAGACCTCATTACAGAAGGTTGTGAGCCACCATGTGGTTGCCGGGAATTGAACTCAGGACCTTTGGAAGAGCAGGCAGTGCTCTTAACGACTGAGCCATCTCTCCAGCCCCGCGATGGTAGATTTTTGTTTTGTTTTTCGAGACAGGGTTTCTCTGTAGCTTTGGTGCCTGTCCTGGAACTAGCTCTTGTAGATCAGGCTGGCCTCGAACTCAGAGATCCGCCTGTCTCGGCCTCCTGAGTGCCGGGATTAAGGGTGTGCGCCACCACCGCCTGGCTGCGATGGTAGATCTGAGTACCACAAGGGAGCAAGGTGTTCTGGACGGCAGGGCACTGGGGCTGAGGTGGGGTGTGGAGAGTTAAGGGTTTGTTGCAGTCTAACAGATTCAACACTCTTATGAAATGTGTCCCAGATGCCTTGCGGCAGTTTGCCATGCCAAAGAGAGTGTCAGGGAAAAGGTAGGGCATTGTGCAACCCTGGGCTCGGGGCAGTTGGCGAACGGCAAGGTAAGGTTTTTTGACAAGGTTATGGGAAAGACAACAGTCGTGAGCTAGTTCTAGGAGGAACACATGGCCAGCAATCTCCGAAGTGGCTTGGTAGGTGACATTAAGGAGCCAGTAGGGCGAGGTCGGAGTCTGAAGCAGGAGATAAGCGATAGGTTTATATTATTTAGGAGAGGGACACTGGAGGTTTTGAGCTTGAAGAACATTGAGTCACCTTCCCTACTCCCCCTATTTCCAGGGGTTGAGTAATTGAGATGTATTTTCTCTGGACTTTAACCACGCTCACTGGGACCCGGGAGTTGAAGAAACAGTAGAGCTTACCATTTCCCATCTGAAATCCCATGGGTCCCAGATACAGAGGGAAAGGGCCCCATCTCATTGACAGAGGGGGAATCAGAATGGCGATACACATGTAGCGAATGGTATTGGCAAGACAGTACAGCAGCCTGCACATCTGTCTGGCCACTCTTGACAAGACAGTACGGCAGCCCCCGCATCTGTCTGGCCACTCTTGACAAGACAGTACGGCAGCCCCCGCATCTGTCTGCCCACTCTTGACAAGACAGTACGGCAGCCCCCGCATCTGTCTGCCCACTCTTGACAAGACAGTACGGCAGCCCCCGCATCTGTCTGCCCACTCTTGACAAGACAGTATGGCAGCCCCCGCATCTGTCTGCCCACTCTTGACAAGACAGTACGGCAGCCCCCGCATCTGTCTGCCCACTCTTGACAAGACAGTACGGCAGCCCCCACATCTGTCTGCCCACTCTTGACAAGACAGTACGGCAGCCCCCACATCTGTCTGCCCAGTCTTGACAAGACAGTACGGCAGCCCCCACATCTGTCTGCCCACTCTTGACAATAGCTTCTTGTCTGGTCATAGAGGATGCAAATGAAAGGTCAAGAAATGAAGGAGGAGAGGTAGACACAGGAATGGTGGGTATTCAAATTGGCTCCTGACAGCCTGCTATAAACAATTTCCCAGCCTTATATGGAGGGACTGTTCACTATAAGTGAGGGTTTCTTGAACCTCAAATCTCATAAGAGTTGCCCTGGACAGCATTGGACAAGCGGGAAAGGAGGAAGTCTGTGTCCAAGCCAGTGGAGTCAAGCATGGCTGCGGGATAAAGGCTCGTTCTTCTGAACCTGGGGACAAGGTGGTTGATCTCGGTGTCCTCTGAAACTTAAGGGAGCAGGGTCCTCTTGGGGTTGATGTATAGGAAGGGAAATTGTCTTGAGGAGGAAGAAAGGGCTTGAGGTGGGATAGGTGAATTCATGAGGGAGTCCTCAAGCTTAGTGGCTGTGGGGGTTACAAGAATTACCGTGAAGGGGCCCTGCCATCTACAGGAAAGAGGTGAGGGACGTTGGTCCTGAGTGCAGAGAAGGACCTGATCCTGATGTTGATTGGGGACAGACAGGAGTTGATCCACGGCCAGGGTAGGCAGTGGTCAGTAACCTGCCATAGGAGGGAGCAGGGATGACAGAGTAAGGGAATGAGTAGGTGATCAGAGAGAGGCAAGGGTGTGGGTGAAAAACCAGGAGTCAGAACCAGCCATCCATACATGAGCTCAAAAGGCAAGATGGAAAGAGGTCGCTTGGAGAGCCCACGGCCTGAGAAGGGCCAGCGGCAGGATCTCATCCAATCCAGGTGAGGGTCCTGTGACAGTCTGACCAGGGTGTTTTCTAAGGAATGGCTAGTTAGTTCTACCTTTCCTGAGAGCTGGGGATGGTGTGGGATATGGAAATGCCAAGGGATGTTGGGGGCTTAAGATAGGGTTTGGGAAATCTAGGAGACAAATTCAGGACCATTGTCTGCCTGGAGGGAGGTGGGGATTCAGAGTGGGAAATGTCCAAACCCTTTTGTCAGTGGTGGGGAATGTCTCTACCCACCCTGGAGTACACCCACCAAGTCCTGAAGGTACCTGACACATTTGACTGTGGGCATATGTTAGCAATCATTAGCTATGATCACAGCACTAGGGGAATAAAAGTAGGAAGATCACAAGTTCAAGGTTATTCTCGGCTACAAAGTGAGTTTGAGACCAGTCTAGATTAGACACTATTGCTGCGAAGCGGCTGACTACACTGTTGCTGGAGAAACATGGCAGACTTTGGGACTCTGAACCAGAAAAGTGGTTGGCTGCTTTAAGTGAGGCTTAAAGGGTCATCCTAGGAGGAGCTAGGAAAACAGTACAACCAAGGGAAGTTTAAACTACATAGGCCAGCTCAAAGGGCTTTAGGGGGAAACAATATTATTAGCAGCTGGGCTGTAGACAATTTTTGTGATATTTTAGGAAGAGTATGGTTGCATTTGCCCTTGTCCTAAGAATCTGCCTGAGGATAAATTGACAAATCTTGGATTAATGTCTTTGTCCAAAGAGATTTCAAGACAACCTAGTATTAATGGTGTCACGTAGTTACTAGTGCTCACTCTTATGCATATTCACAATGAAAAGAGCAAGCAGGGCAAAAAGAAATACAAAACACACAGTTTGAGGAGAAAAAAAGCAGGACAAACAGTGTTGGAGCCAAGTCCTGTGCTCAAGGACAGGGGAAGAAAAGATTCAAGAAGAAAAGCCTGATTCTAAATGGAATAAAGCGAGTGGTGACCTCAGGGCTAAGATTCACCCAGTTGAGCTTCCAGCTTGTGAGAAGTAAAGCTTATGCAGCAAAGGAAACCATCAATAAGTTGAAGCTTATGCAAATGTAAGTCTTGAAGGGGCTTTGTTTCAGTTCCAGCAAGCAGCAAAATTTGACAGCTTGGGCCAATGGTTGTGAATTTAAGAATACAGAAGGAAAGTTGTGAGTTCTCTGTGGATGAAAGCCACGGAAGCCAGGTGTGTGGCAAGGGAGTCACTACACGGAGGCCCAAAGAGGACACTGCTTGAAGATGAAGCCTGGATTGATTTGAAGACCCCTGTTGGAGATGCCAGAGCTGTGGGATACCTGTGAAGGAAAGCTGCCGACGGCATGGAACCAGCCCGTGAGCGGGGGAAGTGTACTGTAGTCAGCAATGCTGCAAGGGAAGAGCCCTCTAATAAGCCTGTAACATCAGACACGGGGTTTGCTTGATTGGGTTTTATTTTTGCTTTGCTCCAGTATTTTCTCACTATGCCCCATGGAATGGTAATGTATATTCTGTACCACTGTATGTTGGAAGTATGTGATCTGCTTTGTGATTTTGATTTTATTGGGGCTTCTAATCACAAGACTGCCTTGAGTCTTAGAAGATACTTCTGGACTTTAAAACAGTGTTGAGACTATTATAGACTATGGTGACTTTTTAAGTTGGACTGAATGAATTTTGTATTATGATACTGCTACAAGCCTAAGGGAGTAGAGAGTAGAATTTGATGATTTGAATGAGACTGGGCCCCGTAGACTCATATATTTGAATGCTTGTTCCCCAATTAGTGGTACTGTTTGGGAAGGACAAGGAGGTGTGTGACTTGGGGTAGGCTTTGAAGTTTCAAAAGCCCATGCCAGGCTGTTTCTCTCTGCCTGCCTGTGAATCAGGGTATAAGCTCTCAGCTGCATGCCTGCCTGCTGTCATGCTTCCCACCATGATGCTCATGGACTAACTCTCTGAAACTAAGCAAACTCCCAATTAAATGCTTTTTTTTTTATGAGTTACCTGGTCATGGTGTCCCTTCACAGCAATAGAACACTAAAACAAGAGACCTTGTCTTAAAAATAAATTAATTAAAATTATCAACAGTTAATAAACTAAATTGTACAGCAAAGTTTATGGGTGGAGAAAAAAATGAGGAGTACGAAGGCATTCACTCCACCAACAACAAACACTACAAAACAGCAGGAATATTCTTTATCATCTAGGGACAAGAGATACCACATCGTTCTAGAAACTCAAGACACGGGATAAGGCACCAGACACAATACTCGGGATATCCTAATGGACTCGGGTCATGAAAGGATAATAAATCTTGAGCAAACAAGTTTATATGAGAGACAAAACCACTGGTACCAATTCCCTAGCCCTCATGCTCAAGGCCATGTAAGCTCAAGAATAGGCCATTTAATTATTAGTTTTCTTGCTTTGATGATTTTGTCAAAAACAATGTATCAGTGCAAGAGACAACTCAAGTTCAGAAAATCAAGGTTGAATTTCCAGCACCTACACTGTGGCTCACAACCACTTGTAACTCTAGCTCCAAGGAAATCTAATACCCTCTCCTGGCCTCCAAGGGCACTACACACAAACATGGTGTACACACATACATACAAGTAAAATACCCATATATATATATATAAAATGAAAATAAAGGAAAAAGTTAAAAACAAAACAATCTACCTAAAAATCTTCACACAGATGTCATTAGAGTCATGTTACATATAAGTCTATCTAGAATTGATTCTGTAAAAGTACCCTGCAATCTCTTGGGAAATGAACAGTCTCTTACAAATAAACAAACAAACAAACAAATAAGATAAATAAATAAATAAGATAAATAAAACAGAGTAAATTCTAATGTGGCTCTAATTCATTCTCTTCTATCTAAAATCCCCACTAGAAGGGCTGGGAGAGGTGGTACATAACTTTATCCTTGTACTCTATAGGTAGAGGCAAAGGCAGGCAGATCAGCCTGACCTACATAGCCAGTTCTAGGGCAGCTGGAACTACATAAAGAAACTCTGCCTCACAATTTTAAAAAAAAGAATATTATGTAAATAAAGACGTCATTAGAAATAATGAGTTTTGTCAATGATCAACACTGAACCAGAGCTGGGCATCATGGTGCACATCTATGATCCTAGCACTTGGAAGAGGCAGGAGAATCAAGAGTTCAAGTCCTCCGTGGATACACGCTAGTTCCAGGTTCGCCAGGGCTATAACACCCTGTCTCAACCTTCAGCCCAAATAAGATAAAACAAACAGACAAACAACAGCAAAGGTCGGGAACAGTGAATGACCTTGGACTAACTATAGTTTAAAGTTCTAAGCCCATCATGCACAATAAAACTGAAAGTACAAATAAAAATAATAAAATTAAAGAGAAAAGGAAAAACAAAGACAAAATTCAAATTACTTTGAAAAATCTGATTTATTTTCTTAATCAAAAAGAAGTATATTCGTGTTAAATTTAGAATATTTAGCTTTCCATTGATCTCTCAAATACTTGCCAGATAGACACTAACAGTGCTCAGAACTGTGAAGCTAACATCCAATACCACATTTTCTAAGAAACCCCTCAAGGCATTGGTAATTTTAATTCAAAAATAAAAAAGGAACTTTAGCATTGGAATTCTAAGCGACAATGGGTTTCAAGAGCTAAAAATCAGATCCTTTAAAAAACAGAATTTTTTTTAGTTTTTGAAGGACTCAAACCTGACACCTCCAATAGAATACAGTATGTCCCAACTCCCAGATTATTAAATTCATTATTTCACCTTAGAATAGGAAAACTATAAAATGGAATTTCTAAATTATTACATATATAAATACATCATTTTTAACAGTCATGTTTGCTAGCAGAATTATGAAATAAAAACAAATTCTACATTCAAGGTACAAATGATAATGCTCTTTCTTTCATGTTTTGTTTAGGATTCTACCCCATTCTTTCTTGTTTTCTACCCCTGTATTTAAAACCATGCTCAAAGCCAAGAGTCAACCATTTTTCTGCACTCAACAGTCACTGGTACCAGTCCTATACACAGTAGGTGTCCTGGAATGGGCCCAGGACTTCCAAGATAGGGTATCTGACAACGTGATTTAGGAAGGCTTAGGACTCTGAGTCATGCACCCAACACCGACCAGCCGGCACTGGCAGGTGGTTGTGTGTACTGAGCATGTCCAGCATGCACACAGACATCTCCTATTTGTTCAAATTGAGGTAAAACAGGCAAAAATACTTAATATCACAGAAGCTGCATAATTAAGACTAACTTCCTTTTGCTGCTGATTTTATATAAACTAATTTTAAAGTTATCTCAAAAAATCCACTAAAAATTCTGATTTTAAGCATCCAAAAAGAAAGGAAAAAGGAAAAGTCATTCTTCCACATTTATCATTAGCAAAAAATATTTTGAAATGAAGGAAAATATTTTCCCAGAATCATGATTTTGTATTCATTGTGATATAACATCTTATTATTTCATTTTTAATGTTAGAAAGACCTCACTCACTTCTAGGTACTACCTGATATTTTTTGAGATAACAAACAATACTAACAGGACTCATACACAGGATCTTCTGACAGGTCTGCAGACATCCAAACCCCAGAACAAAAGACGGCTGGGCAGTAGCCATCATGATTAGTTTCAGGACAAACATAGTCGACTCCTGGTACATTTTCTATTGTTGTTGCTAAAATTTTAGTTCCAGGTCTCTTAAAAAACAAAAACGAACTGGCAACAAGTCCCACTGTTAATGTTAATACAACAATTATAACCCACTGCCAGTAGCTGTGTGTACTGTGTAGCTGCTTTAGTCAAGAAGCACTGATGGGCACATAAAAGTACAACTTTCAAGAATGGTACTTAGCATCATCACCTCAATGCTTTCAAAATAAACAACAGCATTTAGAAAACACCAGCCCTTAGGAACTTTCTATCTGTAATTTGACTTAGCAAAAGCATCTTGTTTAAAATATTACTTTCTCTCTAATAGTTTAGGAAATATACTCCCAGCTGAGATAAGGAATTAATCCCTAGGCTGCATGGCAACAAAACACTAAGCTTGCTTTTTTTCTACCATATGGAAACAGTTCGAGGCAGACCAAAAGAAGAAGCCTACCAAGTCAGAGTACTGTAACTGAGGTTCATCTCACATACCCAGAAGCAGAAATCCTCAAAACCACACCAGGAAGACCGCCTATTTGTTCCACCACACAAAACCTACCCAAACACCTTAGTTCTGAGCTTACTATTTCCTGAAGATGTTAACAGGACAAGCTTCAGGGTACTTACAAAGTGGCAGCAGCTGACTGCTGAAAGCTAACACTACAGAAGAAATGCCCTGAAGGACTCAGGGCTGCCCACCCATCCCTTACCACCCCCACCCAGAATATGTAAAAGCTCATGTGAAAGTTTTCTCTTATGCTAATAAAGACATACCACCTAGAGTGCTAAAACTAAAACTAGCAGCATTAAAGCAATAAAGCAAAGATAGAAAGCCTACAGGAAAGAGCTAAATGCCTACTTAGAAAGGAAGAAAGCAGCAGAGACCCCTTGCCCACGGGTGATGTTGGTAGAGGAGTGGTTGCATTAAACAACCAGATTTATCCACATTAACAATGCTTCTCCAAGATAGAGAATAAACTTGACCTTTCCAGTCAAAGGGGACAGAGAGGCCTCTTTCAGTCCTGGAGTTGAATGAGTTCAGACTGGCAATAAAGAAAAAAATTAAAAAAAAAAAAAAAGAATGAAAACCAAACCAAACCAAAAACAAAAACAGAGAAAGAAGACTGCATTAGAGGCAGGATGGGAACAGCCTGGCTTTATCGAACAGTGACACCGAGCTTCTCCAGCACGCGCACGCCCTTTTCCTGGTACTCTTGTCGAGTCATCCAAAAGTTGTCTTTGTCCTTCATGATGTCGGCTAAGACTGCACCACCCAGGAACACCATGTGCTTTCTGCGGGGTGGATCTTCAATTCGTATCTTAAATTTCTGAAGGAGAAAAGAGTAATGAGATCACGTGTGCACAATGCTCCATTTCAGGAAGACTTCTGCATGTGTATTCTTGAATCTCTCAGCAGTCTACACAGGACAACAGCCGGGTCTGTCTCCTCAGACAGAGAAACATTTAGTAAATCCTCCCAAGTTCATGATTAGAGATAAGAATCTTAATTGAAACCTGTTACTCAGGTTAAATAAATTGGACAACCAATCACTGTACTAATAGCCAAAGAACCAGAAGCAAGACTCTAACCAGTTTGCCTCAGTTCCTGAGCAGTCTTCTTCCAGGTCAAATAGAGTCACCATGACTCTAGTTCAGTGCAACACAGTACAACTGAACTGATTGGTCTGGCACTGGGGATTGTCAGGGGTGGGGCTGGGGCTGGGGCTGGGGCTGGGGCTTGGGAGGTGGCTATGTCAACCTGACACAAGCTAAAGTTATCTGAGCCTCAAGTGAGAAAATGCCTCCATAATACCTGGCTGTAGGCAAACCTGTAGGGCAATTTCTTAATTAATAATTGATATGGGGCGGGGCAGACCATTGTGTGTGGAGTACCCTTGAGCTAATGGTCCTGTGTTCTATAAGAAATAACAGGATGGCTGGAAGGTAGTGGCACAGGCTTTTAATTCCAGCAATTGGAAGGCAGAGGCAGGTGGATCTCTGTGAGTTGAAGACTAGCCTGATCTACAGAGTGAGTTCTAGGACAGCCACAGCTATTACACAGAGAAACCCTGTCTTGAAAAATCAACAAAACAAAACAAAAACAAAAACCCCAGGATAAACAACTCAATAAGCAGCACTCCTCCATAGCCTCTGCATCAGTTCCTACCTCTAGGTTTCTGCTCGGTTTGAGTTCCTGACTTGGCTTCACTCAACAGACTGTGATGCGTGGTGTGTGAGCCAAATAAACTCCTCTCCAAGCTGCTTTTGGCCATGGTGGTTTATCACAGCAAGAGTAGCCTTAACTGAGACAGGCCTGAACTCGAGGCTTCATTCACACCAGTGCATGTGGTCTACCACTGAGATCCACCCCAGACCTTCCAGCTCCTTTTTAATATGCAAAACTCATATTCTATTGTTTTAAATTCAAGTAAAATGCACTCAGAACAAATAAGGCCAGATAGATTTGTAATAGATTGCTATGGTCCATTTTCTTTTCTTTTCTCTTTTTCTTTTTTGGTTTGTTTTTGAGACAGGGCCTCACCATATAGCTCTGACTGCCCTGGAATTCACCAGGCTGGTTTCAAACTCACAGATTCTGCCTCCCAAGTGTTGGTTTAAAGACATGCACACTACACCTGTCTGCTATGATGTACTTCCAATATGAGGCATACTTAAAGATCACCAGAGTTACAGACAGGCAGGAAGTCCCTCCCTTTAGTCAACTGGGTAGGTACCTGCTGTCTCAAAACTCTGAAAGTCTTATGCAGGTACATATGTGACTGAGCCCATGATCACAAAAAATGGGAAGTCTCAAGATCCAAATTATTCATTAGATAAGGCTGTGTGTCTTAAACCAATGAGATGGAGAAGATGGGAAGTCAGCAAGTCCCAGCCTATGGGAGACGAGAACAGATGTGTTATCTAATTCCCAACAATGTGAGGGCTTGTCTGGGATTTCTGTTTAGGAAGGCTCTTAAATCTTCAGAAAATGGAAGGGATTAAGTTTTCATTACTTGGTACCACCCACGGAGAAGTGCATCTTACTAGTCTTTTATAAACTTGGGAAGATTTCTAAGAACCTAATAGGTCTCTGTCCCTGGAGTCCCTGAAGAGGAACTCTTGGCACTTAAAGTTCGCACTTAATATTTTTAACTTACCGCGTACTAACAAGCATGACTGTTGAAATTCAAAAAATTTATTTTTAAGAAAAAGGGAACCAGTTTCTGAACTTTACCTCCGCAAGCTTATTTAAAATGTTAACTGAAATGTTAAGCTTATTCCTAAAGCATGAGCTGCAGGTCTAGGGGACTTCTTGTCCAGGCCACCTTTGGAGTCTGCAGTGTATCAGCTCCAGCCTGACGACTGGGCATTGTTTCTCAGCCCACTAGGGAGAAGACAGACAAGCACTGGCCCGTCCTTAGCACACATTCCTGACTGACCCCTAACTGACTACCATAGAAACTGTGGGGAAGGAGTGAGCTTTCTACCCCAAAGCTCAAAGCACATGGGCCATCCAAGGAGACTTTAAAAGTTAATTCTAAAAACACCTGATGACACCTTTAAAAGGACACAGTGTTGGTGATTTATGTTTATACTAAATATACTATTATTTGCTTGTGATACTGTGAAACAAAAATTTCCTAACTGAAAAAAACAAAAACAAGTTTTTCTAACCCAGAATTCAGAAAGAAAAACTATTGAACCAACTCAGTCTTAGAACTCTCCATTTTCCAGTTGACTCAACTTCTGGAGTCTAAGATGCTCAGAGGAAACAACCATTACACAGAAATAGTTCATATGTTGAAAAAACAATCAGAACTATATTTGAATCTGAGGCTTAGCAAAAGCACTGACGGTTCTTCCAGAGCACATGGGTTCAATTCCCAACAACAGCACCTACATGGTGGCTAACAAGCATCTATAACTTCAGTCCCAGGGCACCTGAGACCCTGCTCTGGCCTCCACAGGCACCTCAGACATACATGTAGGCAAACACCCACACACATAATAAGTAATGCTAGGCCCTAGACATCTACAGACCTCTAGCTGTTTCTTTCCATACCAATCATGAAAGACTGTCAGTTTCTAGAGTCACAAATTCTACGACAGACAATGGAACCTGAGTTCTAAATTGTTTCTGTCACATTATAAAATGTAGGTATTTGATGGGGGACGAGAAAACGTTGAGCACCAAAGACACTCCACTGGGAGCTTGTCTTCTTCTTGGCAGAACTGGCCTTTGGACAAAGAAAAGCCCATACCTCAACTACTGACAAAGACACAGAATATCCATAAGTGGATAAAACAGGATTGTCTTATCTTGCCAAGACAGGGTAGGATAGTTCTACAAAAAGTTCCTTGCCTTTGAAAAATGGTATGTCAGTTATGTTAGGCCTTAGCCAAAGTTGGTTGCCTCAACATTGCAAAACGAGACTTTGGGTGATTGCCCAGGTAGTCAGTTGTCTCTGTCATCTGTTACACATTTTGGAAGTTTCTCGTTTGTACTTCCTGGTTGCTTTAGTAATATTACTTCCCTTCTCAGATCTTTGATGGGGTTGAAGATTAGATAATTGTAGCTACCCTCTACATTATTTAGACTCCTTGAAGTAGAATGCTTAGTAAAACTTTTGTTATGTTTCTTGCTTAATATTGTTTGCTGTTTGTAATTTTATATTTATTATCTGTTCCCATTGTATATAGTTGTATTTGGTTTTGAATCTGTCTTATTTAGACAAAAGGGGGAGATGATGGGGGAGCTACCCAATCCCTTGTCTGAGGGGTGTGACCCCTCTGGGGCTCCAAATACCTTTAAAAGATCTGTGTGCTTTTGTTTGCTCTCTTTTTATTTCCTGCGCTCCTTGCTGGAACCTTGGCTTTTGTAAGTTCCCTTTTCTTTCCTTTATTAAAATTGAATATTATATATTAAAGCTAGTCTGGCTAATCATAACTGCCGATCAACCACGCCCCACAGGTATTCACGTTTCAGTGAAGTCTAGAGACCATTCTGTTTTATTTACCCCCTGTCCCCGGGTTCCTCTGTGTAACAGCTCCAACTGTCCTAGAACTTGCTTTGTAGACCACACTGGCCTAGTTTACCTCTGCCTCCCAACTGCTGGGATTAAAGGCACAAGCTACCTTTTTTCCTTTCAATATTTTTAAAGGTTAGTTACCACTCCCCTCCACCCCCAAAGACAGAGTCTAGCTATAGACTCTGGGCTGACCTTACACTCAATATCCTCCCATCTCATACTCCTCTGTGTACCACTCTCTTGCAAATGTTTTCATAAGGGTCACAGAGTAAATACTTGGGGCTTTTCATGTCTCTGATTACAAAGACCTCCATGAAGCTGTAAGATAGTTATGTTTGACGATGAATAATGTGAACAATAATGAATATGCGAACAAATGAGCCTGGCTGTGTTTTGCTGAAATTTTTTAAATTAATTATTATTATATCTATGTATGTACCTGCATGTGGGTATGTATATTTGACTGCAGTACCTGGAGTGGGAGTTATAGGCAGTTCTTAAAAGCTTATGGTGTGCTGGTCCTCTGCAATAGCACCTGCTTTTAATCTTTCCAGCACCTTCAATGAAATGTCAAGGGCTCTGGGGAGCTCACGAGGCTCTCAGAGAAGACACTGCTTCCCGAGCTGTGCTCTCAGCAGGCTGCTGCTCTCACGCAGAAAGGCCTATGGCCCTTCCTTAACTGTGACTTCTACTACTCGCCTCGTCCCCACTCCACAGCTGCTCAAGGGCTCACTCTGGCTCCACCACTCCTCCTTCAGTCTCTCTAGATCCCCAGACATCTACCGTTGTTTCTTCTCGTACCTATTCTTCACTGACACATGCATACATCCCCTCTATCTTTTGTTCTCCTTTAGCAGTTCCTGTGTAAGTATGGTGTGTGTGTGTGTGTGAACATGCACACACGTGTACATATACAACTTTTGGGAGTCAATTCTTTCCTACTAGCAGGTGTTGATTCCAGGAATCTAATTCCGGTCACCAGGCTTGTGAATTCAAGCACTGACGCACCTCATGAGCCCTAGCCTCCATTTCTTTCTTTGTGGGATAAGGTGTGGGGTAGAGGCTTGAGACACAGTTTCTCTGTGTAGTCCTGGCTGTCCTGGAACTTATTATGTAGACCAGGCTGGCCTCGAATCTGAACATTCTGTCTTTGCCTCCCAAATGGTGGGATTAAAGGCAGGCACCACTACTGACTAGTGTCTCCATTTCCTTCTAAACTGAAAAAGAAAATTATTTTGTATGTATGAGTTTTGGCTGTATGCATTTATGCGTATATGCCTAGTGCTCAAGGCAGTCAGAAGGCGACACTGGATCCTTGAGTTATGGATGGTTGTGAACTGAACCTGGCTTTTCTGCAAGAGCAACATATGCTCTTAACCACTGAGCCATCTCTCCAGCCCTCTTCCCTTGTTTCTCTACATTATCATTGATGACATTTTTTCTCTCCTCTTTACATTCATTCACCTGGCAAAATACCAACTCAGGTCATCAACCTGAACCTGTTTTTTCAAACAGCTCAACGCTCCAGGCAGTGATGGCGCACGTCTTTCATGCTGTCTGGCTGTCTATTTCTCCACTCTCTACTCACTCTCTTTCCCTCTCATGGCTTCCTGTCTGAACCCTAGTAGGTCCTTTTCCCCAACACTGGGCTTCTGGACTCTTTTAAGGGGTGAGTCAGATTCTATCATTTTTCTATTCAGAACCCTCAGAATCTCTTATCTTTTACCATAGCTGAGCTGTCCTGCTTGCTGGTTTTCTGACCTCATCTCGCACCTCCTGTTTACTCTGTTCCATTCACACTGAAACATTTCTCCCAACTCAGACCCTCTGCACTATTCTTGACTAGAAATGCTCACTCCCTTACTTGACACAGGTCTATGACCCAAAGGCACTTCAGAGGCTTTTTCTGGTAAGTATGAGGGAGCACACACCCCCTTACCAACAACAACCGTGTTCTATCTCCTACCCCCGCCTCAGCCATTTATTATCACTGTGGTAAGTTACTCAAACTGACAGCAGCAGTTTTTATTGTTTACCACTGTTTTGTTCCCATGGCCTAGATCAGCTCTGGTACATTGCTGGAGTTCAAAAAATGCTTCCTGGGCTTACAGTGTGGCTTAGTACTAGACTGCTAGTTGGTGTGTGTGTGTGGTCCTGAGTCCAACAGCTCTGTAGACCTGAGAATGTGTGTGTATGTGGGGGCAGGAGGGGATCAGAGTGTGCAGAATCAATTTCAGTGGGGTTTTACCAGAATATAGTGCTTTATAATCTCTTTTCCTCGGAAGTTTGCAGAGTAAATAAATGGGCACCAGAGATGGAGCTTTAAATTTTCTATATAATCCAATGAAATGAGAAATATGAGTGAAATACTTAGAAAGCACTACAGTATCAATGTCTCTATACAGTTTTCAGAAATGGATAATATTATCTTAAATAGGTAGCTATGGTTAGTTAAGACAAACCCAGAGACTAAGCCATGGCTAAAAGACCTGGGTTACATCCATACTGCAGACAGTATACTTCACAGGAAAAGGGGCATGCCAAAGAACCACCAGCAATTGTATTCTCGTGAATGGCAACAATTACCAATAACGTCCATTTAAAAGCTGTGGTAGTTCTGGGAACACAGTATGACTGAGGAGACAAGACACACAACAAATGGACAATTTCTCCTGAGGCTCTTCAAGTCTTGCAGAGGCTGACTGTATAGGAATCCATTTATAAGACTTCTTGCCCCATCTAGTGGTTGTCAAGATCCACAAGTTACTTTACAGACTATTAAACAATGGCAATAGTTACTGTAGATACTTACAGAAAGTTTTTCCACATCTCCTTTTAGAACTCGTTCTAAGTAAAGTTGTTTAAGCTCTCGTTCCAACCTTGATGGCAGTCCAGGGTACATGGTTGAGCCTCCAGAAAGCACAATGTGCTTGTAAAATTCCGATCTAGGAAGACACAGTGGGTATTTACAGTTTATTTATTTGTTTTAAATTGTTGGGGTAGGGATGTAGCTCAGCAGAGCACTTGCCTAGCAGCACAAAGCCTGTATTCCACCCTTGGCACCTCATCAACAGGGTACACTATGAGGTGGAGGAAGGAGATCAAAAGCTCAAATCTCTGCCAGGTAAGACTGTTGCAAATGATACAACAGCAAATATAAGATATGCCCAGTAGACATATGGAATGAGGAAAAAGCTCAACATCCCCCATCAGCACAGGAATGTCAATTAAATGGCATGAGCTATCACTACACACATGTCAGAACAGTGACTCACAGAAACTGGGAAAGGAAGGGAGAATGTACAGAAGAGGAAAGCCTTGTACACGGATAGACAACTGTAACAAAGCACAGCTTCTAAACTGAACTACAACCCACCCAGGGTCACATAACTTGACAACAGTAAAAGGTTCTGTAAGTGCAAAAACCAAAACTTAATTCAAAAGCAAACATGCAATGAATCTAAGGTGTTTTGTTCATGGCAATACACATCCATGTTTCCTCATGCAACTTCACCACAACTTCTCAACTCCCACAACTACTTTGGAGTACACATGCAGCCAAGCCATGCAGCACCTGGGCTCAAATTTAAGACTATGATAGGTTAGAAAACCATGCATTTTTATTGTATGTACAGCTTTTTGTTCTTAGGAAAACATTATAGAAAAAGAAGATTATTTCTCTATCATCACTTCTTGGTATATTAAGTATAAAATCAGAATATTTTTTTTTTAGCTATATTAGGCTAGAACACTTGGCTTTAAAAACCAATGTTAGTTGGGCAGTGGTGGTATACACCTTTAACACACACTCTAGAGGCAGAGGCAGGCATGTATCTCCAGGTTCAAGGCCAGTCTAGTCTACACAGTGAGTTCCAGGGCAGCCAGAGCTACACAGAGAAAACCTGTCTTTTTTTTTTTTTTTTCAGTTTAAGAGATTTACTTCTCCCTCAAAGCAAAAAGTATCCCACAATTCAGATTTACATAAGTAGTGCCTTCTTTTAAATAAATTAAAAACAAAATGCTATCCTCCTGAGTGGAGGGTAGACGTTTCAGCATCTTCTGGATCATAGTAGTTGCCACTTTGTAAACTTTCGTTCTTTCTCCTTCATTTTTTCCTTATTTGGCTTAATTTTTGTAATGTTAAAGACATAATCCTAGATGTGTGACTCCTTTTTTAAATTGGCTTCAGTGCCATAGTGTTATTTACTGGGAATGACGCGTTTGTAAATGTCTTAACTTGCTGTAAAATGGACTAGAAGTATTTATAATTTTACAGGAAAACCTGTCTTAAAAAAACAAAACTAGAACCAAAAATAAAGCTAGGGGCTGGAAAGATGGCTTATCGGTTGGGAGCACTAGCTGTCTTTCCAAATCTGTCTTTTCAACTACCAGCACCCATGTGGCAGCTCACAATTGTCTGGAATCCCAGTCCCAGGTGATCCAACACCTTCACACAGACACACATGGAGGCAAAACAATAACGCACAGAAAGTAAAAATAACCAAATCATTTAAAATAACCCTAATGTATGAATTCCTAACTTTTGAGTCTCATTTGAAAAAACAAAATCATTGCTGGGAGGTGGTAGCGCATGACTTTAATCCCAGCACTTGGGAGGCAAAGGTAGGAGGAGCTCTGTGAGTTCAAGGACAGCCTGGTCTACAGAGCAGTTCCAGGACAGGCCCCAAAGCTACAGAGAAACTCTGTCTCAGGGGGAAAAAAAAATCATTAAGTGAATCTGACTGGAGATTAGTCCAGAATCTCCAATAATTTCTGAAATGGCCTTAAACACATTTCTGTCATTCTGTTGTTCTTACAGAAGTGAGGACTGAAGCTGGTCCTCACACTTAACAGAAAAGCACTCTACCTGAGACACATCCTCAACCCTGCTGTGTTTTTAATGAGACAGGATCTCACTATGTAGCCTAGGTTGGCCTCGAGTTTGCTACGTAGGCCATTGTGGACTCGAAATTGAGATCTGTCTGCCTCAGCCTGGCAAGAGCTGGGATTAAAGACATCTACCATCATATCCAGTTATCACTGCTTAGATAATCAAAATTCTGACCAGTTAAAAAACACTGGCAGTGTTCTTCATCCTACAATATCAAATATTCAGTCAAGATTTCTTCTTTTGGTGTGTGTGTGTGAACATTTTGTTATGTGTAGGGCAATGCTGGAGACCAAATTCGGGGTCTTGTACACACAAGCCAAGTGCTCTACCACTAAGCCACATCCCAGCCCAAGATCGACTGATTTTTCTTTCCTTCCTTCCTCCCTTCCTCCCCTCCTTCCTCCCTCCCTCCCTCCCTCCAAAGGGTCCCACGTAGTCTAAGAAGGACTCACTATGTAGCTACAGCTGGCCTTAAACAAGTGTGGAACACCACACTCAGCTTAAGATTTAATTCTTTTTTAAAAATAAAGATTTATTTTACTTTAATGTATGAGTATTTTTCCTGCACAAATGTATGTGTACTTCATGTGTGCCTGGTGCCTGATGAGGTCAGAAGAGGGTGCCAGATCCTCTAAAACTGGAGTTACATATTGCTTTGAGCCACCATGTGGGTGCAGGGAATCAAATCTTGTTTCTCTACAAGAGTAGCAAATTCTCTTAACCATTGAGTTACCTCTCCCCCAAAGATTGCTTAAAACAAATAAGCTCATTCATTTGATTAGTATGGAATTTGTTTTCATTTCTAATACACGACACACACACCAAAAAAAATTTCATGATTCATTATCAGTAAATGTTTACCTAGATAACTATCTTATATTCCTACATACTGAGAATCATGTAAAAATTTCTCAATCAAAAAAGGGTCATACCCAGGCGTGGTGGGATGTACCTTTAATCCCAGCACTCGGAAGGCAGAGGCAGGTAGAGTTCGAGTTTAAGGCCAGCCTAGTCTACATATGAGTTCCAGGCCATCCAAAGCTGCATAGTGAAATACTCTCTCAGCTCCTTCCTCCAAAAAAGCAGGGATATGATGGCTATTCTTGGTTGTCAACTTGACTATATATGGAATTAACTAAAATTCAAAAATGACAGAGCACACCTATGAGGGGCTTTTGCTTAATTTTAAGAGGGAACACCCACTTCTAATCCAGATCTTGAGGTGAGAACACACACCTTTGGTCTGGGCCACACCTGCTGGAAGTCTACGTAAGGGCACGGAAGAAGGGAGCTTTACTCTTTGCCTCTTTCTCTCTCCTCACTAGCAAGCCCATTCCTTCACTGGCATTAGAGTCTACTTCTTCAGGATTCCAGTGGATACTGAAGACCAGCTGAGACATCCTTGTGGACTAAACAGGCACTGGATTTTTGAACTGGAAAGCAGCCATTGTTGGATTAGCTAGAACACAGCCTGTACGCCATTCTAGTAAATCCCCTCCTATAAACAGATTTTATAAGTTCTCTTACTCTAAAGAACCCTCACTAACAAAGGGTGTATCATAAGTGAAAAGTTTAAGGAGCTCTAATATAAACTATAATCACCATTACAGAGAACAGTATTGAAACTCTCCCCAAAACTAAAGACAGAATTATCAAATGATTCAGCAACCTAGCAGTAAACACTTATCTCAAAGACTGAAAATCAGCATGCTGAGAAGACGCCTGAACTCCCATTCATGCAATTTTGTTCACAATGGTCAGGTCATGGAATCAACCTGAGTTACTATTATGGATGAATAAATAAAAGATATTTGGCTGACAAGATGGCTCAAAGGTTAAAAGCACTGGCTGCTCTTCCAGAGGTTCTGAGTCCAATTCCCAGCAACCACATGGAGGCTCACAACCATCTATAGCGAGATCTGGTGCCATCTTCTGGTGTGAAGGCAGAATATTGTATACATAATAATAAATGAATCTTAAAAAAATATTTGGTATATACAATGGAATGTAATTCTCCCTTTAAAAAGGAAATCTTGTAATTTGTAGCAATGTAAATAGGCTTGGAAGAAATTATGTTAAATAACGTCAGGCAGAGAAAGGCAAATACTACAGGGTCCTATTTACATGGGCTCTCAAAAGTCGAATTCAGTATCAGAGCACAATGATGGTTACCAGGGACGATGACCTGGTGACTGAAGCGAGATGTTGATTGAAAGAAATGCAACTTTGTTAGATAGGAGTCCCATCACACAACACACAGATTCTATTTCAAAATATATTATATATACAAAAGCACTGGATTTTAAGTGTGATCATCACAAAAGTTGTATATACAATAAATATTAATTAAAAACGTACATTCAAGACCTCATACCACACATACCATAAACAGAACTTTTGTCAATTAAAAAATAAATTTAAGCTGGCATGGTGGCAGAGGCAGGAGGGTCTCTTTGAGTTCAAGGCCAGCCTATTTTCAAGGCTATACAATGAGACCCTGCCCCCAAAAGAAAACTGAACAAATGCATAAATTTAAAGGTTGGGTGAGATGGCTCAGTGGGGAAAGGTAAAAAACAACTCCCAAAAGTTATTCTCTGACTTCCAAGTATGTGCCATGGCACCCCCAACCCACACACATGTAGACTAGAGTAAATAAGAATGCAGTAAAATTCATGCAGTGCTGTGGATCAAACCCAGGGTTTCATATATGCTAGTCAAGTACTGTAACTAAATCCAAAAAGTAGATATATACTAGGGTAAAATAGTAACTGGTTATAAAAATGAATTTAGGCAAGGTTAACAATGGATGTTAGGGGCAGAGTGTGCTGCGTAAAGGGACAGATCATCAACGACTCTAGAGGAGCAGGATGGGTCATCAATGACACTCAAGGGACAGAGCAGAGCGGGCTGAGGAAAAGGATGTTCAGAGTTATTTACCCCCCCAAAGGTTTTTTTATTATGTATACTATGTTCTGCCTGCATGTATGTCTGCTGCCAGTAGAGGGCACCAGGTATCATCACTATAGATGGTTATGAGCCACCATGTGGTTGCTAGGAATTGAACTCAAGGCCTCTGGAAGTGCAGTCAGTGCTCTTAACCTCTGAACCATCTCTCCAGCCCCGTTCATACAGTTCCAATGTGTGGCTTGTTTTTTGTTTTGTTTTGTTTTTTTCCCACAAGTTCTTAAGTAGGAAAGGAGAAATAGATCATTCATCGGAGGAAACAGTAAACTTCAAGTAATGCTTCAGTAAGAACATTTATATCACCAATAACAAACACCACTTCTGAATGTGATACCCCTAGGACACACCATATACAGAGTATTCTATCCAGAAATGCATACCTGAATGAGAAAATATAAAAGCCCAAATTAAAAAAAAATCTAAAATAACTAGCCTGACTTTGCAAAGATGTCAGTCAATACCTTGAACTCCACCAGAAAACAAGCAATGTAGAGCCATGATTAAATATGCATGAGTCTACCCTTGATCCTTCACAGACAGAAGACAACTGTACAAAGGACACTACGGGGACATTGTACAAAACTGAGATATGATGCTACATACATCAATAATAAATCTCTTGGATGACATATTCAACTACATAAGTGTATCTTTTCTCAGGAATACAAACTGCTAAAGAGAATTTATATATTCAGTCTGTTCTCAAATGGTCCCCAAAATTACAATTAACATAGCAAACAAACATAACATTAATATTAGCAAAAGAGTAAATTATAGAAAGGGCACACTTGCCACTTTTCTGTAGATTTTATTTTATTTTTTTTTGTCGCCCATGTTTAATTTCCATTTGCTTAAATACCCAGACCCCAAAAGGTAAGAGAAAAAAAACTATTCACATGATACAAGGAATGAACAGACCAGTTGAAGGGTTACTGACTACATTCTTGTCTGTTGTCAGAACAAGATAAGTAATGCCCACACCCTAGACCAAAACATTCTGTAGGCCTTCTGTAGATTTTAAGTTGTTTCAAAACACTAAGTTTAAAGTGGGGTCTGGAGAGGTGGCTCAGCAGTTAAAAGCACTTGTCCTTGTAGAGGACCTGATTTTGGTTGCCAGGACCCACATGGTATCTTACAAATATCCACCTGTAGCTCTAGTTCCAAGACACCTGATGCCACTTTCTGACCTCCATGGACACGAGGTATGCACACGGTACACAGCCATGCATGTAGACAAACACTCATACACATAAAATAGAAAGAAATATATCTTTAAAACACAGTGAGGGGTAGAGAGATGGTTCAGTTCTAACAATGTGGGCTGCCAAGTCTGATGAGCTTGGTCCCTGGGACCCACGTGGTAGAAGGGAACCAAGATCCACCCAAGCACCATGGCATGTGTGGGCCCACATATACATGTGTAGACACAAATAAACAATGTAATATAATCTTTAAAGGTTAAAAACAAAATAACACCTCTCCTAAAAATACAATGAGGTCAGACAATTTGTTCATTCAAATTACATTCCATTTCTTTCTTTAAAAAAAAAAAAAGACTGTATTCTTATTTTGAACCATGTTGAGGTGTGTGTGTGTGTGTGTGTGTGTGTGTGTGTGTGTGTGTGCATGTCATATGTGTGCATGAACTCAGGTCCTCTGGAAGAGCACCAAGTGCTCTTACTCCTGGGTTATATCTGTGGCCCACACACTTCTTATAAATGGTGGGGAAATGCTGTCTACTGTACCTGGTATCGATGTCAGCTGCCTGGATTGTATTAAAGAGTAATTCTGCAACACCAACCCCCTCAACATTGATCAAGTGAGGCTGAAATAAAGCTTCCGGTGCTTCAAATCTTTCTCCTCCAACTTTAATAATGCGTCCATCTGGGAGCTAGAAACAGAAAATAACCCAGTGCTAGTCAGCAAAACTCCACAACTTCCCAGCAATCTCCATAACAGTGATTCTTTTAAATACATATGTTCTGTAACAAAAATTATTAAAAGCAATAAATTTTCCTAAAATGATTTTGGGTAAAACAAAGTATCTCAGTTGATGCTCTTATTAACACCTTGCTTCATCTATTTTTTTTTTTTTTTTACATTGTACCAATGACCGGGCTATGGCAGCTGCTGAGAAGAAACAGCTGCCATGCATAAATCATAGGGTTTTTCTAGCCCATCGTATCCACTGGAGAGCTGTACCTGCACAACAGCCTCCAGCAACCACAGGGCAGTCCATCTTTTTTTTTAATGGTACAAAATGCTGCCAACTAGAAAATTCTTTGAGAAGCGACCAATGCATACATGTGTGACATCCAAATGTGCTGACTAGGCAGCACATTCTGATTATTCCTTGAAAAGCTAATGCAACCTGTCTTATTTCAACACAACTGTGATTTTATGAAGATTTTTTTAAAATAAAAAGCTGACATCAAGCACTTTTAGTAATTTTCTTTCAATAGTGTGTGGTGCAAGTATTATTTTACCACCAAATAATTTCAATAAAAACAAACAAACAAAAAGGTTTAAGAAGTTGGGCATGGGGACTGGGGAGATGGCTCAGTGGTTAAGAGTGGTTAAGGGTTCTCTGCCCTTCCAGAGAACCCAGGTTCAATTCCCAGCTCCCACATGGCAGCTCACAACTGTCTGTAACTCCAGTTCCAAGGGATATGGCGCCCTCACACAGACAAAACAGCACTATATATAAAACTAAATCTTTAAAAAAAAATTTCAAAAAAACAAAACAAACAAACAAACTAGACTCTAGCAATCTTTCTGCTTTAGCCTTAGCTAGGACTATAAGCATTCCCTGATGTACCCAGCTGCATTTTCTTATTTTTAAAGATATATATATGTAGTGTTCTGTCTGCATGTATCCCTGCATGCCATAGAGGGCATCAAATTATAGATAGTTATGAGCCACCATGTGGTCGCTGGGAATTAAACTCAGGAAGAGCAGACAGTGCTCTTAACCTCTGAGACATCTCTCCAGACCTCAGCACTGAATTTCTTACATTTTATTCTAGCCTACATTTGCCCAAACTTGCTTCTTTCCATTTACTCATTTAGTTTGTACTGGTTTGCTTATTTTTTAAAATTTATTTATTTTTATTTTATGTGCACTGGCGTTTTGCCTGCATATGTTTGTGTGAGGGTCTCAGATCTTGGAGTTACAAAGTGAGTTCCAGGACAGCCAAAGCTACACAGAGAAACCCTGTCTCTAAAAATAAGCAAACAATAAAAATAAATAAGTTTAAATAAAAGGGGGGGCTGGAGAGATGGCTCAGCGGTTAAGAGCGCTGGCTGCTCTTCCAAAGGTCCTGAGTTCAATTCCCAGCAACCACATGGTGGCTCACAACCATCTGTAATGAAGTTTGGTGCCCTCTTCTGGCCCTTCAGGTATACATGCAGACAGAATATTGTATAATAAATAAGTATTTTAAAAAAAAAAAAAGAAAGGAAGGAAGAAAGAAGACATATTTTGTTTTCAACTCCCCATCCCCGAGTCAGGCTCTCATGTGGCCCAGATGACCCATGTGCCCCACCTTTCTGTCTCTACCTCCCAAGTGCTGAGATTATAGGTGGGCACCACTCTGACTGACTTTTATTGGGAGTCTGAGGCTAAACTATATGCACAGGTGGACCACAAACTCAGAAATACTTCAGCCCCATTTCACAATTACTCAAGTTACAGGTGGGCACCACCATGTCTGGCTTTTTGGTTTTTGGGAGACGTTGGAGGAGGTGGAGGTGGTGTTAACATTTAGTCTTGCTTTTAGTCCAGGCTGACCTTGAACTAATTCACTGACGACTCTTGTGTCCAACATAAACCATGTCTTACATTGTTAGTTCTCTCACTGTTTAACTTATACTAGTTCCTTCCAAACAATTAAGACTGAAAATTAGGATCTCTAGAAAATCTTCCAGGAAAGGTTTTGGGATGAAACTATCAGGGCAAACCTGGAGGTTATCAGAAATTATAAGGTAGGTTTTGTTGTATGCTTAAAATGGTATCTTTTGGGGAGGAGGTCTCTATATGTAACCCTGGATGGCCTGGAACTTAATATGTAGACTAGGCTGGCTTCAAACTCAAAGAGATCGTCCTGCCTCTGCTCCCCTCTCCCCCAAGAACTGGAATTAAAGGCATGTGCTACCACCGCTGGTCTCTAACAATATCCTTACCCCATCTTCCTTTTCTGTCTTTTGAGACAGGGTCTCACTATGTACCCTTGGGTGTATGTACTGTGATTAAAGGCATCACTATACCCAGCTACTCTGGATTTTTTTGGAGGCCTTACCAGGCTGGCCTCATTACTTACAGGTGCTCCCGCCTCAAACAGTATTCCAAGTGTATGTGCCACTATGCCCAGCAGAGCAAGTGTTGAGCTCTGTGATCCATGTTGGCACTACTCACAAAATATGTACAAATGTAATGGATTTCAAAGTAAGTCTGAAAGCAGCCTGGATTCCAGCCCAGCTTGGGTTGCAGTGAGAACTTGTCTGAGAAAAACCAAGGCATGAATATGTCCAAGATACGTTTCTTAGATTATTAGCTCCATGACATGCTACAAAATTTTGAGGTTCATATGGGGAATGCATGAATGCAATCCCACCATGTGGGAGGCAGAGGAAGGAGGACCTTATACTACATAGCAAGATTTGGTCTCAAAAACCCAAGAATCTGAGAAACAGGCATACTAAATTTTCACAACTGCATACATACTGGCACATGAAAGGACCTGGGAGTCACACAGCAATGAGATAATAATTATCTCCAAAACTTATTTGACAATTATAATGTATTCTATTTTGTGTAACTCATAAGTAGCACCCAGACAAATAACACTGTACAAAACATGTTGAGAAATGATATTCTGAAGATGCTAGAATCTCAACTAATATTTCCATTTCTAATTACATTCTAATTTAATTCTTGTTTTAATTCGCAATACATGGTGTCTTCAATAATTATATCATGAAATCTTAATGTAGCAGGAGATATTTAAGTCATAAAAATATATTAAACAAATCCAAACCACAAACACGGAAAGCAGAGACTAATCTGCTGGGTACATACAAGGCCCTCGGTTTGATGTCCAGCAAACACAACAAAACAAAAACCAAACAAACCCAAACTCTAAGTGATGCTAATAAACAGAGATACCCCTTTTCAGCCCACAGATGTACTTCACACAGGATACTTACTGTATAGGACTCTACTAACACTGTGGTCTCTAAGGCCAGCTTCTGCTCTTGCTCAATATTGTAACCCACATAACACAGTTTTTCTTTAATCATGCGAACTGTCTCAAAATCAGCAGAATGGTTGAAGGCATATCCTCGCAACAGCAGCAGCTGCCATTAAAACAAACAAACAAACAAAAAACCCAGCAAATTAATAATCCATGTAAGTAAGTTCCACTGTAAAAAATTAAACCCTTGTTGGCTACTAAGATGGTTGGGCAGGTAAGAGGCACTTGCTGCTATGCCTGAGCTCAACCCTGGAGTCCATCTCAAGGTCAATAATGACATACTGGGTGATGTTAGAAACCTTGTACATGAATATTTTACATTTTTATTATTTTAAATTATGCGTATTATATGTCTGTGTGTGGGTATGTGCATGCTAATACTGGTGCCTGAAAGGTCCAGAGGAAGGCATTAGATTCTACAGCGGTAGAAAGGCCAAGATGAAAAGCAATGAGAACTGTTTCTCCACAAGACCAGCATGTGCTCTCGACTGGCTAGCCAGCTCTCCAGCACTTAAATTGTTTTAGACACTGATTTTTGTGTAAAGTCAGTAAACAAACTGAAAAAGAAAATGAGCTTTTATAATTTCCTTTCACTTACCTTGATAAGATACCTGGTAATATCCCTCCCAGCAATATCCAGCCTTCTTGTAAGGTGAGGGAGAGAAAAGCCTTCATACACTGGGCAAATATGAGTTACACCATCTCCAGAGTCCACCACTACCCCAGTCAATAAACCTGCACAAGAACCAGAAGGTTTTTAGAGTCGATTCAGAAAAATCAAAGCCAGAAAATCTCAAATATAGCAGAGATGCCACCCAAGGAAAATCAAGCAATTAATGAGTACTCCTTTCCTTTCTTTTTTTGTTTTGTTTTTTCAAGACAGGGTCTCTTTATGTAGCTCTGCCTATCACAGAACTATGTAGACCAGGCTGGCCTTGAACTCACAAAGATCCACCTGCCTCTGCCTGAGTGCTGGGACTAAAGGCGTGCACAACTATGCTTCCTTCAGCACTTCGTTTCTAACCACAGATGGAAGTGCCTGTTCCTCAATGATTTCCTTTCTTTACATTCTTATTTGTATAGGGGTACACATGTAGAAAAGAGGACACATGTATGCCATAGCACATGTGAGGTCAGAGGACAATTTATGGGGGTGGGTTTTCACCTTTCACCACGTGGGGCCAAGGGAATCCAACTCAGGTTGTCAGGCTTAGTGGTAAGTGCCATTATCCACAGTCCTCTTGCCCTGGTGTTTTTCCTGTAGGGTTTCTAGTTCAATCACGGGCTGCTTTAAGAACTTAGGAAGAAAGACCCTGCTACAGTTTCCTTTTCAACCTAATCAAAGCCCCTTAAAGTGAAATTTTCTAAAGTATAATGAATAATTTATGGAAACTTTGGAAAGTGACTCTTACACCAAGTTACAAGATGGTAAGTAAATCTGCTAAAACCATCAGGCCTGGTAGCTCATACTTGAAGTTGAGCTCTTAGGAAACTTGTGATGGACTAAAATTTCTAGGTCATGTATCTCAAAAACCTAAAAATAAAGAAAACAAGGCCAGCAAGGACTACAAGGTGAGAGGTCATCTCACAAACGTTAAAAAAAAAAGTCATCAAAGGAAAGTAAAAACCAGCACCAACTGAGAACTATACCCCATCTCTCACTCCTCACTTATAGGATGACTAGAGAGTTCCCCAGCCGGCCAGAGCTACACAGGCAGACACCAATCTTGAGGAAATGTCTAATACATAGAAATACTACATCACTACATCGGTCATTCTTGGTTAGGCAAAGTACCAGCTCAGTTATGGAGCCCAGTCAAGAATGACCATAACTAAACCTATGACAGAAGAAAAGCATAACTGGGGTGTAGTGCAGCAACAGAGTGGGAGCCTAGAGTCTGTAAGGCCTGGGTAGGTTGTAGCCAAAAGCCCATAAGCAACAGCAACAATAACAATAAAAAAGAGCAAGGGAGCTGGGCAATGATGGCACACACCCTAATCCCAGTATCTGAGAGGCTGGGGCAGGTGGATCTCTGAGTTCAAGGTAAGCCTGGTCTACAGAGCGAGTTCCAGGACAACCAGGACTATATAAACCTTGTCGACACCCCCCCCCACATACCCCGTCACCCAAAAAGGGAAGGGAGCTGCTGCTGTGTCTCCTGATTACCACCGAAAAGATTTATTTTACTTTTGTTGTTATTAAGGCATCGAGTCTCACCCTATTAAGATATCATACCCATACTGCCCCAGCAGCCTGAGCAATGGGGTATACACTAGAATGACAGGTGCGCACAACGTCTGGCCTGTGCACCTGAAAAGCTGGAACAGAAGTTGGCAAGACAATAAAACACTTTGCAAAGCAAGCCTGGTGACCTAAGCTCAATCTATGAACCCCACGTAAAGATAGGAGGAAATCACCAACTGACCTCTAAACACATGCATGGCATTATTATCACCCCCTCCACACCACACACAAACACTAATAATTTTTAGTAAAATATTTACTTTTATATTATTTGTGTGTGTGTGCGCGCATGCACGTGCTTGCCACAGCCACAAAAGGACACTGAAGTGCCCGAAGCTGCACTTATAGGCAATTGTGAGCCACTCAACATGAGTGCTTGGGATCGAACTCAGTTTCTCTGGAAGACTAGCAAATGCGGAGTCATCTCTCTAGGCTACAATAATAAAATTTTTAAAAAGGAAAAAAAAATGTTTGAAAAAAGCCAAGAGTCAATTCTGAGGGAAAAGAAAGCTTTTCTAGTTGGGCACACTAGGAAGACAAGGATACGAAGGACCAGGTCAGACTGAGTGTGGCACTAATGCAGCACTTCAGAGACAGATGCAAATGGGACCAGCCTTGTCTACACAGCAAGATCTAGACTAGCCAAGGCTACACAATGAGACCCTGACTAAAAATAATGTAGCAATGTAGCAGTATTCTAAGCCATCCTGGGTTATACTGGAAGCTGAAGACCAGCCTGGGTTACACGAAACACTATTTAAAAACGAGAAAAACAGAACTTTTAAACACACACACACACTCTCTTACATATTAATATTGTACATGTGTGCAGAAGACAATTTTATAGAAAAATATTCTTCTTTTCATCTTTGTGTACAGCTCAGGGGATCAAAACTCAGGTCTTGCTGGACAGTGGTGGTGCACGCCTTTAATCCCAGCACTTGGGAAGCAGAGGCAGGCAGGTCTCTGTGAGTTCGAGGCCAGCCTGGTCTACAGAGGTAGTTCCAGGACAGTCAGATACTCACAAAAACAAAACAAAACAAACAAACAAAAACTCTGGCAAGCTTCTTCACCAGCCCTTTATAACTTTTTTTCTTTTTCCTGAATATACATTATCTATAATTTGCTTTTATTATTTCCTCATCTTTGAATGATCTCTCTACCCTTCTCTTTCTTTCGTTTTTTTGTTTTGTTTTGTTTTTGTTTTTTGAGACAGGATTTCTCTGTTTAGTCCTGGCTATCCTAGAACTCATTCTGTAGATCAGGCTGACCACTGTCTGCCTCTGCCTTCCAGTATTCAGGAGGTGTGCGTCACCACCACCCAGCTAAGCTGTTCTTTATTTATTTTGCCCTTTTTCTTTCTTATTACATATAATTTACATATAATACACATCCATTTGCCTATGGATATATCAAGAACTGTAAAGATGCTTACGGTCATCTTCTTATGTAAATGCGCATGCACTGTTATATGTTTATCTTTGACAAATGAATAAATTTATAAACAGTCCCATTTTTAAGCTGATATAACTTGTTTTCCCCTGATTAATGTGGCAGATTGATAAAACCACTATACTGCTATCCTGATTTTTCCAAGATATTTGGTATGTATGTACCTGCAGAGGACAGGGTTGCTATGGCTGTCTTCCTCAATTGCTCGCTACCTTACTAAATTTTCAAAGGTTATTTACTTGCTAATTTCTGCGTGTATTTATGTATTTGTGGGCACCAGGTATCCTCCCTCCCCCGCCTACTCCTTTGAGGAAGGGTCTCTTTCAGAACTGGCGTTTTCTCTGGTAATTTGGAAGCCTGCAAACCCCAGCAATCTCCTGTCTCCACATCCATCAGAACTGGAGTTACAGGAATATGTGGTTTGTTTGGTACATGGGTGTTGGTATCTGAGAAAATTCAATCTCTTACTGACCCTGACTCACTGATCAGGACAGACTACTTGGCCCAGCAAGCCCCCCAGAATCCTCCTGTCTTGACCTTCCTGGCGCTGGAATCAGAGGCACGTGCTGCTGCACATGGCCTTTATGTGGGTGCTGGGATCTGAATTCAGGCTTGAGAAGCTGGCATTTACCTACTGTGCTATCTCCCCAGCCCCAAAACAAAACAAGGACTCTTAGTAGTGCTATACCCTTTGATCCGTTGTCTGTCTTTTCAATTCCTGTCCTTTCGTCTGTGTCTTCTCTGACTACTCATACCTCAACCTGAGATTTCCCAATTTCAATCTTTTCTATCCACTCAGACTGGACTAAGCAAAGAGACATATCTTCCTAAAACAGTAGGTCACTTCTTATTTAAAAACCTCCTGCAGGTTTGAATGGTAGTATTGTCCGTTGTTCTTGTTAAAATTTATTTTTATCATGTATTTTTGTGTGTTTGCAGGTGTATATGTGTGCACACGAGTACAGTGCCCACAGAGATAAGAAGAGAATACCCAGTCTCCTGTATGCTGGGAATTGAATTCGAACTCTCTGGTCCTAGAAGCATCCTCTCAGATGACTTTAACATATGTCAAACTGACATAAAACTACCAGCACACTAACCTTTTGAAATATTTTTTAAACTCAAGCCAATTCTGAGGACAAATTCTATGTTTACTTTCAATTTAGGTTCAATTTACTCATCTTTATTTTGTGTGTACTCATTTTTATTTTGTGTTGTCTGCTTGTGTGTCTGCACCACATGCCTGTAAGTGCCTAAGGAAGCCAGACTAGGACATCAGAAATGAAGTTACAGACAGCTGTGAGCCCATAGGAGTGTTGGGAATTAAACCTGGATCCTTTGGAAGAGCAGCCAGTGCTCTTAACTGATGAGCCAGCTCTAGCCCCTCGTAATGCATAAAAATTTAAAACAGCTGAAAAGGAAAAAAAAACCTATTAAAAAAAAAACCTGGGGGCTGGAGAGATGGCTCAGCGGTTAAGAGCACTGACTGTTCTTCCAGAGGACCCGGGTTCAATTCCCAGCACCCACATGGCAGCACACAACTGTCTAAAGATCCAGTTTCAGGGGATCTGACACCTTCACACCAATGCACATAAAATAAAGTTAAATAAACCATAAGAAATAATTAAAAAAAAAAAAACCTGACGTCACTGTAAGCTTAGCCTCTTATTTAATAAAGCAAGTGAAAATGTGTATAGCCTTTACATGACAAGTGGCAAATTGTAAAAGTGGCTAGGCAAAGTGCTTGTTATACAAGCAAAGGACTAGCGTCTGGACTCATAAACAACAGGTGCAGTAGCAACACAGGCTGTGAGCACTGGGAAGGAGATTGGAGTATCCAGTCATCCTAATCAGTCAGTGAATTCCAGGTCAACTAAAGAGGGAAGCTGTCTCTAAAGAGGAAGCGTAGAATGAGAAAGATACCTAATGTTGACCTCTGGCCTCCACAAGCATGCATCCCTGTGCACACATACATATGCCACACAGACTAATGGACAAACACACATACAACTGTCAAGTTTTGAAGTGTGGTCTTATATAAGTAAAAGTCTTTTCACTTTTTATTTATTTTATCTATAATAGTGTTTACCTGTTTACCAGATGCATGCAGTGCCCTTGGTGTGAAGAGGGCAGAGGATCCCTCTGTACCTGCAGTCATAAACGGCTCCAAATGGAGAAACAGAAAACCTGGGTCCTTGGCACGAGCAGTCAATGCCCTTAACCACTGAGTCAACACTTAGGAGGCAGAGGCAAGCGAATCTCTGAGTCTGAGGCCAGCCTGGTCTACAGAGCGAGTTCCAGGACAGCCACAGCTGTTACACCGAGAAACCCTTTCTTGAAAAACAAATGGAACAAAACAACACACACACAAACACATACACACACTAGTGTTTGCTAAATTAATTTTCTTAAAAGTTAAGCTTTACTTACCTTGAGCATACAAAGTCAGAACTGCCTGGATGGCTACATACACACCAGAAAATTGGTAAGTTTCAAACATTACCTGAAAATGGAAAGAGAAGGAAAAAAGGAAGGTGGTTTATACAGAAAACTTTATATCTATTTATATACTTTCTTCATGCTGACATGGCAGATCAGTTGATTAAGATGCAATCAAAGGACCCTGAGGAATCATCTATTCTAATGAGTTGTTCTTGCCCTTATAAAGCCTAGCTTTGATTTCTATTATTAGGGCAGAGTTCTGGATACACGCATGCATGTATGGCTGCAAGCATATATGCACACCTGAGTCAAGTCCTAGAGCATTTGTAGGTGCTACAAGCAAAGATTTCTGAATACAATATAGTCAGTGGCTAATCAGTATGAAAGCAAGTTTCACACAAAATTTCCTAAATTGATATCCCTTTTAAAAATTACCTGCCTGGGACCAGCAAGATTGCTCAGCCAGTAAAGGTACGTGTCTGCAAGTCTAACAACTTGAATTTGAGCCCAAGGGCCCACATGGTAGGGTAGAGAAATGATTCTCGTAAGGCGCCCTTTTACCGCCATATACACAGCGTGGCAATCCTTCATGCCTGTGCTAGCTCACATGTGCGTGGCTGTGCGCGTGCGCGCTCTCTCTCTCTCTCTCTCTCTCTCTCTCTCTCTCTCTCTCACACACACACACACACATCAAAAAAATCAATATAAAATATCTTTTTGGGACCAGAGAGATGGCTTAGCTGTGAAAGGCCAAGTTCAATAAGTTCAATCTCCAGAACCCACGTGGTAAAAAGCAAAAACCAACTCCCCCAAAATTGCCCATTCACGGACATTTATATATAAACACACACCACATAAATAATAAAGAGGAAAAAATATCTATTTCCCCCAAACTAAGTCAAAACTGGCTCTATACCCCCCCCCAGTTAAAAACAAATAATAAAAGAAATAGAACTGGGGATGTAATCCAGCAGAAGAGTTCTTTCTAGTTTCAATGAGACTGGAATGAATGAATGGTAAGATGAGGTGTGATGTGGGATTCTCCTCTGTATGCTATAAATACCATTGGCTAACAAAGAATCTGTCTTGGGCCTGGCAAGGCAGAATACACTATAGACTTAGGCCGGCAAAACTAAACTGAATGCTGGGAGAAAGAAGGCGGAGTCAGAGAGACACCATGAAGCCAAAGGACAAAGATGCAAGCTGCCAGCTGGAATCTTGCTGGCTGGAATCGAGCCTCGTGGTAAAATATAAAATAATAGAAATGGGTTAAATTAAGATGTAATAGCTAGCCAATAAGAAGCTAGAGCTAATAATAGGTCAAGCAGTGATTTAATTAATACAGTTTCTATGTGGTTATTTTGGGGCTGACCATCCAGGAACAAACAAGCAGCCTGCTACTACAGAGGAGAAGACAAAAATTAAAACACTAAGTTGTCAGATGTAGAGACTGCTCAGTTGCCCAGCCCACTGCCTCTCTACTTGAGTCCAGACTGTAACTCCACTTCACACTGAACTACACTGAAGGGAGGTATTTTCTTGGGCCCTCCCTGGCCATATCTGCATTCATTCTCTGCAGCCCATGTCAGCTGAGAAAAATCTTAAATGATTTCTTTTGGTCTTCTATTGTAATCACTCACTGACTGATAGGGCTATCACTCTGAATATTTAGATATTTAACAACTGACTGCAATGAGAACTATACAGAACTTCAATTTTACAATTCTGGAATATTCTAACATTCTATTCCAACAACGCTTTAATAAAGAAGTAGTGCTGTGTGTGCATATACCAACAAAATGCAAAGCCCTCCAAAGTCCATTATTTAAATCAATAACAAAGTTCTGCCTGCCCTCACCTCAGCAGCCTTTTTAATCTTTTCAGCAGGTTCTTCCCGCTGGACCCAGCCTTATCTCCACTGCCTCCTCTCACTTCTTTGATGAAAAGTATCATCTCAAAGACTTCCTAGTTTTTACCTTGAATCCCAGGTTGTTGTATTGAATTACACACACACACACACACACACACACACACACACACACACACACACACACGTTTTACTATTTTTCCATTAGTCTTATTACTTTCTAATAAACTACTTAATTTAATCAGCTAACTTTTGGGGAGGGAGTGTTCTCATCTACTAGCACATACATGGTGACTGTCCCTTATTCAAAATGCTTGAGACCAAAGAGATTTTGATATTTATTTATTTATTTATTTGGCCAGTCAGTCAGTCAGTCAGTCAGTCATTTTATTGGTTTTTCGAGACAGGGTTTCTCTGTAGCTCTGAAGCCTGTCCTAGAACTCGCTTTGTAGGCCAGGCTGGCTTTGATCTCAGAAGAGTTCCACCTGCCTCTGCCTCCCTGAGTGCTGGGATTAAAGGCGTGTGCCACCACCACCCAGCTGGGATTTCTAATTTTAAATTTGGAATATTGCCTATTTATCAGGTGAATTCCATGATAATATTCAAAATTTATCTTACAAAATTCATAATTTCATAAGCATCATTAACATGATCAAAGCATTTCAAATTTCAAATCAGCAACCGTCAATTTGTAGGAAATGCAAAACAATCAAGAGCTAGGGAGAAATGATTACTTTTATTTATCCTTAGCAGCAGAAGCAGCAAGAAGAAAAAAAATTCTGTTTTAACATTCTATCACAGAGGTACACAAGGATATCCAGCCCATCAAAAACTCACCTCTACAATCTTCTCTCTGTTTTTGGTTGGGTTCATGGGAGGTTCTGTGAGTAAAATTTTGCAGTTTCTGGTGTCTATGTTCAGCTTCTCTGGCCCGAACGTGTAGTCCCACAGGTGTTTCATGTCGTCCCAGGCTCGCACGATGCCGTTCTCCATGGGGTAGTTAACCTCCAACATGGAGCGCAGCTCACTCGCCTCATCGCCGACCATTAGGTCCTAGAGGACAGGGCAGCAAAGCTTTAAAACTAAGTTTTATGTAAAGAAGCTTTAGACAACTGTATTCCTGGATTTTAAAAGCTCGAGAATAACTGAATTTTAACTTTTCTTGGACTTGCAGATCAAGTATTTTATTCCAAAGCTAATACTCTTTTCTTTTAAAACAGCTTACAAAGTTCAATCAATATTTTATGTACTATGTATTTAAATCAATAAATTGACCTTACCTTTAATACATGTTTCCAAAAGAAGAGCATTAGCACAAATAAACCCCATATTTTCATATTTTGAAGGGTTTTGTATGAGGTTTCATCTGTTTCTTTTGCTCAAATGTTCAAAAAATAAGTCCTGTGATATGTGAAATAGCACATCGGGGGAAAAAACTTGAAAAATGCTCAGTGAACACAAGCACATTTCTTTCTACTATCAAAATGATTTATATCAATGTAGATGCAAAAATCATGATTGTTTGTTTCTCTATAACAATGCATTACTTACACACACCCATTAATGGACTTCACAAACGTCTATCCACACATGTATGCATTAAAACAACTCCTTCAAAGTTCTCCCATGGGCAACATTTTTAATCCTGAAGTGTAATACTGGAGATGAATGCTATCTTTCATGAAGCACAATACTCATAACCTGTCTTCAACCAGAGTTGAAGGAGACCCACATAAAAACAAGGCAAACAATATCTTAATATTTAAATGTTTTAGAAATCACCAATCCAGATATTATTTCTACATTAATGAATTCAATTAAAATTTAGTACCAGAAATAGCTATTTGGTATAATAAAAGTTTAAATTATGAGGAAATGAAGAAAAGAAACTGCAAAACTAACATGAGAAAATGTAAAATGAAGCTTTTACAAACTATGACCTTAAGGGGTGGTAGGGTCCAATCTGCAACACTGGGGATAATGGGGGAAAACCTGGCCTAGAAATGTCCCAGAAAAGTAATTTTAAACCTGAAAACCAGGATAAGGAGTCTACTAAAAGTCAGATTTCTGAAACATACACTAATGGCAAAGGAAAACAAAGTTCACTAAAACTTTTTATAGCAACTAATTTCTTATAAAGTCAGTTTTCCCAAAATTAACACTGAAGTTCCTTGACTATTAACTACTCAGAATCTTCAGGAAGAAAATGGAAAACTGGAAAGATCTCTACTTGCGAACTCTGGAGACAGGTATGCATGGTGAAGTATTTAGGGAGAAGTATACTACTATCTGTTCCTTAGTGAAACACCAAAAATAAACAACAACAAAAAAACAAAACAAACAAACAAAAAAACCGGGCCTTTTGATGGATGTATAGTTATGTAATTAGCCAGAATAATAAATGTTTTGTTTCTGAAAGAGGGTCCATTTATGTAGCCCTGGCTGTCCTGGAACTCTATGTAGAACATGCTGACCTCAAACATACAGAGATCTGTCTCCCTTTTGACTCCCTAGTACTGGGATTAAAGTTGGATAGAAAGTGTTGTCCCTACACCTGGTTTAAAATAACAAATATTAATACTGAAATCTAGGTGATTGATATATGGAATCTGTAAAACCTGTTTAATGTAGTTATATGCGTTAAACAAAAATTTCTTAATTAAAAGCAGAGAAAAAAATCTATACCTGCAAATATATATGCTACTTTTAGCTATTAAGTGTAATTTCATACCTATTTGTCATTTATTTGTTCCTATGATAAATGAATTTTTATTATACTATACAAGACAACTGAGTTAGATAATTAGTTGATTGATAGTTACTATTATTTCAACCAATTTAGAGTAAGTATAATACAATTTCAACAAATTAAACTTACTTTTATTCCTCTGAAGAACAGAGGTTTATTGCTGAATGGTGATGGTGGTGCCTATCTTTGATCTTTGATCCCAGCACTTGGGAGGCAGAGGCTGGCTCAAGGCCAGCCTGGTCTACAAAAGTAGTTCCAGGACAGCCAGGACTACACAGAGAAACCCTGTCTCAAAAACCAAAACCAAAACCAGAGGCTATAGCAACTCAAAATAAAAGCTTTATGAATCTTCTTCTAGGGTCACACATATTATGAACTATTAACCGAAAGGGCCATCTGACATTGAGTGTATTCCCCTATGAATAAAAAGGGACATTTAAGAATTGAGATGTATGAGTTCAAGGGACTTACTGAAAAATTTGTTGATAAAATTGTTTTTTAAGCCCTCAAACAGCCAGGGATGTTACGTAGCTGGTATAGTGCTTACTCAGCATGCATGAAGCCCAGGGCTCCATCTCAGTACGGCCCAGTATCAGGTACGAGGGCACGAGGGCACGTTGTAACCACAAAACTTGGAAGGGAGAGAGCAAGAGATCAGAAGTTCAAGACCAGCTTGAGATATCTGAGACTTTGTCAAAAAAAAAAAAAAAAAACCAACGAAAAAAATTAAAAAAAAAAAACAGAACACAAGCAACAAATGGCAGGTATTGTGGCACACACTTATAATCTTAGTACCTCAAAGGTCTAGGTAGGAAGATGGAGACTGTCAGAGTTCAGGCTCAACCTGGGCTGCATAGGAAGATCAAAACAGGAAACAGCCAGGAGTAGTGGCACAAGGTTGTAACATCAGCACTCCAACGAGGGAGGCACTGGTCTACAGAGTCAGTTCCAGGACAGCCAGGGCTACACAGAGAAACCCTGTCTTGGAAAACCAAAAACAAAGAGATAGAGGCAGGAAGACCAGTACCTCAAGGATATCCTAGGCTCCACAGAAAGTTTGATTCCAGCCTAAGATATATGAAACCTTGTCTGAGGAAACACACACACACACAATTAATAACCAAAACCTCCAAACAAAACCTAGACCATATATAAACTTTACCTTAGAGCCTTCCAATTTTCAATTGTCAAAAATGCTAATAACCCAGCTGGCCGGTGGTGGCACACATCTTTAATCCCTGCACTAGGAAGGCAGATCTCTGTGGCCTGTTACTGATCAAGTTCCAGGATGGCCAAGGCTGGCTACACAGAGAAATCCTGCCTTGAAAAACCAAAAAACCAACAAACAATCAAATCAAAAATCTTAAGTTCCCTCCTCCCTTCAGAAGCGAGCAGGAAATGCTCAGAGCAGCCCTGAAATTTCACTGTTGCCGCCACTGCACTGCAAGCCTACACCTCACCTGGTGCTTAGAACTCACAGGAAGCTGGGCAGCGGTGGCGCACGCCTTTAATCCCAGCACTAGGGAGGCGGAGACAGGCGGATCTCTGTGAGTTCGAGACCAGCCTGGTCTACAGAGTGAGTTCCAGGACTAGCTCCATAGCTACTGAGAAACACTATCTCAAAAAAAAAAAAAAAAAAAAAAAAAAAGAAAGAAAAGAGAAGAAAGAGAGGGGGAAAAAGGAACTGAGACACTGGGAGACAGTCATTTATTTAGAATAAATTATATTTGCCAAGAATGATTTTGAACAATGTCACTCTGAACTAGAAAATAGAAAAAACTACAAGCTTTAAACCACAATTACATCCCTATAAGGAAAGTCTCTGTAATCAGGGACATGCAGGCTAGAATTCGGATTACAGGGTGAAGTTACTTCTCAAAATACGTTCTTTCTCTTCACCCAGCATACTGAGGATTTTACTTTTATACTGAAAGAACAATACCAATCAGATATTCTATTCCTGGTTTAAAAAGAACTTTAAATTATGCCTATACTATTCTCTACAAGTACGCCCTGTGTAAAAGTCTCTTCAGTATTTAAGACAATGCATGCTCTTTTATTCAGGAAAAAAAATTCCAGACTTAAAGACTACCACAAAAATGTAATAAGAGTCAAATGTCTGGGACAGGCCCAGCAAGCCTCTAGTTTGTTTGTTTGTTTGTTTGTTTGTCTGATAGAAGGGAGGTCTATGCATGCTATTTACTCATGGGGGAGGGCTTTTACTTGTAGAAAAGTTTGACAGGGCTGTAATTTTTTTCTTATTTAGTCTCAGATAATGTCAAACCTACTCATCAGTAAGGATGACGTGGAAACAGATTTTATTATTTTTTTCTCTTATGATTCATGTATAAAATAAAAATTTACTCAGTTTATCAAATACATATATGTTACCATACTGGCTGCAAATAGATGCATTCAGTATAATAGGAAATATATAACATCAATCAATAAACTTAAGTCCCCAAATGTAACAAATTCACCCGTTTTCTATCTGTATCACATAACTACTTCATTTCTGTATTATGCACACCACATTCCATTTTAACATTCATCTACAAAAAAAATAAAAAAAATTCAAAACTATGTTAGTAATTAGTTCTTGTTTGGTTCATTGTATGCAATCAGGAAAGTATAGAACTATTAGTTGCTACAAAACTGAAGAAATAAAAAAAGGTTAAAAAATAAAGTACTTAAAACAAAAACATGGATTTTCCCCCTCCCCGATACTAAAGGGACACAAAACAACAACTCCTGTCCCGCCAGGCAAAGGTGAAAACAAACAGAGCGTGTGTGACCTCACTTACCATCTTTTTGTTATTCTACTTCAACAGGTCAAGAAAGGTGAAGAAAGAGAAGGTAGAAGAAAGAGTCAGAAAAGGCCTACATAAAATCCTCACTGAAATGTTTAAACATATAAGCAACAGAGACAATTAGGCTGAGGTCAGATGCAGTACGACTATATCTTATGGTGTTAATTATCAGAGCCAAATGAACACGGACAGTAATTACTTCTAAATGAAAATTAACTAGATGATTTAAATTCCCATTGTCTTAGTCTACCATCACATTTTAACTAACAAGACTTACAAATATAAGTCAATTCACTAAGCATGGGGATTTCAAAATTAAATTGAACTTTGAACTTCAATTAAGAAAACATGGGAAACATATGGTCTAGCTCAGTGAGAATTTAGCTCAGGTGTGTTCATCTAACTAAGCCCTAGATTCAAGTGAAAGAAAAGCAATTTAGCTCGAAAGGCTTCAAAGACAGCAGCGTGAAAAGAACTTACGTAAACACAGAACGACAAATTACATCAGCAATCGCTACTGGAGCCGTCCCTGAAAAATGTCTCATAAGAAAACTATTGATTTTTTAACTACTTGGCCTTTCTAAGAAGCAAGAAAATAAAGAGAGAAGAAATGTGTTGTTTTTGTTGTGTTGGAGACTAAAAATGACTATATATTTTTTTTTCTGAACTTCAAAAATGCTATCATTCATAAAAATGTTTAAAAGCCAGACATTAAATAAAATACAGTATTTACACTCAGTTTTCCCTCATCACATTACTAGCTGAATTTCAAGCTGAACTTCTTTCAAGACACAATTTGCCAGGCTTCCTGATGCACACCTCTCCGAGTTCAAGGTCAGCCAGGCTATATAGTAAGACTTTGTTTCCAAAAAAAAAAGATAAAATTCAATCAGAATGAAAATTTATGAAAAGAAAAAGGAATCCAAGAAGATTTCCCTGAAAGGCCTATCCTAAAATGTCTTATAGTGAGTGAACCACTTAGTTGTTGAAACCTACCAAAGGCCAGAATTCACTTTTAGGTTTTTAAAACAAACATAGACCCTAAGTTTCCATGTGTATTTTTATCTATTATGTAACTCAATTCTCTGTCTCCCACAGTAGAGACCTAAAACACAGGAATCTGTATCATCCATTACACCTGTCACCTTCTTAGCACTCAAACAAGTATCCCAGCATCCTAACTCTTACCAAAGGCTGTCCAAACAGGACCAAACAATGCTAACTATTAAAAAAAAAAAAAAAAAAAAAAAAGAGCCTCACTAAAAAAAGCCCCTAAATTCTACTGGTTTACATCATCTGGACCCTGTTCATCTGAAAAATGTTCTTTTAATTATCTACTTCTTATAAAATAATGTGATTCCTGCTTGATCTCTAGTTCAGTGGGAGAAAAAAATGGTTGAGTCTCTCATGCAAAGTACTTTGGCTAATGGCAACTTGAGCTCTTCTTCCATTACAATAAGACAAATAGTGTTAAGACCAAATAAAGATCAACCTGGCTTCCTCCTGTACTATGAAAATCAACTGTAATAGTAAGAAGAGGAACCAGTTCTAGACTTCTGGGTTTTTCCCTGACTGACTGCATAAGAGTAGGAGGGTCAGCCTATGGGAACACGGAGAGAAAAGCCCCAAGTCTCAGAGACACTAAGATGACTAATATGTATCAATTTTCTACTTTATTTTAAAGCTGGTATTTTATACTCCAAATCATAATGGCACCATGCTACACATAAACAAAAAGATAAAATTAACTTCAGGGGTCTTTCTGCCTTTGTTGAGGTGTTACTATACATTACAATTACCAGCAGTTCTCTGCTTTTCCTGACATTGTACTTTACACTACTTAATTCAAAGATCACTTCACACATCCTCATGGTTATTTAGCAATGAATAAAACATTACCTTGATTTCAATGTTTCCCACTTTGGTGGTTGATCTGATAATAGGTCTTCCGACCAAAGCTGGGAAGATGTGTTCTGGAAAGTTAGAGCCTGCATAGCCACACTTCACAAACTGGAAGGAAACAGTAAAGAGTGGGTTAGTAACCAAGCATTTACTATGGGTATTTAAAAACTGTATCCAAAGACATCACTTTGCTTTCAAACCATCCACAGTGTTTACCCACTCATTCCTAGCATCATCTCTTTTTCTCCCGGGTACCAAGTCCTTCTAAACCTTGTATTCATTAGGGTTATTATTGCTGTGATGGAACACCACGGCCAAAATAACTGGAGGAGCGCTAGTGTCTTGATGAATGTGTGTCTGTATCAGAGTCAAATCCCTGGACAGTTGTTGTGAGCTGCTGTGTGGGTGCTGGGAATTGAACCTGGGTGCTCTGGGAAAGGAACCAGAGTTTTTTTTTTTTTAACTGCTGAGCCATTTCTCTAACTCCTAAAATGTTGATTTGTTTTACTTTCTTGAAGTGCTGGGGATAGAACAGAGGGTCTTGTGTGTTTGTGTGTGTGTTTTAATTAATTTATTTATTTATTCTGTGTTCTGCCTGCATGTACGTCTGTCTGCAGGCCAAAAGAGGGCACCAGATCTTATTACAGAACGTTGTGAACCACCATGTGGTTGCTGGGAATTGAACCCAGGACCTCTGGAAGAGCAGGCAATGCTCTTAACCTCTGAGCTATCTCTCCAGCCCTAGACATGTGTTCTGACCACTGAGCCACATCTCCAGCCCAAAACCAGACTTTTAAATATCCTTTCATTTAAGCAACCCCATTTTCCAAAAATGAAAAAACCAAATGATATATGGACTAACACGTGAATTTTCATATATAAAATTGTCATGTTAGCTATTTCATTTTAATATTTGGTAACACCAGGTAACCATTTTATATTTAAGTAAGGACATTCTCCAAGGAGTACATCAGTGATTCTAATAATTCTTTCATTTTACATGTAAGAAACTTTGCAATCTAGGAGAGTTAGTAACTACAGTAAAACCTAAAATGGAAAGCTGGGTATGCGGATTCATGTGCTGTGCTTACAAGCATGTGCCACCATGCCCGACAAGGAATCTCTCTTGGTTTCTCAAGAGGGTTTTTCTGTGTTCCTTTGGAGCCTGTCCTGGAACTCACTCTAGACCAGGTTGGCCTCTTCCTCCCAAGTGCTGAGATTAAAGGTATGTGCCGCCCCACTACCCAGCTTCTTTCTCATTTTTTGAGATATAAGACCTTAGACATGTTAGGCAAATATGCTCCACCTCTGAGCTACAGCCCTTGATATATTTTTCAAGAGCATATATTGCACCAAGGTATGGCAGTGCATGCCTGCAATCTAAGTACAAAGGAAGCAGAGACAGGGGAACTACTGGAACTACTACAAGTTCAAGGCCACCCTGGTCATCATAGCAATCTCCAAGTCAGCCAGGGCTCAGTAATTTGAAAATGGGCCAGGCGGTGGTGGCTCACGCTTTTAATCCCAGCACTTGGGAGGCAGAGGCAGGCAGATCTGTGAGTTTGAGGCCAGCCTACAGAGCGAGTTCCAGGACACCCAAGACTATTACACAGAGAAACCTGTCTCAAGGGAGAAGAAAAAAAAGAAGACTGAAAATGAGCAGACATTGAGAGGGAAAGACAAGTAAATCTTTCAGGCTAGGAGGATGTTATGGTTTGAGGACGGAATTCCTCTACAGGCTCATGTGGTTGAACACTTGGTCTCCAGCTGGAGGTGCTGTTTTTAGGTAGACATGTACTCTTTAAGGTAGGACCTAGGAAGGAAGTGGGTTATGAGAGGCAGGTCTTAGCAGTTAAGAGCTCAGACCCACTTCTGGTCATATCTCTCTCCCCCCATTTCCTAGTCTACCAAAATGTGAGCAAGCACCTCGCATTCCATTTACAATAAACATGAACGAATCCTGCCATCATGCCTTCCCGGACAGAATTACCTGACAGAATACAGAATGGGCAGAATTACCTTCTGAATTATGAGCCAAAATAAGTGCTTCCTCTTTTAAGTTACTTTGATGAGGTGCTGGTCCAATGACCAGAAAAATAACAAATACACAGGAAGATGTTGTATGAAGAAAGGTACTGGGGGCTGAAGATGGCTCAGCGATTAAGAGCACTGACTGCTCTTCCAGAGGACTTGGGCTCAATTCCCAGCACCCACATGGCAACTCACAACTGTCTGTAACTCCAAAATCTGACACCCTCACAGACATACATGCAGGCAAAACACCAATACACAGAAAATAAAAATAAATAAGTAAAAAAGAAAGGAAATACCGTCAAAGTCTTCACAACAGGTCTATGTTCAATGAATGCTAAACTACAAGAATTTTGGGGTTTACTGAGACCGCCTAAAACAGAGTTTGACAGGTAAGAGGTACACATTAAATAGCTGACTGGTAAATATTAAAAGAACTGTTCATTTACAGGCATGAGATTATTATTTAAAATACAAATACAACTGGTGAGTTCCCTATCCATGAACTCAACTTCATAGATCAAAATATTTGAAGCTCAACTAATCACAGATCAAAATATTCGCAGCAAGGCCAATGTGATATCTGAGGAGGTCAAGCACTTGTTGCCCAACCTGACGACCACTCGAGTTCAATCTTCAGGACCCACACTGGAAAGAGAGGATCAATTCCCACATCACTGTCCTTTGAAGTCTACACATAGGCTGTGGCATGTGCATGTCCCTCCATTCACAAATAAACTTAATAAAGTGTTTAAATCATATCTAAAAACACCTCTCACCTTACCATTACTCCCTAAACACCAGAAAACAACTACTCATTTATCACTCAAGTTGCATTAGGACTGTGCATCGATGATACACTCCTGTAATCCTCGTACTTGGAGGAGGTGATAGAAGGCTAGGAGTTCAAGGCCAGTCTTAGCTGGCCAAACTTAACATGAAATTTGAGGCCAGTCTGAACTACAATGAGACCCTGGCTCAAAACCATAAACAACTATGATGGCATTGAGTTAGATAATAGACTAAGGTCATACACAAATATCATGCTACCTTATGAACGTGTGTGTGTGTGTGTGTGTGTGTGTGTGTGTGTGTGTGTAAAAGAAGAGGGAGATGGGGTGAATCCATTCCCTACATAGTCTATTGTTCTGTGGCATCAGGGCATACACGTTTAGAAGAACTAAGGTGAAAAACAGTTCTTGAAAGTCATACATTATCAGCTGGGCGGTGGTGGCGCACGCCTTTAATCCCAGTACTTGGGAGGCAGAGGCAGGCGGATCTCTGTGAGTTCGAGGCCAGCCTGGTCTACAAGAGCTAGTTCCAGGACAGGCTCTAAAAAAAAAGCTGCAGAGAAACCCTGTCTCGAAAAACCAAAAAAAAAAAAAAAAAAAAAAAAGAAAGTCATACATTATCGACAGTAACAGCACAAAAGTGAACAGAAAGCCAAGACTGGCGACATACACTTGCACCTAGAAAGTTGAGGCAAGAAGATTATTTTCAAGTCCAAGGGCAGTCTGTGCTACAACATGCCACTCTTAACTCAAGCAAACAAAAGAAAGTGTAAAGATAAACAGAAAGTATTTTATTGGTTCATATTCGTTGTATATAATGGGTTTACAAACACGTCGCGTGAGTATACCATGTACTTTAACCACACTCTCCTTCCATCCCCTCCCCTTTTCCTTCCTCCTGCTAGTGTCCTCTTTTGGCTCAGTTTCACTTCTATTCTCATGACATGTAAAAAAAAATGATTTGTGTATCTATTAAAAAAAAAAAAACCAACAACTATGATCTACAAATGACAGACAACATGGTATTTTGTCTTCCAAGTCTGACTTTTTCACTTAGTATGATCTCTGGTTGTATCCATTTTCCTGCAAATAATGTAATTTCATTCTTTAGAGCTGAAATTCTGACGGACTATAAGGAATATTTTATTATTTGTTGACTATTATGAATAGTGCAGCAATTAATATAGTTAGTTATCTGTGGGACGCTGACTTTAGGGTGAATACCAAGAGTTATAACTGCCATTTAACAGTTTAGTCCTTTTTTGTTTGTTTTTTCAAGGCAGGGTTTCTATGTCCTGGAACTCACTCTGTAGGCAAAGCTGGCCTTGAATTCAGAGACCTACCAGTCTCTGACTTCCAAGTACTGGTACTAAAGGTGTGTGTGTTACTACCACTGCCCAGCCTAGCTCTACTCCCCTGCCCCCCCCGGCCCTGTTTTTCAAGACAGGATAAGCCTGTCCTGGAACTTGCTCTGTAGCCCAGGTTGGCCTCAAACTCACAGAGATCTGCCTGCTTATGTCTCCCAAGTGCTGGGATTAAAAGCATGTGCCACCACCACCTGGCTATTTTTATCTTTTGAAAACAAGTGTGTGCATGTGCCAATATACATGCATGCAGACACCACAGGGTAATCTCCAGTGTCATCCTCAGAAATGTCCACATGCAGCCAGTCACAGTGGCACACACCTTTAACACAGCAGTCAGGAGGCAGCGGCAGACATATCCCTGTGATATGAGTCCAGCCTGGTCTACAAAGTGAGTTCTAGGACAGCCAGGACTGTACAGAGAAACCCTGTCTCAACACCTCCCCCATAACAAATAAATAAGTAAATAGAAACACCCACCTTCTTTGAGATGAGGTTACTGGCTGTGCTGCACCAACTAGACCAGACTGGGTGGCAGCAAGCCAGAGGACCCCAGTCTCTGTCTCCAGGAATTAAACTCAGATCCTCACGCTTGCAAGGCAAGCACTCTACCAATAAATCCATCTCTTCAGCTGCTACGTATTTATAGTCTTGCTGGGAATCTCCATACCAGTTCCAAAGTGGCTCGAGTAATCTACATTCCCACTAGCAGAATGTAAGAGTTTTCTTTTCCAAAGATGGCTAGAAAATATCAATGTCCTGGTCCAAAGATGGTTTGGTGGGTGAGGGCATTTGCCAAAGACCTGAGTTTAATTCCTGGGACGCACAAGGTGGAAGGAAGATCTGATTCATGCATGTGGTCCTCTGACCTCCACAAACCTGTAATGTGAGCTGACATCAATCCTGCCAATGTATGAACATCTTCATTGTCTCTACAGCAGCCCTTTTGGAAATGATGATTTATAATTTAATCCCATTAAATTATAAATAACTTCCCTAGAACATTCTGCTATCCAGAATCTTGTCTTTTTAAACAGAACCTTACAAAAATGTTAAAATTATGATTTAAAGTGACTAAAAGTAATCATGAAAAATGTCTGAAACTAAGAATTTCAGATCCTCAGAAACTCCTTAATTCCTACCATCTGTTTCAAAACCTAAGTAAAACAAACTATTCATGAGTTTTATTCCAAACTCACAAAGTTTAATCCTAGTTAGTTCACTGTCAGGCATTCTCTAGGTCTAGCTACACATTTCTAAAGCACATTATTGTTCAAGTTGGTGTAATGGTGTTTGGCCAAAACTATCTCAGGGCCTGTACCTAGAGGCCTGTAGGACAGAAAATGCCTGGCTCGAGTTCAAAAGATAGTCTTAAAGCTACCGGGGGGGCGCGGGGGGGGGTGAAACAGCAAAATCTAGGTAGCTGCCCCTCCAGCCAGAGAGAGAGGGCTTGGCTGGAGGTACCCCCACATCACGCAATGACACTTAACCCATATAAGCTGACGCTCACAGTAATAAACTGAGCGCACTCACCTTTCCCTAGGGAATAAGGCTAGGCAGGCCTGGCACAATGGCACGTATTTGTAATCCCAGCACTTTAAAGAGCCATGAGTCTCAGGCCAGCCTGAGCTACACAGTGAATGCCAGGCCAAGCAAAGCTTTATTCATAGTGAGCTTTTTGTCTTAAATAAAAATACAATTCCTCTTGGGTTACCTTTGAAGGCATATGTCATCAGAAACCCTACTTGGTCATCTGACAGTGGCTGAGAAGTTAAACTGAGAGTATACGTTCAATCCCAAAGGAATGTTAAGCAGAATTCAGGAACACTAGTTCATGTTCCCACAATGTCATCTCAAATAATTGATTAATGTGACCTAGAAAGACTTTCGGGAACAATTACTTCAGAACAAAGGAATAGCACCTTGTTGGGTGTGGTAGCTCATTCACATAGTCCTAACACTCTGGAGGCTAAGGCAGAAAGACTGCAAGTTCAAGGCCAACCTGAGCTATCACCGTGTGTGTGTGTGTGTGTGTGTGTGTGTGTGTGTGTGTGTGTGTGTGTGTGTGTGTGAAATCTCATTCTTCTCCCAGAAAGACTGCAAGTTCAAGGGCCAACTTGAGTTATCACCTCACCCTACCCATGGATGGGTGGGTGTGCGTGTGCACGGGCGATCGTGCATGCAAAATCTCACATTCTTCTCCTAAATCATATTTCTATGTTCGAGTCAAAATCCATCTTACCTGATAAACTACACTGAAATAATACAAAAATAATAAAATAAACTCATATCCCCTCCATATACAAATTTCAGTATAAAGTCTATTATCACCAGCCTACTGTCATAATTTCCACATACATTCTGAATATACAAAACTAAATACTATTTAAATACAAAAATCTTATGTTTAACCTTAAAGAAAGCCAGACAAAGAGGTACAGGCCTTTAAAGGCAGCACTCTATGGAGTAAGATCTTAGTTCAAGGCCAAAATGGTTTTCAATAAGGATAATCAAAACAACAGGAAAAAAAAACACTCAAAAATTAACAGATACCAACATTAGGCAAGTCAAAAGTACCTATTAACCAGGATGAAATGCTCACTTATTTGGGTAAAAATAGTCTAAGAAAATCAGAAGTTGGTTAGAAGCATATATAGCTCAATGGTACAGTGCTTGCTTAGTGTGCACAAGGCAGTTAGAATGGCAGTGCTATCAAAGGAAAAAGTATGAATGGAAGGCTAACCTTTAAGTTTATAACAAATGTAATAAGTAACTTTGTCATGTGAGAAATCCTAAGTTTAAGGGGGGAAGGGAACCCTGCTAAGGGTAAGTTCTGGTCCAGGGAGGAGACTGCTAAGGTTGATGGATCTCCCTGCCATTCACACACACACAATAGCAAAGTAAAGGTCACATCAATGTCTTCTGATTACAACTGTGCAGATGGACTACAGGGAAACCCTGTCTCGAAAAAAAAAAAAAAAAAAAAAAAAAAAAAACAAACAACTGTGCAGATGGGTAGCTCATATCTTAAAATTCTTTTAGGGACTGGAGTTAAGCACTAGCTGCAGAGCTCACACCGATTAACCCCCTCACATGGAGATGATCCCTACTGAAAAGGAACAAACTTTTCCACAGCCAGAAGAGGAGGGTGCACAGAAAGCAATATCCCAGAAGAAACCGAAGAAACAAAACGTATAGCATGGGAATAAATTCAGCATAAAATAAATGCAGCTAAAGAAAAAAAAAAGCACTAGCTGCTTTTCCTAGAGGACTAGGGTTCAATTCCCAGCACCCATGTCTCTAACTCCAGTTCCAGGAGATCTCTTCTGGCCTCCATGGGCATCAGGCATGCCAGTGACACCCATAAACATAAAACAATTTTTTAAAATAATAACAATTTCTTAAAAATTTAAACTGCAATTTAAAAACTGTGTGTGCACACACTAAGTTCCCTAGAACATTGTTCCTCTTCTCTATGTGGGTCTCAGGAATCAATCTCAGGCTTGGCAACAAATACCTTCACATGCTGATCAGTTCAAGGGCCCTTAAAGTTCTTGAGTATATTTTAAGTGGAAAAACATTTTCCAAGTAGCCCAGAAGACAAAAATTGTGATCCTGAGACCACAGAAACAACTATAAGCTACTATCACTGCTTTACCAAAAACAGGAGTAGGAAGAAAAGCAGAAGAAAGAGGGGAGGAAGAAAATTAGACTTCAAATTAAAGCTACTATAAATAGGGGGGAAAAAGTAAGTACTTAATAAGAAACTATTGCTGGGGGTGGGAATGTAGCTCAGAGTGCTCACCTATCATGCACTAAGCCTTGGGTTCGTTTTCCAACACCCATAAACCAAGTATGGTGGCACATGAGAGATGGAGGTGGAGGATCAGAAGTTCAAGGTTGTCTCAGTTACATGGTAAACTGGAGGCCAGTCCAGATCCTTCTTTTTTTTTTTTTTTTTTCGAGACAGGGTTTCTCTGTAGCTTTGGAGCCTGTCCTGGAACTAGCTCTTGTAGACCAGGCTGGTCTCGAACTCACAGAGATCCGCCTGCCTCTGCCTCCCGAGTGCTGGGATTAAAGGCGTGCGCCACCGCCGCCCGGCCAGATCCTTCTTTCAAAAACAAACACCAACAGCATCTACCTACCTACTCTTAACCTGACTAAACAGTAGCTTGGTGGAAGCAGATGCTGTCTTAGAATCCAGTGCCAGCATTTCTATAAGGTATGAATTCCTTATAGAACAGTAAAAACCATACTAAAATTTCACATTATTTCAAATCTGAACGCATTAGGCTCCAACAATATTAAAATAATCCAATTCTGCAACATAAAATTAATAGGCAAGCTAAACTAAAAAATTTTTTTCAAGGCTCATGATATAACAAAATACAAGGAAAATATTCTTTCTGTGCTACCTCTCTTGGTATCATTTTAATCACTGCCATTTCTGCTGTATGTCGATCAGTTTAAGACTGGTTACTTAGTTCTATGTGCACAGGCTGTGTTTAAGAAGCAGATTTTACCATATATAGTTTCTTCCTTGTAGCGCTGTGGTTTGAGCAGGCTCTCTACTTCCTACTGAGTCATCAAATGGTAAGAAGTACAATGTTCCTTAAGGCAAAATAAACAAAAGACCTGTCTACATTTGATATCAAAGCAACTTTTTCCTTAAATGAAAAAGATTCAAAGCTGGGCAGTATGACACATGCCTTTAATCCCAGCTCTCAGAAGGCAGAGGCAGGCAGACCTCTGTGAGTTTAAGGCCAGCCTGGTCTACAGAGCAAGCTCCAGGACAACCAGGGCAACACAGAGAAACCGTGCCTCTAAAAACAAAACAAAAAGATTCAAAAACATTTATTTTATTTTTAAACATTTTATTAGTTTTTTGAGAATTCTGAGCAACATGTTTTGATCATACTCACCCTGCTGCCCCCAACTCTGCCCCAGATCCACACCCCCTTCCCTTCCCACTCAACTTTGTCTTCTTTTTCCCACCAAGGCAAGTATGTTCGATTATTCTTGGATATACAGCCTTCCATAGGAATGCGGCCGACTTATCAGGGGCTACATTATTAGAGAAAATGGTCCGACTCTCCTCACCACAGCAGCTAAAAATTCCCAACAGCTCCTTGCCTGGGGTGGGACTTCAGGAAGTTAGCATCCCCTCCATGCAGGAATCTGGCCTTATGTGTGCTGTCACAACTGCTGAGGTCCTAGAGTCCAGGAGTATTGTTTCTTGTGGTGACCCACTGCCTCGGGCTCTTCCTTCCACCACCTCTTGTGCAATGATTCCTGGGCCTCTGGAGACATGGTATCACTATGTAGACAGGGCTAGCCTTGAACTGGTGATTTTCCTGCTTTAGTGGCGCCCAGCAGGATTTTCTTGTCTTTTGAGACAAGGCCTCACATAGCCCGGGCTGATCTTGAATTCCTCATCCTTCTGCCTCTCCACCCCAGCACTGGAATTGCAGGCATGCTCCATCACACTCACTGGGATTTCTAAACTCTCATTTGAGCTTGTTCATTTTGTATTTTTTCCATTAATAATTGGTGGTGCTTGTATTTTAACTTCACAGTGGCCATTCTTATTTGAGGCCAACGGTTGTCCTGTTAGGCCATTGCCTTTCACAAGGTGAAACTCAAGTTCTTGTTTTGTTTTTACTTAAAATATTCCTTAATTAAACATAAAAATGAGCTGAAGCCTGATAGATTATAATCAACTACAAATGTGAATTTTAAGTATAACATTCCTCTAGCACCATAAATGTCTAAGTACAACCATTAAACTTTATTAAGCATTGTGCCAACAACATGGCAGTCACTTTGGAGATATGCAGTTTGTTGGTGAGTGCAGTAACTATTGGTGAGTTTATATTGAAGTTTGGTAACATATATTAACACCAGGAACTTGGACTCAATTTGAAAGGAATCAAAATTCACAGCTAAAGAGGTATCCTGACTTTTGCCTAAATGGCTACTTTTAGAAGCCCTATTCTAGAAAGAAGTTTCTTTCTCTGTGCTACTGAAACAAGAGTCTCGTTGTGGGTAATGGGAAAATTGAGCAGGTCTAGCACCTAGCATGTGATCAAAAGAACACACCTATACTTCCAGAATCCAATTACGGGCCTGCAAGAAGAATTAAAAATTTTAACATCTCTTGGGGCTGAAGAGATGTGGTTAAGAGCACTTGATCTTGCAAAGGATCTAGGTTTGATTCTCAGTATGCACATGGTGCCTCACAATCATCCCATACCAGAGGATCCCATCCCCTCAGGTACCAGGCTCACATATGATGCACATACACACATGTAGTCAAAACACCTATACACACAAAAATATAACAAATCTTAATTTTTTTTAAAATTTAACTTCTCAGGGTTGGAGAAACCACCTCAGAAAAAGCATTTACCTCCTGTGTCTAAATTCTTGGGTTCAATCCCAGCATCATTAAAAAAACAAAAACAAAAAACAACCTCTTAAATAGTCCACATTTTAAAATCTAAAGTACACAAAAGATAAATGAAGCCACCATTGATTCTTCTGCAACCATCTCCCATGTGCAGGGATTATAGGTACATGCCACATTTGGTTTGTGAAGTGCTGGAGAAGGACCCACTGGTTTCTCAAACATCAGGCAAGCACTCTACCTTATGAGCTAACATCTCCAGCCTCCGGTCCATGTGTATGAGGGTTCACGTGTAAGAGTGCAGGTGAATGCATGCTATGGTACCCACTGGACATTAGAGGACATCAGGCGTTGGTCCTCATCTTTCACCCTGATTGAGACAAGGTATTTTGTTGTCCACTGCTACGTACACAGCACCAAGACGACTTCAGAAGAATAAGTAGTTAAGAAACAAAACATAGACTCTAAGCAGCTCTTAGTCCTCAAATATTTTTTAGAAACACCACAACTTTCCTAACCGTGACATGATTTAAGCCAGGGCTATATATATGAGTATATAAGATTACCAGAGCTATTTGATTCACAGCCATCAATGTCTACAAAAAATATGGATAGTTTATATATAACTACAAGAGTAATATCAAGCCGGGCGGTGGTGGCGCACGCCTTTAATCCCAGCACTTGGGAGGCAGAGGCAGGCGGATCTCTGTGAGTTCGAGGCCAGCCTGGTCTACAAGAGCTAGTTCCAGGACAGGCTCTAAAACTACAGTGAAACCCTGTCTCAAAAAACCAAAAAAAAAAAAAAAAAAAAAAAAAAAAAAGAGTAATATCAAAACAAAACTTTTTGTTTGAATTAATTCCTTTCATTTATGCCATAGTAACTGATCTTTGTGTCCTAAGAATTGGATTAAAAAAAAAAAAAAAAAAAGGAAGACGAGACGGGAGTCTCACTATGTAGAAACGGGGATTTGCCTGTCTCTGCCTCCCAAGTGCTGGCCTAAAAGACTATGCCACCCCCGTAGTCTTTTTAACAACATTTTAAAGACTTAGTTCTATTTTAGGTGTATGTGTACCACATGTGTGCCTGGTACCCACAGAAGCCAAAAGAGGGCACTAGATGCTCTGGAACTGGAGTTACAGATGGCTGTAAGCTGCCATGCAGATGCTGGGAGTCAAACTTGGGTCTTCTGCAAGAACAAGTGCTCTTAACTGCTGAGCCATCTCTTTGGTTCTAAAGTAGTATCTTTTTTAACAAGCACTTTTATAAGACTCTTAGGAAAGTTTAAATTTTATAGTTTAGTGTAAATATAGTGCAACAATACATGCTTTGTTTAAAAAAAATTTTCTCCTGATAATTTAGAAGCTTTATTGGAAGCTAGGTAGAATACTATCTAGCTTTCCTCACTGCTTTATCTCAAAGAATGAGATTCATTTTATGTATCCCTATACGAAGCCTGTAAACATAAATATTTGTAATGAATATTTTTCCGCTACTAAACCTTCGGCATATCACATCAGTGGGACATGTCCCTCTGTATTACGATACTTATCCTATTCTAGTCTAATTTTAACTTAGTTTGAAGGAGACTGGTACAATAATTGTCAAAGAATGGCACTGGATACCAGGTCCTTTCCCCACCTCAACAACCTAGCTTCCAAAATGATAACTCAAGAAAATCTATTTTAATTTGTATGTCACATTTGTGGCAAAGGAGAAATGTCACAAAATGTTGCAACACTAAAACAGTTAGAAATCACTAAAGAATTCATTCAAAGGAAACATTTTCATCTTCAAAATTGGGGCTTTGAGGCTTTTTAATGGGGATAGAAGGAAATCACTTGCAAATAGTTTTCAAATCGGTGATCTAGTCTGATTTTGACAATTTTAGAGTCTTTAAGTCTGTATCCTGTACTTAAAGGGAAAAAAATAGAGGAAGGAAGGAACTGATCCACTTCCCCCTAGAATTAACTGGAGACTAGGTCTTCTAAGTCTTCCCACAGAGTCGACGATCTAGGAGGGGTTGCATGCAGAGCAAAGGGTGAAGAAGGAGCTGCCGACCTTCCCTCAAAACCACGGGCGGCAGGGGCAGCCCACACACTCTCCGGGGGCAGACGGGAAGCCAAGGGCTAGGGCCGCGGTCCAGGGCCTGACAGCACTTCCCCTTTTTTCTGCGGAACCCGTTTCCTGCCTCGCATTCGGCATCTTCAGCTATACAGGAAGAGGAAGGCCGCTGGGTCTTGTATGAAACACAGACGAGGCTCGGAAATGGAGACCTCCTCGGCACCCAGGAACCGGGCCCACCGCCACCCAGACCCACAGAGGATCACGGCTCTCGGGACGCGGGGCACAGGCGGATGCTCGGGGGCGTGTGGGGAACGGCCTCGCCGCCTTCGGCTGCACGATGGGCAACCTTGTCCCCGGCCACCGGCTCAGGGCCGGCCCGCACCTCCGAGAGCCGCCCGACGGCCCGCGCCCCCGCCGGCGTCCCCCCCCCCTCCCGAACCCGCCCGCGCGCCTGCTCGCGCCCCCGCTGCGCAGCCCCGCAGCCAAGGGTCCACGCGCACCCCGCATATCTACGCGGCCGCCCCGTCGGCTCTTACCCCAGTGCCGTTGTCGCACACCACCACCTTCCTGCCCTGGCTGTCCATGGTTCGCCCTGGAGAGCCGCCGCCCGGCTTGGCCTGCTTCCTCCTCCGCGAGGCCCCGCCCTCGGCCCTTCGCTCCGCCCAAGCCGGAAGTTCCCTCCCGGCCGCCGCGCCCAGCGAGCGGCGACTGGCAGCCGAGGAGGCCAATAAGAATCGGCCGGCGCCGGCTCGCCCTCTCGCCGCGCTCGCATCCGGCCCCGCGCCCGGCGTGCGGGGCGGTGGCCCGGTCCCAGGTGTCTCGGCACTAAGGGCGCGGCACGGCTGGTTGTTGCTGGGGCTGGCCGGTGGTGGAGCGCAGGTGTGCAGCGGAGCGGGGTGGAGCAGCCGGCTGGGAAGCCCGAAAGCATCTGGAGCTCCCGAGGCGGGATGTGTCACCGCTCCTAGGCCTTGGCGGATACACCTATACCTGTTTGCAGCCTCCCGTTTGCTCCGTACCTCCAGCTGCAGCTGCAGTATAGCCCGGCGGGATGCTGTCTCACTTCCTTCTTTTTCAAACGGGAACTCGCTATGTTGCTAGGCGCTGGCCTCAAATTCGTGACCCTCCGTAGCCTCCCTTAGAAACTGGGACGAGTGCTACTCACACCTCTTTTAAAAATAAAATATGCACACACACGAATGTAGTCACGGTTTTGAAATCAGACAACTCCAAGATGGACGGGGTGGCTTTAATTCCAGGATGCGAAAAGCAAAAAGCAGGCAGAATGATATGGGTTGGAGTCAACCTGGTCTACATAGCGAGTTTCGGGCCAGCTAGAACTATATATAGTGAGACCCTGTCAAAGTGAAAGAAAGAATAAGACTTTAGCTGGGCAGTGGTGGCGTGTCTTTAGTCCCAGCACCCAAGGAGGCAGAGGCAGGCAGATCTTGATTTCGAGGCCAGCCTGGTCTACAAAGCTAGTTCTAGTGCAGCCAAGGCTACACACACACACACACACACACACACACACAATTCTGTCTCAAAAGTTTCATTTAATTTTATTTTTTTTTTTTTCGTTTTCTGAGACAATCTCACTGTCTTTTCTTGGCTGACCTGGAGCTCAACCCTCTGACTCACAGAAACACAGAAATGGGCCCCCCTCTGTCTTCCAAGTGCTGGGATTAAAGGCAAGCAGCGCTGTGTCCTGTACAACTCCACTTTTGATTCTGGCCCTGACAGTGAAATGTTTTGTGGTATACGCAGGACTTTGTGCGGGGGGGGGGGGGGGGGGGGGGGGGGACACGGACGGACGGACATTATCACCGCTAAATGCGCAGGTGATTGTGAGCATTCCAAGCTGAGAGCAAGCGTTAGCTCAGTGGTAGCATTTTAACATTAAATACATACTTCTGAGCCTGGTTCTCATTATCTGTAGTATCTACATCTGTCTTTTGTGACTGCCCTTGTTCTAAAACCCAGCTTGTTACATCTTCCTAAAGATTTTGGGCACAACCAAGCCCGTCGTGGTCTCGGTCCTAACTAAACAGGAAATGATGAAGCTTTTGCTTTTTTAATTTCCTCCTGTCAAGGCTCCATCACCTTACACAATATAAATTGCAAGATACTAGTGTACCCTATTTAATTAAATTTTAGGCCTAGCACTCCCTTAGGTTGCTGGGTAAATATGAAAGATACCCTACATAACCTTACTGGCTGAACTTCTCAAATTTCATGGTTTTGTTACATATGTTACTACCTAAACTCAAGTATTTATTATTGATACTTAGTGTTTCCAAGTTTAATATTAGTGATTAGGTCAGCAAGACGGTTCAGCAAGTAAAGAAGCCTGCTTGATGACCTGAGTTCAATCCCTTGGACTCACAGTGTATATACATACATATGCATACACACACACACACACACACACACACACAGAGCTCAAGGATATATAGAATCTGGATGTTAAAAATAGTTTGCAATCGAAAAGAGAACCAAGGACGAGGGCCGTGGCTCAGTTGCAAAAGGCTTGCCTGCCAGGCACTGAGTCCTGGGTTCCATCCCCGGCCATCAAGCTACTCAGCTCCCCCAGGAGGCGGAGGCAGCAGAAGAGGAGGAACACAAGGTCTGCGGGGGCAGGGATAAATTTAAATCTCTGATGGAAAATGAAAAAGAGACTTTCCGTGGCCAAGCCTCCCAGCAACAGCCTGTGAAACAGCTTTTTCATATGTTGCTTCAAGGCCTGAAAGTCTAGCTAGAAACAACTAAATGTGATCTTGGTAAAAGAGAAAAAAAAAAAAAGCCAAGAAGACTGGACTCAGGCCCGCTCTGCCTACCTCTTCTGTCTGCTTTCCCCTGGGATTCCAGATTTTTTTGGGGGGGGGTGTTGTTTGTTTTGTTTTGTTTGTTTCTGAGACAATTCTCACTCATATCCAAGACTAGTCTTGCTAGGCAGCCTAGGCTGAACTCCCAGCCATCCTCCTGCCTCATACTCCTAAGTTTGAGGGTTATAGGCATAAATAACCACACCAGACCTTCCATGTTGCCTTTTCTTTTTAAGATTTATTTGTTTTATTTGTACGTGTGTGTCTGTGAATGAAGGTATATGCAGGTACCCATGGAGGCTAGAAGGGGACATTGGATCCCTGGGAGCTGGAGTTACAGGTATCTTTAGGCCATGTGACTTGGATGCTGGGTTCTGAACACTGGTCCTTTGCTAGAACTGTAAGTGCTCTCAACTGCTAAGCCTTCTTTCTAGCTCCCCTCCTGTAGGCTTCTTACCTGTATTCAGGGGTGATGGTTAATACTGGTTGTGAATTTGATGTCTACAATCACCTAGGAGACACACCTCCAGGCACATCTGTGAGGCTTATTTAGATTAAGTGAGCCTTGGGGGCATACCTGTGAGGGTTATCTTGGTTAGGTTGAGAGAGGATGATGCATCCTAAAGGAAAGTGGCACCTAACAGAAGGTGGCACCATTCCCTAGGCTAGGGTTCTGGACTGTTTAAAAAGAGGGAGCAGCAGCGTTCCTCTTCCTGTCTCCTGACTTCAGATGCAGCATCTCCATCACCATGCACTATGTGTATCCTTGAGCTATGTACCAACACTCTGTGTGTTTCTGTGTCTCTGTCTTGGTTTTTTTGAGACAGGGTTTCTCTGTGTAGCTCTGGCTGTCCTGGACTCACTCAGTAGACCGGGCTGTCCTCGAACTCAGAGATCTGCCTGTCTTTGCCTCTCAAGTGCTGGCACTAAAGGTGTGAGCCACCACCACCCCAGTCACTCTTTCTCTCCTAAGCTGTAGTTATCACAATATTTTATCACAGCAACAGGAAGAGTAACTAAGACAACGGCCTTATGTCCATGGAGATTGCCTCCTACAGCTACTGGTGAGTGGAGCCATGAGCCGAGCCGTGAGCCTCCTTCCTCCCTCTCTAACTTCTATTCCCAGTTTCAGAAAGGAGAGAAGGTGGAAGTTAATGCTCGTTCTCTAAAGTAGCAGTGGTTCTCAACCCCTGGGTCGTGACCTCTTTGGAGGTCAAACAACCCTTTCACAGGGGTGGCCTAAGACCATTGGAAAGCATAGATATTTACATTACAATGTGTAACAGTAGCAAAATTATAGTTATGAAATAGCAACAAAAGTAATTTGATGGTGGGAGTCACCACAACATGAGGAACTGTATTAAAGGATTGCAGCTTTAGGAAGGTTGCAAATACTACTATAAATGAAAAAAAAAATGAAACTTACTCCCTGGCAATGCTGAAGCAGGCAGGGGCAGCCCATTTATGGGGGTTCTGGGGGAACTTGTCCATAGTGGTTTCATGGTCTCTTCCTCAAGAGGGCACCAGATCTCATTACAGATGATTGTGAGCCACCATGCGGCTGCTGGGGATTGAACTCAGGACCTATGGAAGAGCAGGCAGTGCTCTTAACCACTGAGCCATCTCTCCATTTCATTTTGGCCCAGTGGTGTTGGTAGTCCACCTTGCTCCCTAATTTTGACTGTTATGTTCAGCACATGGAGAAGACTATCTGATGGGGCCTCCAGTCCCTAAGTGACGGGTGGCGCTGTCTCAGGTGCTCTGCCTGCCTTCTGAGCTGTTACAACACAACCTCCGTAGTTTACATTACTACATTTTCTGATGCTGGGGGATTAAAAGTAAAACAGATGATTTAAAATATGTGAGAGGAGGCTGGGGATATATCTCAGATGGCAGCAGAGTGTGGATGAAGGCCTGGGTTAGATCTTAGTACAACATAAACTGGATATGGTAGCACACACATGTAAGCCCATCCCTTGGGGACAGAGGCAAGGGGACCAGAAGTTCAAAGTCATTCTCTATATAAGAAGTTCTCTCTCTCTCTCTCTCTCTCTCTCTCTCTCTCTGTTCAGGGAGGATATGGGTAAGCTCTATGCAAATATCCCTTTCTAGCTAAAGAACTTGAGCATTTGTGCATTTGGTGTTTGTGGTGGTTTGAATGAAAATTTGAGTGTTTGTTTCCCAATTGGTGGACTGTTTAGGAAGGATTAGGAGGTGTAGCCTTATTGAGAAGGAGAATGAGTTTCACTGGGGGTGAGCTTTGAGGTTTCCAAAGGCCATGCCAAGGCAAATCTTACTTTCTCTTTGCCTCCAATTAAATGCTTTTTTTTTTTTAAATATATAAGAGTTACCTTTGGTCATGGTGTTCCTTCCCAGCAGTTGAACAATACCAAACACAGGGCCCATGTGAGAAATTTAGCAAAAGATGTTTCTCAGTGCCTGTGTCAGTGAAAACACTTAAAACCCAATCTTTTTAAAAATAATTTATTTGTATTTTATGTGCATTGGTGGTTTGCCTGCATGTATGTCTGTCTGTGTGAGGGTGTCAGATCTCCTAGTACAGGAATTACAGTTGGGAGCTGCCATGTGGATGCTGGGAATTAAACTCAGGTCCTCTGGAAGAGCAATCAGTGCTCTTAACCGTTGAGCCATCTCTTCATCCCCCAAACCCAGTTTTTTAGTAAGTATAGCATTGGTTATTTTTAGCTGGTTACCAGATTTCACAATAGATCCTTGGCTGTATCCCTCTTACCTAACTGAAATGGTATATCCTATGATCAGTACCTCCCCACTTCCCCTTTCTCCCCTGGAAAACACTGTCCAGTTTTCTGCCACCAAGTTAGAACTTAAAATTTTATTACATTGACCACACATAAAAATAAACTTTATTACAGTTGACCCACGCAGACGTGTTCACATGCCTCACCATCCCTGTGTCTGGCTAGAGTCTGGCGCACAGCTTCAGGGGCTAATGGAGATCTGATCACATGGACCTTCCAGGCAGCTGTGCTCCTTAAGTTACAGTGTAAAAAGAGAAAGAAGATAATCACAAGAAACCAGAACACAAAACACTGCCTTGAAACATTGTTGGTATTCCCGGCCTGTGACTAGGGTTAAACTTCTCACAGAAGCAAGAACATTCCAGGCTTCTGGCCAAGACAGAGCTGATTGTCAAGGACAAGAGGCAGAGCTGATCTTTCCCCAGAACTCCCTGCAACAGCCTGGCCAGATTCTGTCTCCTGTTCTCATCACACTGACAGTCCGACCTACTATATTCGCTACTTTTGTATTGCTGTGCTGAAACACCATGACCAAAGCAACTTAGAGAAGAAAGGTCTATTTGGGGCTTAAGGTTGCGGAGGGATAATGGTCCACGATGGTGTGGGGTGGTAGCAGGCGTCAGGTAGCTGGACTAGCTGCTGAGAGCTCACATCTTGAACTACAAACTGGAAGCAGAGAAAGTATGCTAGAAGTGGTCGGCTTGAAAATCTCAAAACCGGTCCCCATACCTCCTAAAACTCACCAAACAAGGCCACCCACTACCTGGAGACCAAATATATAAATGCCAGGGATTTGTGGGGAACATCTCGCCATACCTATTTTGGAGACTGAAGAAGGAAGATGACTTAATCTCACAGGTTCAGAGTCAGAGATGCTGTCTCAAAAAGAAAAAAAAGTAAATAAATAAAGTTAGTGTCAGGTTTTTTTTTTGTTTTTGTGTTTTGTTTTGTTTTGTTTTTGCTATGAAGATATACCATGACCACAGCAACATTTAATTTAATTGAGTTGGCTTGCTTACAGTTTCAAAGGTTCAGTCCATTATCATCATGGCGGGGAGCATGACGGCCTTCAGGTAGACATAGTGCTGGAGTAGGAGCTGAGTCCTATATCCTATAGGCAACAGGAAGTTGGTGAGACTCTGGGCAGTATCCTGAGCATAGGAAACTTCAAAGCCAGTCCCCACAGTGACACACTTCCTCCAACAAAGCCACACCTCCTAATAGTGCCATTCCCTATGAGATTATGGGGGCCAATTACATTCAAACTACCACAGTTAGGTCAGGCGAGTAGTGAGGGGGTGCAGTTCAGATACTTGGCTGGCGCTGGTGAGACAATAAGCTAACTGCTGGTGCTGAGAAGGCGCATGCAGCTCGCGGGCCTAAAACCAGGGAGACTCACTGACAAGGTGAACCCTCAGAAAAACATACATAGACCCATCTGGAAAGCTGAAATAGCCAAGATGGCCTGACAAAATTGGGAGCATGGGGGTGGGGGGGAGAAGGGAGGGTGGAAGGACAAGAGGAGGGGAAAAGGGGAGGGGGGAGAGAACTTGTGGGAACGGGATAGTCAGAATGGAGGAAGGACAGAGAGGGAGAGCAAGGAAAGAAGATATCTTGATTGAGGGAGCCATTATGGGGCTAGCAAGAAACCTGGTACTAGAGAAATTCCCAGGAATCCATGAGGATGGCCCCAGCTAAGACCCTAAGCAATAGAGGAGAGGGGGCCCGAACTGGCCCTGCCCTGTAGTCAGACTGATGAATACCTTAAATGTCACCATAGAACCTTCATCTAGCAACTGATGGAAACGGAGGCAGAGACCCGCATCAGAGCCTTGGGCTGAGCTCCTGAAGTCAAGCTGAAGAGTGGGAGGAGTGAGAATATGAGCAAAGAGGTCAAGACCATAATGGGGACACCCACTGGAACAGCTTACCTGAGCTAAGGGGAGATGGCCAACTCCAGCTGGCCAGGGAAGGATGCAGCATAGGTTCCAAACTGGTTCCTCTGAATGTGGGTGACAGTTGTATGGCTGGGGCAAACTGTGGGGTCACTGGCAGTGGCACCAGGATTTATCCCTACTGCCTGTACTGACTTTTTGGGAACCTATTCTCTTTGGATGGATACCTTGCTCATCCTAGATATAGTAGGGAGGGCCTTGGACCTTCCACAAAGCAATGTGCCTTACCCTCTCTGAGGAGAGAATGGGAAGGTGGAGGCCATGGGAGGAGGGGAGGGTGTGGGAACTGGGATTGATATGTAAAATGAAAAAAAGATAGTTTGTTTTCTTTTTTAAAAAACAATAAAATAGGCCGGGCGGTGGTGGCGCACGCCTTTAATCCCAGCACTCGGGAGGCAGAGGCAGGCGGATCTCTGTGAGTTCGAGACCAGCCTGGTCTACAAGAGCTAGTTCCAGGACAGGCTCCAAAGCCACAGAGAAACCCTGTCTCGAAAAACCAAAAAAAAAAAAAAAAAATATCCCATCTACGAATGTAACTCAAGGTGTCGATGTGGACCTGACTGTCCCAATAGGATTGTACAAAAAGAAACACAGGATTCACTGTGCATCTTTAGAAAGAGCAACGGTTGTGGCTGGGGTGTAAAAACCCTTGTGAAGATTAAAAGAATGAGTTTTGTCATGGAATATGTTGGAGAGGGGATCACAAGTGAGGAGGCTGAGAAGCGTGGACAGTTCTATGACAACCAAGGAGTCACCTGTCTTTTTTGATCTGGACTATGAATCTGATGAATTCACAGTGGATGCAGCATGATACGGAAATGTGTCCCGTTTCGTGAATCAGAGTTGCGACCCAAATCTTCAGGCGTTCAGTGTCTTCATCGATAACCTCGATACTCGGCCTCCCAGGATAGCACTGTTTTCCACAAGAACCATAAAAGCTGGAGAGGAGCTGACTTTTGATTATCAAAGGTTCTGGAGAATTGTCTTCAGAGGCTATGGACCACAGCCCTGCCAAAAAAAAAAAAAAAAGGGTCAGAACGGAATGAAAACGTGGGGCTGAGACTTGCAGAGTTTACCTCAGTTGAAGCTTCAGGAAACAGAGCACATGATTGTGTTTTGTTCTAAGAGCTGAAAAGGTATTTTCTTTTATAATTTATATTATCAAGATTATATGTATAATCTACATATATTACGTAGATTAATGTACAACTTGTGTCTCAAGATATTTGCAAAGTACACTACTGTTGCTTTTGAAGAGAGCTGCAGGGGCCACATAAACAGAATATATTCGGTGGTTACATACTAAATATGGAAAGTGAACTATTTGCAAATCACTGTGTACTTCTTAATAGGCAAGTATCCCCTTTAGTGTGTGAAAAGCAATGAGGCAATGGCTATTGATATAAAACCTTTTATCATGACTCAAGCAGATAAATTTTTATAAAATAAAATAAATTAAAAAAAATTTAAAAAGTTTGCAGGGCCAAGGCGCTCCCTCAGTCATTTAAGTAATTAAAAAAGAAAGACAGAAAGACAGACAGAACGAAAGAAAGAAAGAAAGAAAGAAAGAAAGAAAGAAAGAAAGAAAGAAAGAAGTCAGTGCTGGCATGATGACGTACTCTCTGAGTTAGAAGCTTACCTGGTCTACATAGTAAGTCCCAGGCTAGTTCGGGCTTTATAGTAAGACCTTCAATAGGCGAGAAGGAAGATCAGGAAAGGAGGGAGGGGGAAGATGGAGTGGAGGAATGAGATCTGAGTAAGTATGTGCTGTTGACAATAGACAGCCACGCCAAGGACCATAGCCTCAGACCCATGGGCAAATGGAACAGGCTTTTTCTCCTCAGAGGGATGGATTAGCCAGAGTTTTGGTACTGTGAAGAGACATGGGAGCTTGCTCACAAGTTCAGAGATTTAGTATCATGGTGGGGAACGTGGCACTCAGGCAGACATGGTGCTGGGAAGGTAGTAGATAGTGACATCCTGATCTATAGGGGCAGCAGGAAGAGAGGAAAAGAGCTAGGCTTAGCATGGGCTTTGAAACCTCAAAGCCAACCCCAGTGACACACGTCTTCCAATCTGTCTAATCTTATCAAAGAGTTCCACTCCCTGGGTGATTAAGTATTCAAATATATGAGCCTATGGGGGACATTCTAATTTAAACCACCACAAATCGCAAAGCGTCCTTTGGTCCATATGTGAATGCTGACAGTGTGTGAAGAAAATGCCCACCACAGCTTTCTCCCCTCTGATGTTTATAGCCTGAAGGCTGCTAGCCTATGGAGACTGCTCCTGCCAAGATTAGCTAAATCTGCTTCCTTATTCAGCCTTAGGCAATAGCCCTGGTAATCTGTTCAATTCCGTCTAATCAACATGCTGAGCTCTCAGGTTGCTGAGGCTTCTCTGCCAGAGAGCCAAGACTACCTGATTCCACTTTGTCTGTGTAACTGTGCTTATTTTCCCTTTATTCCCTCTCTGCCCCAGTCAGGACAAGTTTCTGAATCTATGGAAGGAATCAGCAAGCAAGCAAGAAACCAGAGATGCTGTTACCACGGAAAGGAAAATGAATGTGTGCTATATAATCAAAATACCATACACAAAAAGGCCACGACTAACTTGGTATTTCTATTGCCTCAGAAAAGCACCATAACCAAAACCAATGTAATCTGAGGAAAAGTGAGTTTGTTTCAGTTTACCGTCGATCTCAGGTCACATTCCATTATGGAGAGATGTCGGGACCGGAGCCTGGAGGCAGCTGAAGCAGAAGCCATAAAAGTGTGCAATTTGCTGGCTTGTTCTTCATGACTTTCTCACCCTGCTTTTTAAAACTGTCCAGGCACCTGCCCCCATCAGTCCCCTGACACAGTGAGCTTGTCCTCCTATATCAATCATCAAGCAAATGCACCCCAGAGTTGCCTGCAAAGCCAGGCAGTGGTGGTGCATGCCTTTAATCCCAGCACTCGGGAGGCAGAGGTAGGTGAATCTCTGTGAGTTTGAGTTCCAGGACAGTCAGAGCTACACAGTAAAACCTTGTCTTGAAAAACAAAACTAAACTCAACTATCCTAAAACTAAAACTAACAAAACAACAGAGTTGCCTTATGACAATCTTATGAAGGCATTTTTTCAATTGAGAATTCCTCTTCCCAGTGACTCAAGCGTGTGCCAAATTGACATAAAATTAACCAACACAGTGGTACACACGTTTAATTCCAGCACTTGGTGGGCAGAAGCTGGTGGGTCTCTTAGGAGTTCCAGGCTAGCTTGTGTGTGTGTGTGTGTGTGTGTGTGTGTGTGTGTGTGTGTGTGAGAGAGAGAGAGAGAGAGAGAGAGAGAGAGAGAGAGAGAGAGAGAGAGAGAGTCGGGAGTGGGGCAGTAAAGAAACCTCTGAAATGACTGCTCCAACAGGGGGGAATTTGGTTTGGTTTGGTTTGGTTTTTTGAGACACAATTTCTCTGTGTGACCCTGACTCAGAGACCTGCTTGCCTCTGCCTAGGCATGTGCCACCATGTCCAGCAAGGGGTGAGAGGGAGAAAGGTTTTTATTGTGGATAAGAGAGAGAAAAAACATCCCTAAGGCATCTGGAAGAATTCAGAGCAGAAGGAAAAACTGAACACAGCCAGGGCTAGAAGAGCAAGAGAGCATAATGAAGACAGAGAATGATAAGAGCAAGCGGAGAGCAAGAGAGGCTAGTAACAGCAGCAAGAGCACAGCAACAGAGCACAGCAACAGAATGATTAGACTCTGACCCATGAGCTTGAGGGAGTTTAGGGCAGAGGAGGAGGCGGGAGTGTATAGGAAACTAGGGTGGTGGGATAACAAGTATTTGTGAGTAGAGACAGAGGAACCTGGAGGCCAACGTGGACTACTGTGGTATGAAACGGCAGGTGCATGGACAGCTATGTGCCTTCTACCAGAGGCAAGGAGATGGGGAACCCACTTCACAAGTTCCTGAGGAATGCTGGCTTTTATCTAACAGTCAGAAATCCTTCTGTAGTCCAACTTGAAGTAATATGGACTTCATGAGACCTAACAGCTTTACCTAAAGGGGAAAAAACAAACAATAACAGGAAGCCACATAGTGCAGTGGTTGGGTATTTAAGACCTTTCCTAACATTTAAAACAAGTTTTTATATATTCAAGGAAAGATTTGGATTCTTTCCCATAACTGAAAGTCCAGAGAAATTAATTTCAAGCATCACTGGATCTAGGCCAGTCAAAAATGTTCATTATGCATTGAGCTTTAGATCTACCTGGCAATCTCTTAGCTGTCAAACAAAAACCTAGGCATGGTCCACATGCTCACCATGAGACTAGTCACAGAAGCCAAAGAGAATTGCTTATTAATTGACGGAACATCTGTAAATATTCTCCCATTAGAATTGAGAACAGAGTTAGGCAGTGGTGGTACATGCCTTTAATCCCCGCACTTGGGAGGCAGAGGCAGGTGGATCTCTGAGTTTGAGGCCAGACTGGTCTACAAAGTGAGTTTTACAAAAACCAGGACTGCATAGAGAAACCCTGTCTCAAAAACCAACAACAAAAGAATTAAGACTAGAGAGGGGTCACCCTCAGGAACTTTGTAGCTTGTCATTTCCACAGTGAGACACATACGTTCTTGGCAGCACCAGTTTACTTCAAAGAAGATGAAAGGTGTGAAAGAACTTCTTTGTGGAGTTTGCTTTTATGGTGACAAAGTTAGCCACTGGGCAAGAACCTGCCCTTGCCTTGGCTGCTGACTGTATGCTGTCCAAAGTAGATAAGCAGAACACAAAAAAAGGTGACTGCCAAACTTTTCCAAGACAAGGTAGGCCAATCCTTCAAAATTTTTGCTTCACAGAAAAGCTTATCAGATATTCTAGGCCTGCAGGCCAAAGATAGATACCCTAATGCTGCAGAGGAACCTTGGGTGACTGTCCAGGCAGCCAGCTGTCTCTATAATTTCTAAAGTTGTGGACATGGATTGCTCTGCACTTCCTATTTACTTGGGTAATATTTTATCCTTCTCAGGTCTCTGATGGGGTTGAAGACTAGATAGCTATAGTTTTACCATTTTGTTACCGAATTTTTAAAAAAAAAATCACAAAGGAGATGTAAAGTTTATAAATAATGAGAGACATAAAAGCTTAAGTTGTTTGTCAAAAAAAGTGCTTTAAGGTCTAAAAGGATATTTTTAGATTGATAATACAAGTTATGATAGAAAATGGTTTAGGTAGAAAACTTTGGACTCAGGCTGGGGAGATGGCTCAGAGGTTAAGAGCACTGATTGCTCTTCCAGAGGTCCTGAGTTCAAGTCCCAGAAACCACATGGTGGCTCACAACAATCTCTAATGAAATCTGGTGCCCTCTTCTGGCCTGCAGGCATACATGCAGACAGAACACTGTATATAAAATAAATAAATAAATCTTTTTTTTTTTTTAAAAAAAAAAAACAACTTTGGATTCATCAAGATGGAATGAATAATAGAGTAATTTCTCCAAATTTGCCAAATACAAATGGACTGGACATGGTGAATGTAATTCTTACCTGATAAATGTTTTTATTCTATATAGTTTTACTGTGCTAGAGGTAAAACCTTCACTTTTTGTTTAGACAAAAAGGGGGAAATTTGTGGGATAAACTTTTTGTACATTGTGAAGATGTGTCTGCCTAAGGTAACTTCTGGTTGGTTTAATAAAGAGCTGAATGGCCACTGGGCCGTCATTAATCCCAGCACTCGGGAGGCAGAGGCAGGCGGATCTCTGTGAGTTCGAGACCAGCCTGGTCTACAAGAGCTAGTTCCAGGACAGGCTCCAAAGCTACAGAGAAACCCTGTCTCGAAAAAAAACCAAAAAAAAAAAAAAAAAAACCAACCAAACAAACAAACAAAACAAAACAAAACAAAAAGCTTAATGACCAATAGTTAGGCAGGAAGGGCAGGTGGGAGCTCTAGGCAGAGATAGGAACCCTGGGAGGAAGAGAGGTGAGAATTGCCAGCCATACATGGAGAAAGTGGGGCACATAATACTGAGCAGAGGTAATGAGCCATGTGGAAGAAATTAGATTAATATAAATGAATTAATTTAAGTTTTAATAGCTAGTTGGGAACAAACCTAAGGCCAAGCTTTCATATTTAACAAGACATCTCCCTATCACTATTTGGGAGAAAGCCTGGCTGTATGCCTCAGGCACCAGATAATCACATGATGCTCAGATATGCATACAAGCAAACATTCATACACATTAAATCAATGCTTCAATTTTCTGTTTGTTTTTTGTTTTGTTTTGTTTGTGGGTTTGTTTGTTTGTTTGTTTGTTTTGGCTTTGGTTTTTAGTTTTTGGAGACAGGGTTACTCTGCGTAGCCCTGATTACCCTGTAACTCACTTTGTAGATCAGGATGTCCTCGAACTCGGAGATCTGTCTGCCTCTGCCTCCCAAGTTCTGGGATTAAAGGTGTGCTCCACAGTGCCTGGCAAAATTAAAAAAAAATTTAAAAAGACCTATGTAAGCACCTCCATTGCTCAAAGGCGTGAGGCTACGACAATTGTCCATGATATCAAGGACAGTTTATAAATGAAATGGACATAATTTCTTTAGAGAATTTCGGTCTAAACCAAGGAGACAAACATGACTCACAAACAATGTAGACAAATAATTTTTTTTCCCGAGACAGGGTTTCTCTGTGTAGTCCTGGCTGTCCTGGAACTCACTCTGTAGACCAGGCTGGCCTGGAACTCACAGAGATCCACCTGCCTCTGCCCACCAAGTGCTGGGATTGGAGGCGTGTGTATCACCATGCCTTCAGTCACCGCAAACAGAGGGCCTAATGAGATGCCTGCCTGCCGTTCGAGCACCGAGAAGATGTGCTGCCCAGGCCCTGGAGGGCACCTCAAGTCTGGAGCTGTGTGAGCATGCCCGGTTCCGTTGTTCTGGAACCAGGAGCAAGACTGAAGCTTGAGGCTGAGAGATCTTGTACGGGAGGGGGATGAGGTGGGGACGGGAGTCGGGGAGTGGGGGGGTTATACTGGGAGGCTCCACCAAAAATACCAACCAGACATCTGGGTCTGCGTGCACCTGTCTGTCACTGTGTTTAGCAGGGACAGACCCGGGCTTGGGGTCTGAAGTAAAGCACTGTGGTCAGTTCTCTGTGGTGCCCTAGAAGGGACTGAATAACACATAGGTAAAATTGTCTCCCTGCCCTCTTCAAGGCATCGCTCCGTATTTTTTAGCTACACCTAAGTTCTGTGCCCTCTCACCCGGTTTCCTGAGCTATTGAGAAGACGCTTTAAGATGTGGGTGGTTGTTTAAATGGACGTTGCCAAGGAAGACTGGAAAGGGCTCTGGAAAGTCCTGCTGTGCAGCTCTGAAGGTCTTGTATTCCATTCTTCTTCATGGGGAGGATATTGAGCCCTTGGGTGTGCACGGTGCTGTCCGAAGCCGGTGTGGACTTCCTCTAGGGTCCTTGGATTAACACACAGGACATAATGAATCAGAAACCACACTCATTTCACTTTAATGAGCTTCTAGTTCTCTCAGGTCTTTACTGCTATTTGGGTTCTTTTTTTTTTTTTTTTTTAACCTTTAGTAACATAAGAGTACAAAAGGGGAGACAGAGCATTTCTTAGTAAATTTAAAAAAGAATCTAAAATCTGTCACACATAGTGGTGTGTGACACGACCCTTCCTGGGGATACACAATAACACACATATCTTCCAACCCCAGATAAGAAGCCCACAACAGACCAAAGAACAGATATCACCAAAGTCCAACTTAATGAACCAGTAGGTTTTGCTGGGGTTGCTTACAGAAACCTAGGTAACTGACAGCAGCAGACGCAAGGACATCTGCACACCAAAGCGCAATGTGAGTGGCAGCTCACAAAATCTGGGAATGCGGAGCGCACTGCCCCATTTGTAAGCAGTTCAACAGGCTGGAGAGCGTCTTTCCCTGCGACTCAGTTGGTCTAAAGTCTTTCATGAAGCTCAACTGGCTTCTACTTCTTCCAGGGAGCTACTGTGGACTCAGAGTCTTCTCTGCAGCTTGAGTCCTCTGAGAGTCTTTGCAGCTTAGCATGTCCGAGAGTGACTCTCAACACTTTTTATTGCTTAGTCTTGGGAGCAAGGGACCTGGTGTTTCTGTTCAGTTTCATGGACTTTCTGAAGCTCTTTTGGGTTGTTTGCCTTCTGTCTCGATGCTTAAATGGATGGAATGCTTACATGGCAAGAAGCTGCTACACAGCACACAGTGGCGCACACAGTGGCGCACACAATGGCGCACACAGTGGCGCACACAGTGGCGCACACAGTGGCGCACACCTACCACTGGGATACACAAGTGATAAAGTTGAAGTTACTGCAAATGCAAGACCAGCCCAGGCTACACCGTGAGTTCCAAGCCAGCCAGAGCTACATAAGAAGACTCGACTCATCTTATGCTGGGTGGCAGAGGCCAGCCTGGTCTACAAGAGTTAGTTGCAGGACAGCTAGGACTGTTACACAGAGCACAGAGAAACCCTGTCTCGAAGAACTAAAAGAAGGAACAAAAACCAAAACCTGGGCATGTTGACTGGTGACTATAGTTCTAGTACTTGAGAGGTGAAGGCAGGTGGATCATGAGTTCAAAGTCATCCTTGTCTACATAGCAAGTTTGGGGACATCCTGGGCTAACGGTGACCTTTACTTGGGTGGTAGATAGAGGCGGGAGGAATAGAAGTCCAAGGGCATCTTTGTTTACACAGAGAATTTTGAGGGCAGAATTAGTTACAAGAGAGTTTGGCTCAAAAAAATTTTAAAAAAAAGTGAAAAAACAAAACAGTCCCACAAAGTTTACTGATTCTTACTCTCCTGAAAGCAGGAATCCTAGATACAAAGTCGCCCAGACTGTATTGAAGTACTCTTTTATTTCAAGTCATAGGGATGGTGACATAGAGATGGCCCACTGGTACAGTGTGGGGTGAAAGACATGGCTTTGGGCCTGAGCAACATAAAGGATGGAGTTCCAGATAGATGACGTAAACACATCTCCAGGAGGAACAGCTTCAGGGTGTGAGGCGTATCGGGAATATTTAGTAATTAGGAGGACAAGATGACTGTCTCAATCAGAGCCCCACTCTGTTGCTTAACTTGAAAGATCTCTCTCTCCATCTCCCTGCTCAGGCCTGCTCCAAGGCTGAGAAGCTGCCAAGCAAGGTGAGGGTGGGGTCAGCTCTCTGGTCCCTTTGCCTGCTGTGATTCTCTTCCTGCTCTTCACCCCATCTCAGGCTTCTTTTCTAGGAGATGGGAAAGCCTCAGAACTGGCACCTGTGCAGGTGCCTCTCTGGGAAAGAGGCCCCTGGGGCTGGCCTGTGTAGTCTCAGGCATTCCCATACTGGGCTTCCTAGAGACAGGCCTGCAGACTGTGGCCCTGTCCCTCCTTGGACTGTCACTTCTGTCCTTGTCATTCGTTCAAGCCACTCAGGAGTCCAAGGCTTCTTTAGGGATGGTTTGGAATCCCTGGAGCTAGCTTTATAGGCAGTTGTGACCCGCTCAATATGAATGCTGAGAACCAGACTCAGGTCCTCTGCAAGGATTTATTTATTAAAAAAATTAACTGAGGCTGAGCATGGTGGCACAAACCTTTAATCCAAGCACTTGGAGAGACAGAGGCAGGCAGATCTCTATGAGTTCAAGGCCAGCCTGGTCTACAGAGAGAGAGTTCCAGGACAGCCAGGGCTATATAGAGAAACCCCGTCTCAAAAACCAAACGAACACAAAAGGAACTAACTGCTGGGCTGGGGAGATGACTCAGAGGCTGAGAGAGTTTTGTTCTTGCAGAGGAACTGAGTTTGATTCTGAACACTTGTATTAGGGCCACCTACAATGTCCTGTAATTCCAGCTACAGGAATCTATGCTCTCTGGCTTCCAAGCACACCTACACATACATATGCGCATGCACACGCATGCTCCCCCACACACAAATAAATCTTTAAACATTTTTAAAGATCTTAAAAGGAAATTGCTGCAATATACAGTCTGGGAAATCTCACAGGTATATGTTAATGTTAAACCAAAGAAGCACAATACAAGGGTGCATACTGTTGATTTTGTTTATATGACCGTCAAGAACAGGGTGAGTTAATCTCTATAGTTTGAACTTGTGGTGATATGCACCTGTAATCCCAATACTTGGGATGTTGAGTCAGAGAATTACAATTTAAGGTCAACCTGGGCTGGTTAGTGAGTACCAGCACAGCCCTGGGATGCATATCAAGATTTTGTCTCAAACAAATACAAACAGAAATCAGAATTGGGGGGGGGGGTAGTGGATGGGTAAGACAGAGGTTTGAAGGCCACTGGAATATCCTGTGTGTTATTTTCGGTGATTTTGTTCGTAATTTTTCATTTAGATGTCTAGTTTAAGAGTCTGCATTTTATTACACAATGGTTATCAGTATTTTACTAAGAAAGTGAAAACAGTTTATACAGCAGTTCATGTTCTTTGGCACATGTTGCATTCTCATTCTGTGATAACATAAGATGAGTATTATTTACAAAGCATGCATTAGTTGTGAGGGCATTATTCTGAGCCCAAATCTGCCAAGGACATTTCCAGAAGAGAAGCATTATGTTGTGGTGGTTTGGATGAGAACAACCCTATATTTGAATTCTCGGTCCCCAGTTGGTGAAACTGTTTGAGAAGGATTAGGAGGTGTGACTTTGTTGGAGGAGGTGTGTCACTGGGGCTTTGAGGTCTCAAAAGCCTCCTGTCGTTCCTGGTGGGCTGTCTGCCTCTTGTGGTTCAGGATTCGAGCTGTCAGCTGTTCCTGCTGCCGTGCGCTTGCTCTGCCATCATGGACTCTAACCTTCTGAAACCGTAAGCCCAACTAAACGCTCTTCTATATATGCTGTCTTGGTCGTGGTGTTTTGTCATCGTAATAGAAAAGTAGCTGAGCACACACGTCTAAGAGCTGTAGCTCAGCAGCTTAGTTTCTCGGGAACCTACCAGGATGTACCAGCAGGTGGCAGTGCTGTCCAGCACCTGAAAGCAGAGCTTCAGAGGACTCCGGACTTCTCCAGTGCAAGGGGCACCGGAACCTCCCGTGTGGAGAGACAGGAGTCAAAGGGCAAATGCTTCTATCCCTGTGTAGGGACTCAGCCACGTCGTTATTGTCCCCACGTAAGAACCATTACCCCTGCTCTGTTGTCACTGGTCATCCCGATGGTCACAACATGGGACGGAATCTTCTCCACTGTTTTCCTCCTTCCGTGACCCAGCGACCCTCTCCCTCCAGCCACAGTGCTCAGCGACCCTCCAGCCACAGTGCTTTCACCTTTCCAGTCCCCTTTGCCTAGTACCTCCTGCAGGTGTTCTTCACCACCGTCTCCTTAAGCAGCCCAGAAAACATGTGTTCTCCGTGAAAGTACTTTTGCCAGTGCCTTCAACTCTTCCGTACCAGGTCTCACTTGTAATCTGTTAATGATTTCCCAGTGCTTCGGGATGAAGTTCAGCGCCCCCTGCAGAGCCCCTAAGGCGCTGCATTATCTAGTGTAGGGCTGGGCTACCACCGGCCTCCATTCTACACACAACCTCCCCCCACCCCAGGAGGCCTGGTCTCCAGTAGTGCAGTCTGGTCTTGAATTTGCTGTGTAGTCAAGAATGATCTGGAACTCCTGTTCCTCCCGCCTTTATCTCCCGCGTGCCATTTCTAGGCATTCACACCTAACCGCTTCATTCTTTAAATTCTTCCCCCTCTAGTCAGTGGTTCTCAAACTTCCGAATGCTGTGACCCTTTAATACAGTCCCTCACGTTGTGGTGACCCCAACCATAAAAGTCTCTTCGCTGCTGCTTCATAACTGTCGTTTTGCTTCTGTTGTTAATTCCAACGGCAAGAATAAGATCAGTACCACAATTTGAGCCAAAATTGAAGCAAGCTTGATTTTTTTTTTTTTTTTAATCAGGGTGCACTAAAGAACTGGCCGGCAACTGCCTCCTAAGTCCTGTTAAAGAGAGCAGTCCCAAATCCATCTCTTGGGCCCCTTTTAAGTAATAAGATCACAAGTATTTTTATAGAAGGAAAATAAGGGGCCTGGAGAGATGGCTCACAACCAAAAGTATGAGAGTTCAGTTCCCAGCACCTACGGCAGTTGCTCTCCAGACACCAAAAAAAAAAAAAAAAAAAAAAAAAAAAAAAAAAAAAGAAGAAGAAGAAGAAGAAGAAGAAGAAGAAGAAAAAGAAAAAGAAGGGGCAATAAGGAAATACAAAAAATCTTTTGTCCCTGTGTAATGAAGGAGGGATCTGGGGCGGGGGGGGGGGGCGGGGGAAAAGATGTCCTTCTATATGTTTTACCTGAGCACAGGTCAGGCAGTGTCTGAAATGCTCTGAAGTTTTTTTTCTCTGTGTCCAGGTAGCCAGACATGAGGGGAGACGAGTTCTGGGATCTTGCTAGGTGACAAGTATGTGGCCTGACGCAATGATGCAAGGAGTCAAGCAAGACCCCATCAGGCAAGATCCACCATCTGTTGCGGCTCTCCGGGACCCCAAGTCAGAACATGACTTCATCTCTTCTGGATCGTACTCAGGAACATCCTCATCGAGGCAGAGCTGGGACAGCAGATAGTTCCAGAACCGTCTAAAGTTTGAGTTCTCCAAGAGCAGCCTCTTCGGCAGCTTGATCTGCACGGTTGTTACCTTGAGTTTAGAACGTCCTGGCCAGTGAATAGTGGCCAGTTCAGTTGGTAGCCAGATGGCCTCTAGCAACTGGACAATTTTGTATTTATTTTTAACAGTCTTTCCCTCTGAGATGGTAAGGCCCTGGGTTTATTTATCTGCCCATGAACATGAGCTGTGGTAAAAGAAAGGATGATGACCCTGAGGAGCCCATCCATGACTGCCTGGGGATACTAGATGCCATCAAAGGTATGCAACCTGACCTGACAGACATTCCTTTCACTACCAGAGATGCAGATCTCTATTTGGATGGCAGCAGCTTCATTCAAGAAGGAACCAGATATGGGGGGGGGGGGGTTTACAGGCCAGAAGGAGGTCATTTGGGCACAAACCTTGTCCAGGGGCACATCTGCCCAGAGAGCAGAAATAATAGCTCTAACACAGCCTCTTAAGATGGAGTAAAGAAAAGAAAAGTCAGGCGGTGGTGGCCTGGCACACACCTTTAATCCCAGCACTTGGGAGGTAGAGGCAGGTGGATCTCTGTGAGTTTGAGGCCAGACTGGAACTGCCTGATCTACAGAATGAATTCCAGGTCACTAAAGGCTACACAGAGAGCTGGGCGGTGGTGGCACTGATCTCCAAAATATACAAGGCTACACAGAGAAACCCTACCTCAAAGAAAGAAAGAAACAAACAAACAAAAAAAAATGGCGGGAGAGTTTTTGAACCCTTGCAGTCTGGTCCAGGTTAGTTATTCTGATATCCTCAGTTCAGAGTCACCCCATTCAAATGAGAAAATGGGCTGACTGAATTTTGACAGAGGATTGGAGAAAAATGCACCTCTAAGTCCAATACAGTGTAAACTTCATGCTCTGGTGGTAATGAACTGAGCAAAGTATAGGGATTTGGAACAGTTGGAAAATGGATTCTGCTCTCTTGTTCACTTCCCTAGAGTCTGGTACTGGTCTGTAGTCTTTTGAGTTACAGGCAGCAAGGCGTAATTCCAGCTGCCTGGCAAGGAGTAAGTATGCCCACTTTAAGAAGATGCCTAATGTGAATCATAGTCCCGTCCCTGGCTTCTTGAATGATGGGGTACTGCTTGACTCTAATGGGCATTGCCCCAGATGTTAGTTGCACTATCATTGGTGGCATGTGTTTGCCAAGCCAGGAGGATTGTGCTCTGCCCAAAACGTGGGAATTTTCTGGATCAGCAACTTTTTCCATCTCCTTCCAGGGAATGGGTTGGGTTTTAGAGGAGCAGGTATTCCTCACTTATTGGGCAGGTTATACTTCAAACCTTAGCAGGGCCTCCCAGTTGCAACCTGGGAGTCTCCTGAGAATGATATTATTGCCTGGAACTTGTTCAAGAAGTCCTGCCTGAACCAGATGATGGTGGCACATGCCTTTAATCCCAGCACTCAGGAGGCAGAGGCAGGTGGATCTCTGTGAGTTCAAGGCCAGCTTGGTCTATAAGAGCTAATTTCAGGACTGGATCCAAAGCAACACAGAGAAACCCTGTCTCAAAAAACCAAATAATAATAATAATAATAATGAGGAGGAGGAAGAGGAGGAGGAGGAGGAGGAGGAGGAGAAGGAGAAGGAGGAGGAGGAGGAGGAAGAGGAGGAGGAGAAGAAGAAGAAGAAGAAGAAGAAGAAGAAGAAGAAGAAGAAGAAGAAGAAGAAGAAGAAGAAGAAGAAGAAGACCTGCCTGTCTGTTATGGTAAAACATGGGCAGTGGGTCCTGAGACCACAGCAGGCCACTAAGGCAGCTGGTCCCAGGCAGGAAGATGCACAGCAGGGTGAGAGACCTCCTCAGGGTAGCCAGTCCCACGAGGAGCCGAGGAGCTCAGCTGTGGCAGGTGAGAGACAAAGACTTATTAGGTAGCCATGCAGAGAAAGTGGATATTTATTTAGTGGGTTATGGAGGGGAAATGGAAAGGGGGAAGGGGAGAAGGGATAAGAGCAGAGAGAGGCAGAGAGAGAGAGAGAGAGAGAGAGAGAGAGAGACAGAGACAGAGACAGAGAGAAACAGAGAGGAGGAAGGGGGAAAGTGGGGAGAAGGGAGCAAGGCAGAAGCTGCCTCTTGGGAGAGAGTTGGAAAGGAAGGAACTCAGGGAGGGGAGGGGAGGGCTTGTCCCTTAAAGGGACAGAACAGACCATTATACTGCCCTAGTACAGGATAGGGAATTCAGGAATAACAGTAAAAGAATGAGTCACAGTTTCTTGTTCTAGGTTAACAGTCCAGCCAGTCATCCATTTATATTCTTTGACATCCTCTGCTGGCCCCTGTACTTCAATTGTTTGGTTGGTAAGTGGTCCCAGGAGCTCCTGTAATACCTCATGAGTAGCCCCTGTGTCCATCAGAAATTTTACAAGTTGGCTCCCTACAGTGAAGGTTACTATAGGATCCTGGGGGTTTAGTTCTAAGGAGCCTCAGCCTCTCTAATCCTCCATAGCTAGGATTGTTGGCTTTGGAGAAGACTACCTGTTTCAGCATGGACATTCATTTTCCAATGATTCATTTCTCTCTCTCTCTCTCTGTCTCTCTCTCTGTCTCTCTCTCTGTCTCTCTCTCTCTCTGTCTCTCTCTCTCTCTGTCTCTCTCTCTCTCTCTGTCTCTCTCTCTCTCTGTGTCTCTCTCTCTCTCTTTCTTTTTTTTTTTCAAGACAGGGTTTCTCTGTGGGTTTGGAGCCTGTCCTGGAACTAGCGCTTGTAGATCAGGCTGGCCTCGAACTCACAAAGATCCACCTGCCTCTGCCTTCTGGGTGCTGGGATTAAAGTCATGCACCACCACCATCTGGCTCCAATGACCCATTTCTTTGCAGTCCTTTTGTAAAGGGCTCTGATTTTTATCATGGTGTACACGGGCAGAGTTGAGAATAGTTGGGGCCTTTAGTACAACCACAGTGGCACGCCCCATCTGCTTTATCAGATCTTGCTGTCTTTGCCATGAAACACCTTCTGAGCTATCTCTGGGCTATCTCTGCCCTGTTCTTTCCTTCAGACCCATTCATCTTTCTACACAGGTCAGGGGACGACTGAGTAACAAAGGCCAGGTTAACCGCCTTGCACTTTGCTAGGTCCTCTGGGTCAGTAGGAGTGTATAACTGATAGGTGTCCAGAAGTCATTCCAGGAAAGGCGAAGGCGATTTTATCTGTGCCCTGTGTCACATCTGTTTCCTTAGATTCATCCTATCCAGCAGCACCTGCTCGTGTTCACTGGGTGACCTCCAACCTCTCTCTGTGTTGTAGTCCCATGGGGGAGTCTCCTTCTTGGCAGAGCACAGTCAGTCGCCTCTGCCCTCTGGTCACCAGCCATAAAGCTATTCCAGGAAGAGCTTCAGTTGCTTTCATGAGGATCTGTCCCCTTTGTTTGGGAGTGGAGAGGGTAGAGAATCTGCTGACAGTCATCCCGTGTAGGGAGGTGATTGAAAAAGATAGAATCAATTAGAGAAATTCAGGACTCAGGACTAGTGCTTAAAGTGGGGTTCTTTCCTTCCAGCTGTAGAGACCTGTGGTGGAGAAAGGAACATACAGGTAATGATTGTCAGGAAATGACCACAGAGGAGCAAAGACTGGAGGGGTTGCCACCCCAGAACTGGAGGGGAAGCCAGGAGGGCCATATGGTACTCCCTGGTGGGCATGGGGAGGGGAGAAGACAGGAGGGGGTAGGGAAGAGCTGGGGGGATCAGAAGATAGGTAGAGATAGGGAAGACTAGATGGTCGGGTAGGGGTAGGGGCAGACGTGGGGCAGAGTGAGGCCCTGGTGAGGACTGTGGTGGCAAAGGTAGAGGTTGTGGTGAGGAGGGGAAGAGAGGGTAAAGATGGTTGTGTGGAGGGAGGAGGGGTTCTTCCTCTTGTGAGGCCTGCAGAGTGGTCTTCAGAGGGGGCTCGTTGGTCTCTGCTACAGGCCCTGGAAAGGTCTATCTGCTGACAAACAGGGCTTGGCCACCTTGTCTACTGTAGAGCATTCAGTCCTTCATGGGGGTGGGGGAGGGGTGGAAGTTGCTTCAGCCCAAGGCAAGAGGCATCTAATCTGATCTGAGGGGCTAAGCTTACAGAGGGTGATATTAACCACTGCCCAGGCTATCTGGGAATCAAAAGGACCCTGGGAAGGCCAGTCAACCCTGACTATTGGTCATTTAGTGTCACAGAATGTTCGGAGGCAACTCTCAGTGATAGGATAATCCTAATCTTCCTTAACTATGAGGGGATGGGTAAAGTTTATCAGAATCCTCTAGAACACAGGTTAGAGAGCTGTTAGCTTGCTAGTCTTATTACCCATACTGTCTGTTAGTTCAGTGTAACATGGGTTTCTGTCCTCCCACCAGGTACCCCAAAGCCAGCAAGTCCCAGAGAAAATCACACAGAGATATCTATAAATTATAAAGCTGATTGGCCCATTAGGTCAGGCTACTTATTAGCTCTTGTAGCTTATATTAACCCATTATTCTTATCTATGTTAGCCATGTGGCTCAGTACCTTTTTCAGTGGGGCAGATCACGTCCTGCTGCTTTGGTGATCTGGGCAGGAATGGGAGGAATCAATTTCCTCCTTCCTAGAATTCTCCTGTTCTCATTGCATCACCTCTACTTCCTGTCTGATTTTCCCACCTATACTTCCTGCCTGGCCAATCAGCGTTTATTTAAAACATGATTGACAGACTACAGACAATTCTCCTGCACCAGTTCAGTTACCCCAAGTCCAAAATAAACCAATTACCACAGAAAGTACAAGGCAGAAAGAGGACAGTAAAAATGAAACCACAGATCAGACAAGATACACAAAGAAAAGACAAACAGGACAGAAAAACAGACCAAGAACCTCGGGAGGGTGGTGTGACTTTTTTTTTTTGTCCTGGACAGGAGAATATTGAGATTATGTTGAACTCCCTCCATGTCCCAGATAGGGATTCCACAAAACAGAACCAGACTGTAACTCACCAGGGGGCCTTTATAGATTCTTACTGTTTTTCTAAACACAAAAGTTCACCCCAATAGTCTGTGAACTGAATGCAACCCTGGAGCCTTGGAACATCTCAAAGCATGTGTGTAATGATTGTCAAGGAACCAATGAAATGGATTAATAAAAATATGCTGTAGGATCCCCGGAGGCAGCAGGCAGCGGACCATTTGGCGGCAGGCAGTGGGCAGGGAGTCCCGAGAGCAGCCAGTCCCAGGCAGGAATAATTGTAGGTCCCTGAGCTGTGGCTGGTCTCCAGCAGGGAGACACGCAGCAGTGGGCAACACAGACATAGATAGGCATGCCATGCAGACTGAGGTTGGATATTTATTCAATGGGTTATGGAGAGGGAAGGGAGAAGAGGAGAGAGAGAACAGAGAGAGAGAGGAGAGAAGGGAGAGACGGAAGATGCCTCTCAGAGAGGGAGATGGAAAAGAGAGAGAACTCAGGCTGGAAGCTGAAGATCAGCCTGTCTCAGCAGATGGGTGAGGGAGTGGGCATGGGTTGTCTCTTAAAGAGACAGAACAATCATTACATTGTGCCTCCTGAGGGACCCTCCCAGTCCTCCTGGGTTCCAGAGTGAAGGTCCAGGTTTAGAATTTGGGTGGGTGGTCTGGAATCTTGACTCCAAGAAATGTTAATAACAACAGCAAGAACAAGACCACTACCACAATTTGAGCCAAATTTGAAGGAAGCTTGATTTCTTTTTATTGGGGTGCACCCCAAGAGTTGGCCAGCGACTGTCTCCTTTTTGTTTTGTTTTGTTTTTGAGACAGGGTTTCTCTGTTGCTTTGGAGCCTGTCCTGGAACTAGCTCTTGTAGACCAAGCTGGCCTCGAACTCACAAAGATCCACCTGCCTCTGCCTTCTGGGTGCTGGGATTAAAGGTGTGCGGCACCACTGCCCAGCTCTTGAGCCCCTTTTAAGGAATAAGATTACTGGTTATTCTATAGAAGGGAGCCAATGGAGCAATAAGGAAATAAAAAAAAATCTTTAAAAAAATGTCACCCAGTGGTGGTGGTCCATGCCTTTAATCCCAGCACTTGGGAGGCAGAGGCAGGTGGATCTCTGTGAGTTCAAAGTCATCTTGGTCTACAGAGTGAGTTCCAGGGTAGCCAGGACTCTTACACAGAGAATCCCTGTCTCAAAAACAAACAAACGAAAACCGTGCGGTCACCATGTGGTTGAGGAGGGGTCAGGAAAGGTCAGGAAGAGTCAGCAGGGTGGGTGAGGGTGTTCTCAAAAACAAATCAAGGTTATAGGCTGGGAAAGATCAGATTCCAGGAAACAGAACAACTCAACTCTCACAGAAAATAGAAACTTTTTTTTTAAATACAGCATAATGGCTCCTGCCTTCAAAATAGAGTCAGGAAGGTTCCTCACTGTTATGAGTCATAATATAAATATCTTTGGAGATGGAGGTGTGTTAAAGGGGTCACAACCCACAGGTTGAGAACCACTGCTTTAAGTCCGATGTCTGACCATCTTTCCCAATGGGACACTTCTTTCCTTCAGTGTTTAAAATATTCATAGCCGGGCGGTGTGATGCACGCCTTTAATCCCAGCACTCTGGAGGCAGAAGCAGGCGAATCTCTGTGAGTTTGAGGCCAGCCTGCTCTACAAGCACTAGTTCAGGACAGGCACCAAAGCTACAGAGAAACCTTGTCTCGAAAAACAAATAAAAATAAATACATAAAATAAAATATTACCCATCTCTGCCTACTTGCTTATTTAATGTGTGTCTTTTACTTGGGGCTGTGCATTTAATTAACACAAGCTGAGACCATATCTGATTATTTATTCTTATTTTATGCAAGTAGTGCCAAACAGTTGCTAGGTTTGTGGCAGCCGTTCAGGTTTGAATTAAATACAGACCTTGATCTCATCAAGACAAGAGATAAACACGGTCTTTCTTTTGATTTAGTTAAAAAAAAATCAAATGAGTTAAGGGTTGACGCCTAAATCTCTACCCTCCCGTTGCCACTCACTAGAGATGTCTGCATTCTGTGTCTTCTCAGACCTGCAGTGGAGAGAATTGGTACCACACGTTCTGGACCAAGAGGCCAGGGCTCCAGTTCCAAAACCAACTCGGATAACCAGCTCAGTGTGTGATCCTTTTCAAGACTGGGTTTCTCTGTGTAGCCCTGGTTATCCTGGAATTCACTCTGTGGACCAGGCTGGCTTTGAACTCACAAAGACCTGCCCGTCTCTGCCTCCTGAATGCTGGGGTTAAAGGCGTGAGCCACTGTCTTGGGGCTGGCACTTTGTTTTTCAGCTTCAGCATTTCTGCCTTCAAATGTGAGAATAATATGTAACTGAGGGGGTTGTACAAAGATATGTGCAGGCACGTTTATATACACTTGGTTTCTTTTTTTCTTTTCTTTTCTTTTGAGACAAGGTTTCTCAGTGTAACCCTGACTGTTCTGGAACTCTGTAGACCAGGCTGGCCTCGAAATCACAGAAACCCCTGCCTCTGCCTCCCAAGCGCTGGAATTAAAGGTGTGTGCCACCCCCACCCAGCTCAAATGGTTTCTTTAAAGGCTTAAAAAATATCCTCAAAACTTCACCACTATATATAACTACATGATTACGTATAACTATGTTTTTAGCATTGCTCTCTCTGTTTGAAGCACACCGCATGGACTTCTGATCATAAAGTTGGAAGCATCCAATGAAAGGAAATTTTTCTTTGTGGGACTCTTGAGATTGTTTTACATACTTCTGTAACTCTAGGAATTTGCACAATACCTTCTGGCAACAATGAACTTGTTATTTTCTTGAATTTATCCCTCACCATGGTACTGTTTCTGAAATTACTTGGTGTGAGTGAGAAGGAAGCACGAAACATGCAACAAACCCACTTAGGAGTTTATTAGAGAAGATGTGTACAGGCCTGGGGAAGTCGGTGTGCAGAGAGGGCTGAAGATGGCGTGTCCATGTGCACAGGGGGATGACGTGGTACGTCGTACACAGATAATGGAGCTCACGCGTGTGCTTACACAAATACATCATAAGTAGGTGATGCAACCATGCTGCACATGGGTCACGTCGGGCCTTTTAAGGTTCCCAGAGCAGCTAGGTATTTTTGCCTGAGGGCTTGTCCACACATGTGTGGCCCTGGAAACCGGAAGTGCCAACCATGCCAGTTGGCTAAAGTCATTACATTTCACCCTTTTTTTGTTTTGTTTTTTTTTTTTTTTTTTTTGGTTTTTCGAGACAGGGTTTCTCTGCAGCTTTTTTAGAGCCTGTCCTTGAACTAGCTCTTGTAGACCAGGCTGGCCTCGAACTCACAGAGATCCGCCTGCCTCTGCCTCCCGAGTGCTGGGATTAAAGGCGTGCGCCACCACCGCCCGGCTGTTTTGTTTTTTTGTAAATATTTATTATGTATACAATATTCTGTCTGCATGTATGCCTGAAAGCCAGAAGAGGGCACCAGACCTCAATACAGATGGTTGTGAGCCACCATGTGGTTGCTGGGAATTGAACTCAGGACCTTCGGAAGAGCAGGTGATGCTCTTAACCTTGGAGCCATCTCTCCAGGACCCAACCTTTTGTTTATAATAAAAATTTGGGGGGTTGGGGTCTTTAATGGGTAGGAATGGGGCGTCGTTAGGTCTCTCGTGACTGCTTTTTGCTGATTTTGTGGGCATCGGAGAGTTGAGGTGCTTGACCATGTCCTAAGGCGGCTGATTACTTTTGTGGTTTTTTGGGGCTCTGTGGAACTGGCTGGCTGGCAGCTTGGACCTCGCAAGATGTTGGGAAGGCAGAAAATTATGTCTGGAAAAATTTTAGATCCTGGTGATTGAGGGAGGAGAGTCCCAAGATGGAAGATGGGGGGGATTTTTTTTTTAGGGTGGAGGAGGGAATTTCCCAGGGGTTCCTGAGACCAGGAATGAAAAGGGAAGAATTAAATGATACTTATTCTGGGCAAGTCTAGTCCAATTAGGTAAGTCCAATTGGCTCCCTGGAGCTTATGAAAAAAATGTTTGAAAAGAAATAAATTTTAGACATATTAAAAGATTATGATTATGATAGTATAGTGTTGGAATAGAAGACGGTGGGGGGAGGGAAGAAAAGAAAGGGAAATATTAAAAAGGGGAATTATTAGATCCCTCAATATTTTACCTGAAGCAAATCTTAAGGCACTTGTTCTTTTTAGCATCATGGTATTACCTTAACATCCAGCAGACACTGCTGCAGTCAGTGATAAACTTGTTATGTTAAAGTGTATTTTGTGAATTTTTTGGAGTCTGGAGTTGTGAATGTACCCAAACTCATAATGTTTCTTACCACCTGGGCTTTTGTCAATTCTTGTACCTCCGGCTCTGTGTTTAATGATGGTCCTATAATAACAGCTGAGTGGTTAACTGGAAATTTAAGTATGACATTGGAGATATAGCGAACTTGCTAAAGCAAATAGGAGAAAGAGGAAGAGAGAGTATATGGAATATTTGGCAGAGGAGAGTTGAGTACGGCGCTGAGACTTTTATTCTTCTGGAACTGGAGAAAAAGTGGCTGATCTTGGTGTCCTCTGGAACTTAAGGGAGCAGGGCCCTGCTTGAGCTACCATATATGAGGGGGTATCTTGAGCCAGAAGAGTAAAAGGTTTGAGATGGAACAGGTGGATCCAATGAGGGAGTCCCTCGAGCTTGGCAGCTGTGGGAGTTACAGCAATTACTTTAAAGGGACTCTGCCACTTAGGGGAAAGGGGTGAAAGATGTTGGTCTGGAGAGGAGAATAATACCTGATCCCTTATTTTAATTGGTGGTGGGCTTGGGTTGGCACATGGTAGAAGTAATGAGTACTTGGTAAAATCTCATAATAGGGAGTAAAATAGGGATAACAGCGGAGTAAGCAGGTGATCAGGAAGGGGAGAAGTTTTAGGTGAGAGGCCAGGGGTTAAAACCAGCCACACATACCTGAGTTCAAAGGGCAAGAAGAGAGCTTTTGGGGAGAGCCCTAAGCCTAAGAAGGGCCAGAGACCAAAGTTTTACCCAGTCAAACTCCTGGTGAAGCTTCTGTGACATCTTAACAAGAATTTTTTTTTTTTTTAAGGAACAGTTAGTTCATTTTACCTTCCCTGAAGACTGAGGATGGTATGGGATATGAAAATGCCCGGGAATGTTAAGAGCCTTAGATAAAGTTTAAGATATCTGAGAGGTAAACTCTGGGCGATTATTCGACTGAAGGGAGGTTGGGATTCCACACCAGGGAGTTATTTCTTGGAGAAGAACATTGGAAACTGTCTGGGCTCTCTTGTTAGTGGCGGGGAACGCTTCAATCCACCCAGACATGGTGTCCACCAAAACCAGGAGATATTTAACTCATCTGACTGTGGGCATATTAGTAAAATCAAGCTGACAGTTTCTGGAAGGGAGCCCGTGGCCTAGTGGGTGGGAAAAGGGAAGCTACGATATTTGGTCTTGGGATCTGACTTTTGACAGATTTTACAAGAGGCAGTGATAGATTTTGAGAACTCTAAGTCCTCAGGGGTAGGTTGGAGGTGAACCTTGACAAAATGAAACAGAGCTTTGATATTAGACTGAAAGAGCTGATGTAGGTAGGACAGAATTTGCTGGGTGTCAGGGGGTGTCTGAGAGAATGTGGGCTGTACTGTATGAACCTCCTGAGGTGACTGAGGTAGGTTTGGGCTCTGGAATGCTGCTGTTCTAGCTGCTTGGTCAGCCCAGTTATTTCCCTTGGAAATAATGCAACTGTCCATCTGATGAGACTGACAGTGAAAAATTCCTACAGCTTTTGGGAAATGGGAGGCTTTTAACAGGTCCATCATGTAACCTGAGTTAGTTATGGATCCTTCTTTTGTTGTAAGAAGCCCATGCTCCTTCCAGATAGCTGCGTGGGACAGGAGGATATGAAAGGCATATTTGGAGTCTGTGTAAACATTTAAAGATTGTCCCTTTGCTAACTGGAAGGCACGGGTAAGGGCTATTAACTCAGCCTACTGATTAGTGGTATGGGCAGGGAGTACCTGTGCCTTTACCACCCCAGTGTCTGACACTATGACATAGCCTTCTCAATGGGTCCCCTCACATAAAAGGAGCTGCCACCTGTGTACCAGGTATAAGTGGCCTGGGACAGTTTGTCCTCCTGTATATGTGAGGGGTGGGGCAGTAGATCCTCTAAGGTTTCCATGCAGGAATGAGATGGGGAATAATTAATGTTAGGTTGAGGTAGAAGATTTGAGATATTAAGCAGTGGGCAGGATTGAAAAGTGAGTGTGGCATCTTCTACTAGTGCCACCTGGAGGGAAAGAACTCGGGAAGGGGGTAAGGTTTGTAAACCTTTGTAAACTAAGAGATGAGACATATTGTGGTAGGAGAAGACAGTGGTGGGTGACCCAAAGGTTAGTTTCTTTGTCTCATGAATAAGAAGCCCAGCGACCACTAAAGCACATATGGCCTGAGTAGTGAGGTCCAGCTTCTTTGACAGGTATGCTACAGGTGCAAAGGAAGGTCCCAGCTGATGTCCTAGGACCCCAAGGGCATATCTCTCCTTCTCTATGTTACATAGAGAGAGAAAGGATGAGTTAAATCTGGGAGATGAAGAGCTGAAGCCTGTATAAGGGCTTGCTGGAGTCTCTGGAAGGGTTTAGTAATGGGATGGAGAAGGGGTTTGTGCAGAGAGCAGAGAGCTGTCTTGTATAAGGGGTGGGCGAGGAGAGAAAAAGAGGGGATCCAGGAACACAGGAAGCCAGCTATTCCTAGGAACGATAAAAACCTCTTCTTTTGTAGAAGGCACTGCAAGGGACTGAATTAGCTTTTTTTCTGTCTAGGGTAATAGCTTTTGGGTTGGGGTAATAGTTGGTCCCAAGTAATGACCTGAGAGGTAGACAATTGGGCCTTAGAAGGTGAGATTTTAGAGCCAGGCAGTGGTGGCACACGCCTTTAATCCCAGCACTTGGGAGGCAGGGGCAGGCCTCTCTGAGTTTGAGGCTAGCCTGGTCTACAAGAACTAGCTCCAGGACAGGCTACAAAGCTACAGAGAAACCCTGTCAAAAAAAAAAAAGAAGGTGAGATTCTATAGCCCCTTTTGGACAGGAGATTTAAAAGGACAGAGGTATCAGTTTTGCTAATCTCCAAGTGGTGCAGGACAATTGTCTATATTCTGTCAATATGTTAAATAAATGCTGATTGGCCAGTAGCCAGGCAGGAAGTATGGGCAGGACAACCAGACAGGAAGTACAGGCGGGTCAATGAGAACAGGGGAATTCTGGGAAGAAGGAAACCCATTCCTTCTCAGTCCTGTCCAGACACCGAAGAAGAAAGATGTGACCTGCCCTGCTGAAAAAGGTACCAAGACATGTGGCTAACACATACTAGAATAATGGGCTAACATTAGTTATAAGAGTTAATAAGAAGCCTGAGCTAATGGGCCAATCAGTTCATAACTTATGTAGACCTCTGTGTGATTTTCTTTGGGGCTAAATGGCTGTGGTACCTGGCAGACAGGACAGAAACCAGGCAGGACAAAAACTCAGTCAACATCCAAAATATTATCTACATCCTGTATGAATTTAGACTTAGGGAGAGACAGCGAGAGTAGATTAGAAGCTAAAGCCTGATCTACTAGGTGTGGGCTGTCCCAGAATCCCTGGGGAATGACAGTCCAGGTGAGCTTTGTGGAGAGGTGAATGTCAGGGTCAGTCTAGGTGAAGGCAAAGATATTTTGGGATTGAGAGCTGAGAGGAATAGAGAAAAAAAGCATTCTTGAGATCTAGAACTGAAAAGTGGGACGTTCCTAGAGGGATAGTGGAAAGAAGTGTGTAAGGGTTAGGCACTACAGGATGAGGAGGGACCACTGTGGAGTTAATGAGCCAGAGGTCATGAACTAGGTGATAGGTTCCCTTAGGTGTTTTAACAGCAAGTATAGGAGTGTTAAAGGGAGAAGAGGTGTGGCAAAGTAGCTTTTTTTCTTAGAAGGTCAGCGATAACAGGGTTAAGTCCCCTAAGGCTCTGGAGAGAGAGGGGGTCCTGAGCCTGAGTAATGTATTTAGTAGGATCTTGTAATTGGACATCGATGGGGGAATGGTGTTTAGCAACAGAGGTGTTTTGGGTGTCCCAGACTTGGGGGGTCCACCTGAGAGGAAAAGACACATTGGAGCTGGAAGATTGGGAGGCTAGGAGGAGGAGGAGGGGAGCTGTTGGCGAGTCTGAGGTAAGGTGAATAGAAGGAGCAAACGAAATGGAGACTCCTACTTTTGCTAAAAAAATCTATTCCCATAAGAGGTACTAGGCAAGTCAGCATGACTAAAAATGAATGAGTGAAATAAATACCCCTAAAAACACAGTTAAGTGGTGGGGTCTGCTGAGGTAGATAAGGCTGTCACCCTACCCCAACAATAGGGAAACTAGAAGGAGAGGTAGGCCCTCAGAATTCCCTCATTGTGGCTCCTGTGTCCAAGAGAAAGGAGATGGACCATCCTGATACTGTGATATTTACCCATGGCTCCCTGTTACAGATGATGGTTGTGGTTGGGACAAAGGAGCCCAGGCAGCCTCACTCATCCATGGCCAGACCTAGAAGGTCAACTTGGGAATTTTCTGGATTTGGTGTTCCCATACCATGATGTGTATGAGGACAATCGGCTGCCCAATGTCCTTCCCTATGGCATCTTGGAAAAGGTCTTGCGGGACCAAGATAAGGATTAGGGCATGCTCAGACCCAGTGACCAGTTTTACCACATTCGAAACATGAGCCTGATGGTTCTCAAGCCCCAGGAGGTGGGGAAGCTGCACAGACTGCAGATCCAGATGGGCGGTCTGTCACCTCGGTTGGTGGGGGTGGGCATGCCTAGCATGTGGCAGTAATGATTGCAGGCTTTGTCATTCCTTGTGTGGTACACCTTAAAAGCCAACTCTAAGACTGTTTGGTCGAGTGGCCTTTCTCCAAACGTCTAAATTTAGCCTTAATGTTGGGGTAGCACTGAGGAAAAAAAAATGAGTCATGAGTAACTATCTGCCTTCCACGGTTTCTGGATCTAAATTAGTATATTGTAACAGAGCTTTGGTGAGACATTCCAAAAATGCAGGAGTTTTCTTTCATATCTTGAATGACCTCTGAGAGCTTATTATATATAGTTTACTGACTTGAGGGCAGCCTTATGGAGATCTTCCAGAAGGCAAGTCAAAATCTGGTCCCTAGCTAAAATTCCACCTGGGGTGTTATAATCCCACTGTGGTTCCTGCTTGGGGATCACCTCTGCCCCCGGGTGGTGTGTTGCATGAGTTTGGTGAACCTCGTCTGCATGTAGTGTGGCCTGCTCCCAAACTCACCTGTGCTCTTCAGGAAGCAGGTTATTAGATAGGATCATATAGATATCATGAAAGGTGAGATTATAAGGCTGGGTAATATATTGGAATTGTTTGATGAAAGAGGTAGAATTAGACATATAAGACCCCACTGTCTGTTCTTTATGGGAGAGTTCTGAGAGGGAGAAGGGGGTGTGTACCTTAACCAATCCATCTATGCCAGCCACCTTTTGCAATGGGAGAACTGCGGCCGGCTTGGCTTGGTCAGGGTTGGGTTTCATAGCAACATGTGAGTGCATGAGAGGAGATGTAAAGAGCCAGGAGGCTGCTGCGGCCAGGCACAGGAGAGGAGAAATGATCAAGCGGGCTGATGGAGTAGTTAGTGGTGGGGGGGAGAGAGCTGAAGAGGGCAGCGGAGCCTGCTTCACGCAAGTGCGAGCAGAGAGAGGTGGTGAGGCAGGAGGCAAGCCCGTGGGAGGTGAAGGAGTGGAAGTATCTGTCTGCTGAGGTTGGAAAGGTGTGGGTTCCTTAGTGGGGTCTGGAGTGGGAGCTGAAGAAGTGGAAGTAGCTGCCCGCTGAGGTTGGAAAGGTAGGGGTTCATTAGCTGGGTCCAGAGCAGAAGTGGAGTGTTTTTCCGGCTCAGATGGCAGAACCAGGAACATGTGAGCAGGTGAACAAACTTGCAAGGACAGAGGGCTTAGGCTTAGAGCTTAGACTGTAAGAGGCTTGGATATAAGGAAACTCCTTACGTCTGCCTGTGCACTGACAATACTTAGAAAGCTTTCATAGAATATGGGGATCAAAGGCGCCATTAGGTGGCCACTTTATATTGTTATCGAAATGGTATTGAGGCCATTTTTCGAACAAAGATGGACAAGTGTGGGAATCTGTAAGTAGGTCATTAAGGCCTGGGGTTTTAGGGCCTCTATAAGGTATCCTAGGGAAAAATTGGATTGACAGTCTTCGATGGCAAACCTGCGAGAACAGCGACACCACAAGGCTTAAAGGACGTTTCCTGTTTACAGGCAAGGTGTGAAACGGCGGCAACACTGCAAAGCCTATAGGAAGACGACTCTTCTCTACAGGCGAGGTGTTGAAGCCTGCGGCAACACTGCAAAGCCTATAGGAAGACGACTCTTCTCTACAGGCGAGATGTTGAAGCTTGACTGGCTCCGGTATGGGCGATTCAGAAGCCAGAGAGGCTACCGGGCGCTCCGAGTGGTCTCTCAAGGCAGGGACCATTTACAAGTGGTCCAAAAGAAAAGAAAAAGAAAAATCCGAGGAACCCTGGGCCCCAAAGTGAATGCACTGCTCAGTGTGTGCGGTGCTAGCACAGGAGGACTGACCCTGGGTCGTCTGATCATGTTTATAGCCATGAGAAGCAACCAGAGATGAATATCAGCGAAGGGCTCAACTGTAGCCGTGAAGACCATGGTCAGAGGCTTCCGCACTCCCCACTCCACCCCCACCCACCCCCCCTTTCCAGAAATACCAGAGGATTTCTGGGAGCACACTGTGAATACCTCGGATTCAGAGAAACGGTTAAGCTGACCAGAATGGGGAAAATCACCAACTGAAGTTGGTGGTGTGCATAGAGGTCACACTTAGGCAGATGGAACATGTGGTTGTTGTGGAAAAAATATTCGGTTCTGGATTCCGACCCTGGGAAAGGGGCGGGAGAGCCTACCGAGTCTGAGGCACCAATAAAATTACCTGGCGCAAGTGAGAAGGAAGCACAAAACACCCAACAAACCCACTTAGGAGGTTATTAGAGAAGACGTGTACAGGCCTGGTGAAGTCAGTGTGCAGAAAGAGAGGGATGAAGATGGCGTGTCCAGCTTTTAAAGGCTGCCTAGCACATGCGCACAGGTGGATGATGTAGCTATGTCATACACACATGGCGGAGCTCATGCATGCATGCAAGGACTTACGTAGCTGCATCATATGTAGGTGATGCAACCATACCACACATGGGTCATGCAGGGCCTTTGAAGTTCCCTGGGGCTGCTAGGTATTTTTGCCTTGTCCGCATATGCGTGGCCATGAAACCCAGAAGTGCCAGCCATGCCGGTTGACTAAACTCATAACAATTTCCCCTTTAGGAATGAAGAAGAAAAGTCCTGAAACATGTACTCTGGATGTGATATCCTTCCAGATATGATCATTAGAAGCAGACTTCTAAGCCAGGCATTGTGACACACACCTTCAATCCTAGTAGTTAGGATACAGGAGGCAGGTGTATCTCTGTGAGTTTGAAGCCAGCTTGTTCTACACAGCAAGTTCTAGGCCAGTGAGGGCTATATAGAAAGATCCTGTCTCAAAACCAACAACCAAAAACCAATTCCCAAATTGATAAAACTTTTGTACTTAAATCTGGTATGAGTTGTATTTGGTAGCCAAATTGCCCTGATGTGTCAAGCTGCATGCTAACCTCCACTCCTGCAGGGTAGCACTGGAGAGTAGAGAGTGGGTAGCTCAATTGTCTTTATGATGGTGCTTGCCGAAATAAAAAAAAAAAATGTCATTTGAGCTGGGTGGTGGTGGCACATGTCTTTAATCCCAGCATTTGGGAGGACGAAGCAGGCAGATCTCTGTGAGTTCAAGGCTAGCCTGGTCTACAGGGGGAGTTCCAGGACAGCTAGGTCTGTTACACGAGAAATCCTGTCTTGGGGGAAAAATGTTATTTGAAGATCTCTATGACGGGATAAAGTGATAACTCAATCTCTCAAGAAAGAAGTAAAGCCCATACTGTTTGGTTGGAAGCATCACCTCAGCTCCCTGGCACACCTTTATCTATGGAGTCTGGACTGTGGTTGGAAATGTCACCCAGCCCCCTGGCATCCATATATACAAGGAGTTTGGAATGTTTGGTGGAAAGTTCTAAGCCTCCTCCCCTGGGAGTTGTTGCAGTCCAGACTCCACCTCCATGAAAGCCCACCAAACAGTGACCCTTCCCCAGGAAGGGTCAAGATCACTCCCATAGGCTTTTAAATTGCCCCCTCCCCCAGAGAATGAACACTTGGTCTTCTCAGTTTTCCTTCTCCTTCTCTGTGCTTTCCTGCAGGGCCACCCAGGAACTCTGGCTTCCATTAAACATGGCCTTCTTCTAATTTGGTTTGATTTGGTCTGATTTTGATTATTGCATCGGCGGAGAGGTTTGTCAGGCCAAAAAAAAATAAAAAACTTAATACATACTATTTTATTTAATTTACTTAATCCTTTAAAATAATCTTAGGTTGTAATATTTTCCTTTCCCATTGCTAATCACATAAATGCACAGAAGTGAAACTTGTTAAACACTGGGGTGCAGATGTGAATAGTTTCCCTGGAAAACTGATGCGAATGATCAACGGGTTGCAGCTGTTAGAACAATCTGGAATCTTTGGTTTCACTCTGGGTGTTGAGGTTTCTCTTCTGCGTTTGTTGTCTTTTTGGTTTCTTTGTTTGACTCTGCTTCCCGAGTTCTGGGATTAAAGATGTGTGCTACCACCCAGATGTTGTCATATCTTAATATTCATTAATGGCTGAGGTTATGAATCTGTAGAATTATATTATTATACATATTGAACACGTAGGATTATGTAATTGTATATATATTGAATCTGTTGGAATATGTTATTATTTTAGGTATATTGACTCTTGGGTTGTTATTAATTATACATATTGAATCTGTTGGATTATGTTAGTATTTTGCTATATATATTGACTGTTGGATTATGTTATTATTTTATTATATATTGACTTTTGGATTATGTTACTTTATCATATATAATAACTGCTGGGTTACATTATTTTATTATACATATTGAATCTGTTAGATTGTGAATCTACAGAAAACTGTTAAAAATATAGAGCTCTCCTTTATTCCACTTTTTATTTTAAATGTATGATTAGTTTTCCTGAATGTATGTCTGTCACCACAGGTATGTAGTACCCAAGGGGGCTAGAAGAGGATGATGGTTCCTGGAACTGGAATTATGAATAATTAGGAAGTCCTCTAGGAGGACAGCCAGTGCTCTTAACACTGAGCCATCTTTCCAACTCTTTTTCTACCTATTTGACAGAATTCAGGAACTAGTATCAGCAGAGAACAGAATGGTTTCTTCGCTAATGCCTAAGGATCCACAGCAATGAGGTCTGACCTTCCTTCTCATACCAGAAACAGCCAAGTTACTAGTTTCAAGTGGATGACTGACTTTGGAGAAAGAGTCTTAAGAAATAAGAGTTGCCAGATGTGTGGCATACCCGTGCCCACAATCCTAGCACTTTGGAGGTAGACACAGGAGAATATGAAGTTCAAGCTCATCCTGGGCTATTTGCCACATTCCAGGTCAGCCCAGAACATAGGAGACTTTGTTTTTTATAAGTTTGTTGTTGTTTAATTAGATTTATATACTGATATTTTATTTGTGTTTTAACAAATAAAGCTTGCCTGAAGACCAGAAAGAAAGAAAGAAAGAAAGAAAGAAAGAAAGAAAGAAAGAAAGAAAGAAAGGAAGGAAGGAAGGAAGGAAGGAAGGAAGAAGAATTGCTAGCCTGTGGCAGCACATGCCTTTAATCCCAGCACTCAGGAGGCAGAGGCAGGCGAATCTCTGTGAGTTCGAGGCCAGTCTGGTCTACAGAGTGAGTTCCAGGACTGGTTCCATAGCTACTGAGAAACCCTGCTTGAAAAACCAATAAATAGATACATAGAGATAGATAGATAAAATAAATAAGAGTCAGTGAAATGGATCAGCCAGCAGGGGTGCTTGCTAGCAAGCCTGATGACCTGAGCTCCATCACAAGAACCTTTATGGTCACAGGAGCAATTCCTACAGGCGATCCTCTGACCTCTGCAACATCTGCACACACGCTAAATAAATAAAAATAAATAAATAAATAAATGCAATAACATTTTAAAAGAAAAACAACAATTACTATGCTTATGTTCTTTGAAACACTTTTATATACTGTAATTGTTGACTATGAACTTGACAGGATCTAGAATCACCCAGGAAACAAGCATGGGCATGTCGGTGATGTCTTGATTGGGTTGAGGTGGGAAGACCTAGTCTGAATGTGGGTGGTACTGTTCCATGAACTGGGGGCCAGGACTGAAAAAGAGAGAGAAAAGGTGAGCCCTGGAAGTTGAGCCCCAGAAGTCATGCCCCTCTGCTTCCTGGCTGTGGATGTGGTGTGACCAGCTGCCTCGGTCGCTGCCACCATGCCTTCCCCAGCACAATGGAGAGGAAATGAACTCTTCTGTTCTTACACTCCTCTTGTTGGGTTGCTAAGCAGGGAGAGATCCTGGGACAGACCTGGCTAGAATGATGAGGGAATGAAGAAAAGAGACACATGGACACACAGACAGAAAGGGTGAGGTTGGGGTGACTGGATTCTCTGATGGAGAAACTGCAGGACCCTGGAAGCCCAAGGTGTTTATTATATAGAGTTGAAGAAGGTGGTGGAGTTATTGCATAGAGATACACAAGGGGGTAGGCGGTAGGGTTACTGCACACAGCTGCATGAAGGAGGCAGGTGTAGCTAACCTGAGCAGGCACAGTCTCAAGAGGAGCAGCCATCTTCAGGAGTGATGGGGGACTCTCATTGGTTAATAAAGAAACTGCCTTGGCTTTTTGATAGGGCAGGATTTAGATAGGTGGAGTAGACAGAACAGAATGCTGGGAAGAAGGGAAGTTAGTCAGACGCTTCAGACAATCACCATACCTCTCCTCTCTGAGACAGACGCCATGGAGCCAGCCACCAGGTCAGACATGCTGAATCTTTCCTGGTAAGACACCACCTCGTGGTGCTACACACATTAATAAATATGGGTTAAAGCAAGATGCGAGAATTAGCTAATAAGAGGCTGAAACTAATGGGCCAGGCAGTGTTTAAATGAATACAGTTTGTGTGTTGTTATTTTGGGTGTAAAGCTAGCCGTGTGGGAGCTGGGTGGGATGAAAAGCAGGCCTGCTCACCTCTTCACTTTACAGGAGGAAATATCAGGGGAAAGGAAGCTATGGCGTACACTTTCTGAACACACTATCAACACTTGCACATGGATCTGAGGAAGACTTGGCTGTCCCTGAGCCTCACCCACCCCGGTTGGGCTTACCATTTTCTCTGGGTCACGAGCATGTCAACAGCACACTTTCACTGAGGTCTTCCCTCCTCTCCACTTCATGCATTTTTGTCAGTGATGAGAGAAATAACCAATACACAGGGAAATAGATTGGCCAGAGTCGAGGATTTAAAACCAGATGGGTGAATAAGGCACATTGTATTGTTTCCATAACTTGTGAGCCTATGACTGTTTTCACAAATACTATTGTTCATTTCACAAATAAGTCACATAAAACATGGGGGGAGCACTGTAAAGCCAAAGAGATGTTAAGAGCTGTGGGGCGGGTTTAAGATGGCAGGAGACTTGGGGTCAGTGGGGCTGTTGCCTTACACTTCTGCTTCTTGGTTTTCTGCCCACACGGGCTATTCAGAAGTGGGGCACAGAGTGTACTCTACAGGTTTCTTAGACTGACAAAAACGCAGCAAGCCCAATGGCCTGAGTTCCATCAGTAGGACTTTTACGGTTAAAGGAAGTAATCCCAGCACTCAGGAGGCAGAGGCAGGCAGAGCTCTGTGAATTCAAGGCCAGTCGGGCCTGTACAGTGAATTCCAGGATAGCCAGGACCACACTGAAGAACCTGTCTCAAGGATAAAGAGGTTCTGTCAAGACTAACTGAGTTTGATCCCTGAGACCCAAGGGTGGAAAGAGAAGACTGACTCTTAAAAGTTGTCCTCCTGGGCTGGAGAGATGGCTCAGAGGTTAAGAGCTATTGCCTGCTCTTCCAAAGGTCCTGAGTTCAATTCCCAGCAACCACATGGTGGCTCACAACCATCTGTAATGGGGTCTGGTGCCCTCTTCTGGCCTGCAGGCATACACACAGACAGAGTATTGTATACATAATAAATAAATAAATAAATAAATATATTTTTTAAAAAGTTGTCCTCCATCCTCTGACATCTGTACATGAGCTGGGGTATGTATGCATGCACACACATATACAGACATGTGTATGCACACACATATACAGACATGTGTATGCACACACATATATAGACGTGTATGCACACACACATAAGTATAATAATTTTTTTTTATTTTTGAGACAGGGTTTCTCTGTGTTGCTTAGGAGCCTGTCCTGGAACTAGCTCTTGTAGACCAGGCTGGTCTGGAACTCACAGAGTTCCACCTGCCTCTGCCTCGTGAGTGCTAGGATTAAAGGTGTGCACCACCACCTCCCGGCAATAAAGTATTTTTTTAACAAGAGCTGTACTTTTTGTTTGTTTCTGGAGACAATGTTTTTTTTCTGTAGCTTTGAAGCCTTTCCTGGAAGTCGCTTAGTAGACCAGGCTGGCCTGAAACTCACAGAGATCCACCTGCCTCTACCTCCCAGATGCTGGGATTAAAGGTGTGCACCACCAACACCTGGCAAAAACTGTACTTTGGGGGATGTTTTTTGTTACTCCCTAGGGTTGAGGGACCTGAGGAAGAGAGGGAGAGTACGAGGAAGGGGTGCTGGAGTGGGAGGGATACAACCAAGTTCACCACCACTGTGACTGAAGGAGACATCCTGGCGTTAACCTCTGGTTTCCACACTTGTGTGCAAAAATATGCATGTGCGTGTGCATGCGCACGCACGAGCACACCTCCCCCCCCAGCATAACAGCTATCATCTTCATCAAAGCTGTGACTACTTGCAAGAAACCCTTGAATTTGGGCCCATTGCCAGGGTCATGGAGGAGGAACTGAGACCCTCATCTGGTCTCAATCACCCAGTCCTGAACATCTTAGTCATCTATATATAATTCTAATTGCACGTGGCCTCATCATCTTGGGAGGTACCAGAGAATGTAGACTGTGGAAGGTGCTGTGATGTAGTAATCATCAATACTAGGGTAAAATTGTCCAGTTGGTATGACTCTTTGGGGTCACTAGTGCTCCTACAAGTAATTTCTAGCCAGCTTAAACATAAAAATATTATTTTATTACTTTTGTGGTACTGGATATCAAACCCAGGCACCAAGAATGCTATGCAAGTACTGTACCACTGTACTATGCCACTCATCCCTCAGAACAGATGAATTATTTTAAGCAGAGTTTCTGCTTCATCTTCTGGACTGTTCTGTGAGCCTTCTGAGAATGGATACAGATATCCCATTTAGGGCTGTGGTGTAGGAGTTCCTTCTGTTTATGTGTTGCTTTCATTGGTTAATGAATAAAAACACTGCCTTGGCCTTTTGATAGGGCAGAACTTAGGTAGGCAGGGAAAAAAGATCTGAATCCTGGGAGGAAGAAAGCAGAGTCAAAGAGAAGCCGTAGATCCTCCACCTGAGACAGAAGCTGGTTAGAATCTTTCCCGGTAAGCCACTGCCATGTGGCAATATACAGATTAATAGAAATGGGTTAAATCAAGATGTGAAAGATGGCTCAGAGGTTAAGAGCATTGCCTGCTCTTTCAAAAAGGTCCTGAGTTCAATTCCCAGCAACCACATGGTGGCTCACAACCATCTGTAATGAGGTCTAGTGCCCTCTTCTGGCCAGCAGGCATACACACAGACAGACTATTGTATACATAATAAATAAATAAATAAATAAATATTTAAAAAAAAAAAAAGTTAGCCAGTAAGAGGTTAGAGCAAATGGGCCAAGCAGGAAAACCACGGTGCTTACACAGAGGAAACCCTGTCTCGAGAAACTAAGAAAAAACAACTTTTATGGCTTGCCATATGGTTTCTATTGCTGTGAAGAGACACCATGATCACAGCAACTCTAATAAAGGAAAACATTTAATTGGGATGGCCTACAGTTCAGTTTAGTGCATTATCATCATGGCTGGGCATGGCAGTGTGCAGGTAGACATGAAGCTGGAGAAGGACCTCAGAGTCCTACATCTTGACCCATAGGCAACAGGAAGTGATCTGAAACACTGGGAACGGCTAGAGCACATGAGACCTCAAAGCCCACCTCCATAGTGATATACTTCTTCCAACAAGGCCACACCCACTCCAACAAAGCCACAACTCTTAATAGCGCCATTCCTCATAATCATATGGGAGCCAATGATATTCAGACTACCACAGGGCTAGAGATATGGCTCAGCAGGTCAGAATGTGTACTGCTCTTGCAGAGGACCCAAGTTCAGTTCCCAGCACTCACACTGGGCAGCTTATAGCTGCCAGAAACTCAAGCTTCAGGGGATGTGATCCCTCTTCTGACCTCCAAGAACGGTACACAAACCCACACATACACACAGACTTATAAATTGTTGCTCTGTGGTGGCACACACTTTTAATCTCAGCACTCTGGAGGCAGAGGCAGGTGGAGCTCCCAGTTCTAAGCCAGCCTGGTTTCAGAGCATGTTCTAAGACAGCCAGTGCTACACAGAGAAACTTTGTCTTGAAAAAAAAAAACCAATAAATAAATAAAAACAAATATTTTTAAAGTAAGTTTTGCTTTTTGTATTTTGTTTTTTAGGAAAATACCCAAAAAACAAAAACTCTGTGTAGTTGGCTTTCTTTAGGACATCAACCAACTCCCAAATCAGGACACAGAGACTTATTATTCGTTATGAATGCTCAGCCTTAGTTTCTGCTTGTCCCACTAGCTCTTATAATTTAATTGAATCTGTCTCTCCTTATCTACGTTTTGTCTTGGGGCTTTTTGCCTTTCTTTCATTCTGTATGTCCTACTTTTCCTGCTCCTGTGTCTGGCTGGCTAGCCCTGGGCATCTCCCTCTCTTTCTCTCTTATTCTCTTCTCTCAGACTCTTGAGCCTAGATTCCTCCTACTACTTAATCTCTCTGCATGACAGTCCCGCCTATCCCTCTCTGGAAGGCCCATGGATCTACCCCTGCTCCCGGGGTTCATTTTGATGATAGTTTCTGGCCAGCCAGCATTTCCTGTTTGTTCCTGTGCTCCCTCTGCCCTGCCTGGTGATTAGCTATAGGGCATTGTTGACTCCACTTTGGGCATGGTAATTTCCCACCTGTCTGGTGGGTATTCCATTGTGCAGCAGCTAGGTATTTAAGGTTTATCCTAAGTTTGAATAAACTGCATTAGGCTGATCTCCTTTCGAATGACCCAGGTCTCTTGTGTGTTCTTTCAATCTCCAGGCTCTTGCCCGGCTAGCGTATGGTACAGTGGTGCACGAACTGTGCCGAAAGAGTAACACCACCTCTCCTGCCTACTTATTGGCCATTCGGCTTCTTATTAGACTAACCAGGCACTTTAGACAGACAAGGTAGAACAGCAACACATCTTTACATAATTAAAGTAATAGTCCACAACATAAACAAACGTAGCACATCTTTACATAGTTAAAGTATGTATTCCACAACAAGCCATGGCTGGAGAATTGGAGAATTGGCTCAACTATTTGGTTTAACTAAGAGCACCCATTCCTGCAGAGGACCCAGGTTCAATTCCTAGAACCCACATGGCAGCTCACAACCAATGAACTCTAGTCCCAGGGGATCCCATCTCCTTTTCTAATCTCTTTGGGCAAGCATGTAGTGCACACACATACATGCAGGCAAAACATTCACACACATAAAGTATGCAAGGTATGGTGGCATCTGCCTTTCATTCCAGCATTTAGGAGGCAGAGGCAGACAGATGTCTGTGAGTTGAAGGCTAGACTTTCTATATAGTGAGTTCCTGGACAGCAAGGCTATGTAGAGACCCTATCTCTCTCTCTCTCTCTCTCTCTCACACACACACACACACACACGCACACACACACACAAACACACACTAAATGAATCTTAAAAACTTAAAAATAAGTAAATAACATTACATACAATGCTGACCTGAAGCTGCAGCTCAGAGACAGAGTACCTCCCTAGCATATAATGAGGAGGAAAGGGAGGAGCAGGAAGAAATGGGTGGGAGTGTGTGGTGGGGATGTGTCTGGAGACCAGCCAGGCAGTGATGACATTCTGTTTCACAGCCTCTGAACATTATGAACTGTGTACCTTTTAGAAACTCATCAAAGCCAAACACTAATTAACTCGTGTGTTTGTTGAGGACATAGTCTTGTTCTGTAGCCCTGGCTGGCTGACTGGCTTAGAACTTTGGTTTTGAAATTTTGTTTTTGTATTTTGAGACAGAGTCTCACTGTGTATCTCTCTGGCTTACATTCATTATGTAAACCAGACTGCCCTTGAACTCACTGAGATCTACCTGCCTCTGCTTCCCAAATGATGGGATGAATGCCCAACCTATACTCTGTTCTTTTGAGTATCTACATACTTTGATAAAAATTCACTTTATTTTTTCCTTTTGTTTCTCTCTCTCTCTCTCTCTCTCTCTCTCTCTCTCTCTCTCTCTCTCTCTCTTTCTTTCTTTCTTTCATTACAGAGTTTCTCTGTAGCTTTGGAGCCTATCCTAGAACTAGCTCTTGTAGCCCAGGCTGGCCTCGAACTCACAGAGATCTGCCTGCCTCTGCCTCCTGAGTGCTGGGATTAAAGGCATGCACCACCACCACCACCCGGCTAAAAATTTACTTTAAAATACAACCCCAGTGCTTGCCTAGCATTCTTGAGGGCCCAGGTGCAATCACCAGTCATGGGGAGGGGAATGCCTACATGAAAAGTCTCAGTTTTGAGATACATACAGTCAACTTAGACACCACCTAAGTGTGATCTTGTCTCTTTGGGTCCCTCATTTTTTTTCCAGTCAGGTCTATCAGAAAGATTATGGTGCTAACACCACAGAGGAGGTTATCTGCCGCTGCCTAGGGCACTGTGAATGACGTGCTATGTTCTAGAATGCTCTGGTGACATCACACTGAGCGATATTATCAGTGTGCAATAACTAAGTCCTTGGCAAAAATAAAATATGATGCATCATGGCAAAGGAACATGGATTTTTTACCTCTGTTAGATCAATTATTAACCTAGGGACTGTGTTGTACAAAGTATTTCACTAACCCTTGTAAGTGAAGCCACAAAGCAAAGAGGCTGTGGCTGCCATTGTTCCTGGAGGAGCAAAGGAGAGAAAGTATTTGGTGGTGAATTCCAACTGTCCTGTATTTCTACTCTAAATTTTGGTTCTAGTTATTAAAAATCTATACAGGAAGCCAGGCAGTAGTGACACGTGCCTTTTATCCCGGCACTTGGGAGGCAGAGGCAGGCAGATCTCAGTGAGTTCAAGACCAACCTGGTCAACAAAGTGAGTTCCAGGACAGCCAGGACCATTACACAGAGAAACCCTGTCTTGAAAAACCAAAATCAAAACCAAAGAAACAAAAAGAAAGAAAGAAAAAAGAGGAAGGAAGGAAGGACGAATGGACTTTAAGGGCTGGAGGGATGGCTCGGGAGTTAAAAGCACTTGATGCTCTTCTGAAGGACCTGAGTTCAATTCCTAGCACCCACATCAGGCAGGTCATCACCATCTCTGACTCCAATTCTCTTCTGGTTTCTGCAGGCACTCAAACACATGTATACAAACCCACACACAGACATATACATATTTACAAAATAATTTAATTTCTAAGATTAAAAAAATCTTAGAAAAAGAAATGACTCTGCCGTTCCCTTAATAAATCCATAAGCACATTCTAGAGCAGCTGAAATGAGCTGTTGGTTCTCCTACCAAATGTCGAGAGATTATCTAATGAAAATTTAATCTTGATCCAGGTATGGTGGGTAGGCCATTGATCCCAGCACTCAAAGGCAAGGTTAGGGGATCTCTGAGCTCAAAACCAGCCTGGTTCTCAGAATGAGTTCCAGGACACACAGAAACTCTGTCTCAAAACCACAACCAAAACAAAACCTAAAAAAGAAAAAAAGGCAGAAAGAGAGAAAGAAAGAAAAAAAAGAAAGTTAGTTTACCTTTTTTTCCAATGTGCCCCTACATACCATCAGCTCTGTTAGGATTCAGGCATCTGTATGGCCTGCCCTTAAGGTCCTGACAGGATACGTCCTCAGCTGCAGGTGCTAAGAGCACCTCCTGTGCACATTCACTAAGTTCCCTGACCCTCTCTCTCTCCTGCCATGCTTTTCTTTTTCTTACGTTCATTTTGTTTTAATTTTTTTAAAAAAAATTTGTTGTTGTTGTTGGCTTTTGTCTTTATCTATTTTTTTAAACTTTACTTTCTCAAGACAGGGTCTCTCTGTGTAACTGCCATGGTTGTCCTGGGGAACTCACTCTGTAGACCAGACTGGCCTTGAACTCACTGAGATCCACCTGCCTCTGCTCCCGTGTGCTGGGATTAAAGGTGTGCACCATCCCAGTCCGCCGTTTTTATTATTACAAATACATTCTTCTGCTACTAGGGCTGTTAGGGCACGGTTTCTTGGGCTTGGGATGTGCCTAGTGCTGATATCCAGTCCCAGCTGACATTCTGTTCCCGGGAAACAACAGAACATCCTGGTGATTCTTTGAAAAGCCTCAGTATGAGTAAACTGAGCAGATGTGCACCACCTCTGGTCTTTTAAACATCACCAGGCACGGGAGAGAGAGACAGAGCTCTGAATGGGTGTCCCATCCCAAACTGTCCCGAACCGTCCCGTCCGTCTCCCACCCCCGTTGCCAGTCCTGGGAGGGTCTCTTTGGTGTCTCAGGTTTACGTTTAGTAACCACATTCAGCTGTTTGAGCACGTCATCTTTTACTCCGAGTTTCTACATGCCCGGATGGCGAGAACCAGTGGCACCCCAAAAGTCCAAGCGGAGCCCGATGGTTTCACAATGAAGCGAAACAGCTACTCTAGGACGTGACCAGCGTCCCAGCTTTCTCAGGTTCCCCAAAGATGAACGATGCCCTCCCCCAGGTCAGCAGAATGTAGTCTCGAGAACAAGGTGTCCTCATCTCCGCCTCATCTGTTACCCCTTTGCAGAATTGGTATATATATAGATAGATAGATAGATAGATAGATAGATAGATAGATAGATAGATAGATAGATATAGATATATATATAGATGGCATGACCAGCTTTTTAAAGCGCATGGGCACAGGAAGTTGGCACGGGGGTTGGCGTGACTACGTCATCTGACAAGCTCACACAAGTGCTCAAGGGTTTAGCTGAGTCATCGTGGATGTAATCATGCATGGATGCACGTGGGTCATGCGGGGCCCTTTAACATTCAGGCACCTCGGGCCGTCTGTATGTGCATGGCTCCAGAACCCTGAAGTATCAGCTTTATGTGGCTGAAAACATTACAGTAATTGAATGGGTGATTTAATTATAAGAGCTCTCAGCTGGAAACAGGCAAGCAGAACTAGACACACAAGCTTTGTCTTGTTTTCTAGACCATTCGTGGCTACATTCACCCTAAGCAGAAACTTTCTTTAAAAATTTAAGTTTAGAGCTGGGCATTGGTGGTGCACATCTTTAATCCCAGCACTCGGGAGGCAGAGGCAGGTGGATCTCTGTGAGTTTGAGGTCAGCCTGGTCTACAGAGCTAGTTCCAGGACAGGCTCCAAAGTTACAGAGAAACTCTATCTCGAAAAACCAAAAGAAAAAAAAATGTTTAGGGTCTGTGTGATGAATTCAGTGGGTCCATGTGTTTGCTGCCAAGTCTGAGTGCACAATCACAGGAACCAACATGACAGAAAACACTTGCAAGTTGTCCTCTGACTTCCACAGTGCCCTGACGTGTGCAACACTCACACCAAAATTAATAAATTAAATTATTTCTTTTTAGTTTTTTGAGACAGTGTGTGTGTGTGTTTGTGTGTGTGTGTGTGTGTGTGTGTGTGTGTGTGTAGCCTTGACTGTCCCGGAACTCGCTCTATAGACCAGGCTGTCAACTCAGAGATCTGCCTGCCTCTGCCTCTTAGTGCTGAAATTAAAGGTGTGTGCAACTACTCCCCAATTTAAGGCTTTTTCTTAATGTAACAAAAAGAAATTCAAGCGTTGCTAGAGCTTTCAGCTCAAGGATAATGATGACATTAGTCCTTTCTGGGAAGTTTGGAAATCAGGCACTGCATGCTGATGGAGTAGAACATAGGAGCGTTGAAGATGTTTGTCCTCTTGTCCTCCATATCCTGGCTGAGAGGGTCGGAGAGTCATGGGGTGAGTGAGGGTGTCCTCACAAACAAATCAAGGTTATAGGCTGGGAAAGATCAGATTCCAGGAAACAAAACAACTCAACTGTCACAGAAAATAGAAACTTATTATTATTTTTTTTTGTTTATTTTTTCGAGACAGGGTTTCCCTGTAGTTTCTAGAGCCTGTCCTGGAACTAGCTCTTGTAGACCAGGCTGGCCTCGAACTCAGAGATCTGCCTGCCTCTGCCTCCCGAGTGCTGGGATTAAAGACATGCGCCACCACCGCCCGGCAGAAACTTATTTTTTAAAATACAGCATAATGGCTCCTGCCTTCAAAATGGAGTCAAGCAGGTCCCTCACTGTTATGAGTCGTAATATAAATAATTTTGGAGATGGAGGTGTGTTAAAGGGGTCACAACCCACAGGCTGAGAACCACTGCTCTAAGTCTGCCGTCTGACCCTCTTTCCCAAAAGGACACTGACGCGATTGAGAGGAAGCATGAAACACGCAACAAACATGCATAGGAGTGTATTAGAGGAGACGTGTTCGGGCCTGATGAAGTCGGTGTGCAGAGAGGGCCGAAGATGGCGCGTCCAGCTTTTAAAGGCTGCCTAGCGCATGCACACAGGGCGATGACGTAGCTACAAGTCATACGCATGCACACAAGGGTACACGTAGCTGCGTTATTCATAGTTGATGCAACCATGCGGCTTGTGGGTCACGCAGGGCCTTTTGAGATCCACCGGGTGGCAAGGTATTTTTGCCTGAGGGCTTGTCCGCACATGCGTTGCCCTGGAACCCGGAAGTGCCAGCCATGCTGGTTGGCTAAAATCATAACAGACACCTCTTTCTTTCAATGTTTAAAATATTACCCATCTCTGCCTACTTGCTTATTTAATGTGTCTTTTACTTGGTACTGCATTTAATTACCACAAGCTGAGACAGTATCTGATTATTCTTTCTTCTTTTATGCAAGTAGTGCCAAGCAGTTGCCAGGTTTGTGACAGATATTCATGGTTGAATTAGCCTCTTTTGTTTTTTCCTGTTTTTTGAGACAGGGATTCTCTGTAGCTTTGGTGCCTGTCCTGGAACTCACACTGTAGACCAGGCTGACCTGGAACTCAAGAGAGACCCGGTTTCCTCTGCTTCCTCGAGTGCTGGGATTAAGGGTGTGCACCACCACCTCCAGGCTCGAATTAGTCTTTTAAATACAGACCTTGACGCCTTCAAGGCAATAAAATGAGTTTTAAATCTCTACCCTCTACACTAGAGATGTCCGCATTCTGTGTCTTCTCAGACTTGCAGTGGAGAGAACTGTTACTATGCTTCTGGACCAAGAGGCCAGGGCTCCAGTTCCTAAACCAACTCAGATAACTGGCTCAGTGTGTGATCCTGTGCAAGGCACTTTGATTTTATTTTTTTCCAAGATGGGGATTCTCTGTGTAGTCCTGACTATCCTGAAACTCACTCTGTTGACCAGTCTGGTCTTGAATTCACGAAGATCCACCTGTCTCTTGCCTCCCAAGTGCTGGGATTAAAGACATGCGCCACCACTGCCTGACTAAATTAACTTAATTTTGCAATCATCATGAGCTAGAAGAGGAAGGACTTGTCTCTAACCAAACGACATTTTTTGGACACATTTTTAAAAATTAAATTTATATATTTTATTTTATGTGAGGTTTTGTCTATATGTATGTATATGTAACATGTATGTGCCTGATGCCCACGAGGTCAGAAGAAGGTATCAGATGCCCAGAAATTGGAGTTATGAATGGTTGTGAACTACCTTATGGGTGCTGAGAATCAAATATATGTAGGACTAATAACAGCATTGTGTTCTGAATTAACATCAGCAACAGTTTTTCCGGGTTTGCAGTTATCCAAGAGAAACTGTACAGACAAAAATAAATGGAAGACGTCACAGATTTGCATGCCATCCTTGTGCAAAGACTTTGCTAATCTCTGTAATTTTAATTTGTGTGCTGCCACAACAAGCCCGTGACGTTGAGCCTGATCCTCCTGAATCACCTCTCAGGTTGGGAGATTTACAGGCTTATGAGCTAGCTATCGATCCTACCATATGGAGGACTGAATTCAAAGGCCTCTCACAAGCGAGGCAAGCACTCCGCTGCTGAGCTACATCCCCAGCCTGAGCTGTCTCTGAAACACAACTAGATATTCAGGGGATAAACTCTTGCTCTCGCTCCTAGCCCAGTGAGTGCCTTGCTCTAACTTCTGTGACTGGCTTCAGTTGTGGAAATTCAGTTTGTTTTGGGGGCGGAGAGGTGGCTCAGCAGTCAAGAGCACTTGCTGCTCTTCCAGAGGACTCAAGTTTGGTTTCTAACACTCCTGAGCTGCAGCCGACAACTCCCTATAACTCCAGCTCCAGGGGGTCCATTGCTCTCTTCTGGCTGCTGTAGCACCTGAACCGTATACTCACAAACACATACAGAACATTAAAAAGAAAACCATTAATAATAAAAATGTTTGCTTCTTCTCCAAATAGACCCAGATGAACAAACTCAGCTGACCTCATTAAATGAGTCAAGATGAGCTCTCCACAAAGTCTTCCCCAAGACCGTAAGTTAGCTTTAAAGCACTTCCTGTCTCATGCTTCCCCGCAGGTGAGTTCAACGCCCAAGTATAGCTTTGTTCGCTTTTGACAGACTTCTATTTTGTCAGGCTTTTATTCTGGAGGGAGGGGTGCAGGGTGCAGGGTGGGGACGGGATTGAGCAGAACCTTGCACATACTAGTGAGTCTTCTCTCCCATCAAGTCACATCTCTAGCACCCAGGCTTTTTGTTCGTTCGTTTGGTTTTGTGTCAAATTATGTTGATAGTTTCTAGTAGTCCTGGTGTTCTGTAGCCGCCGGCCCTACGTCTGACCTCAGAGCATACAGCATAGCCTTCCTTCTCTGCTCCATTTCTCTTCACTCTGGAACTTTCCTGGGGGCTTGCTTCCCTGTGGGCAGGTATGCTATTTCTGTTATCTTTAGCTCCTCCCTTCCCTCTGAACTAACCGAGTCTATCTTAGGAATCTCCCCTCCTTTCTATTCCTGGTAGACTGCCCTTTGACTGGATGCACAGGCTCTTACCTTAAGGAGTCTAATTACTTTTTAACAGTTAAAATGATCTTCCTACCTGCAGGCTCCACACAGCTAAGTGCTGAGCTCATCAACCCACACTCCTCCATTTGGCATTGTTGCTGCCTACTGACTAGTCTAAACATTTTAGTAGGCACCTAGGGGCACCCCATGATCTCACTTAAGCCCAGACGTCTCCTACTTTGGCTCCCAAAAAACCCATGACCAGTAATCCTCAAATCGGTGTGCACATTCCAAGTTTAGGGGCTTCTCTCCGATGTCTGTCCATGTTCAAAATTTCAGTCTTTCGGGTTAAGAGCACTGACTGCTCTTCCAGAGGACCCAGGTTCAATTCCCAGCACCCACATGGCAGCTCACAAGTGTCTGAAGATCCAGTTGCAGGGGATCTGACACCTTCACACCAATGCATATAAAATAAGGTTAAATAAACCATAAAAAATATTTTAAAAAAAATTTCAGTCTTTGATCTGCCCGACCTCGTTCATGACAGTGACCTAGGTGGACATGTGGAAGCTGTTTCCTTCTGTCCCTTCACTCTCCATTTTCTAAATGCCTGATTTATAACTGGAATTTTCCCCTGTGGGGAAACTCGGCAATGCCCACCCCCGCCCTATGACAAACAGAAGTTCGATTTTATTTCCTGACTTACTGAGCATGGGTTAGCGGTTCGTGACAGGAGAGTGGATGTGAAGCCTCACTGGGAAGCCTTCACCTAGCATGGGTGATGGCTCTCCACTGGGAAGCCTTCACCTAACATGGATGATGGCTCTCCACTGGGAAGCCTTCACCTAGCATGGATGATGGCTCCCCACTAGCCACATGGATGGAGCCTGCTACCCTAGTCTTCCTAGCTTATACACCTTAGCCCCTCCCTGAGATCACCCAGGCCACGTGCAATCACATGCAAGTAGCTGGAAAGTGGATACTTAGGCTAGAGTCCCAGGATCCTCTCTACCCTTCTATGAAGTCGCAGCTGAACTCATGGAGATGGCTGCTATTTGGCTTTGAGGTTAGTGCTATACAAAGTGTATAATTTATATAAAAATAAACTATGATTTTAATTTAATTTAATCTTGGTTTTGTTGTGGTGGTGGTGTTTGTGTGTGTGTGTGTGCATGTGTGTATGTATATGTGTACATGTCACAACACACCTATGGCAGTCAGAGAATAACTCTGAGAAGTCAGATATTTCTTTCCAGTTTTAGATGGTTTGGGGGAACAAACTAAGGTTGTCAGGCTTTCCAGGCAAGTGCCTTTACCCATGAGCCATCTTGCTGGTCTTAATTTATATCTTTTGGATGTAGAGGATTTGTGAGTCTTTTGGTGATGCTAGAACTCAAACCCAAAAGACCTGGGTGGGTTTTTTTTTTTCCTGAGACAGGGTTTCTCTGTAGTTTTGGAGTCTGTCTTGGAACTAGCTCTTGTAGCTCAGGCTGGCCTCGAACTCACAGAGATCCACCTGCCTCTGCCTTCCGAGTGCTGGGATTAAAGGCGTGCGCCACCACACAGGTCTCATTAAAGGTGAGACCTGGGTTTTGACAAGCATGTATGGTCATGTAACCAGCCATCATCACAATGAAGATTCAGCATAGTTCCATCAAATCAAGGAGACACATCCTTTAGATTGCCTCTTTTCAGACGATCCCTTCCTCCCATCCCCAGGTCCTGACCACCAATGGACAGGTCACACCCTTTAAATGCACTTTTGCCCTTTCCCCTGTGGGCTTTCTCTACATTCGCAGATCTTCCCAACTGAATGGTAATCTCCTTAAAGGTAAAGAATTGGTTTCCATTCAATCTTGTATTGCTTAAGCTTAAGTTCCAGGTGCAGCTGGGCATGGCAGGGCATGCTAGAATTCATAGCACAGGAGGCTGAGGCAGGAGGATCACAAGAGTTCAAAGTCATCCTCAAGCACATAGAGAATCTGAGGCCAGCCTGGGCTACATGAGAATCTATCTTAAAACAGCAAACAAACCCTACCCAAACGCAGAACAAGTTCCACGTACATTTTTTGAGTTCCAGGTCCTATATGTCTGAAAAAGAGAATGGGAAGGAGGGGAGGAAAAAAAAAAGAAAATGAAAGAAGGGAAATAACAAAAGAAGGGAGGGGGACTTAGTGGGTAAAGGTGAAATAACCAAGTCCTGAAACTTGTTCTCTACCTTCTTGTGAGCCCTGATATGTACCCACATACGCCTACACATCTCTGCTCTTACGTGTGCCCTGACATGTACCCCAAGCACCCACACATCTCTTTCATGTATGTGCCCTGACATGTACACCCCCATACACCCACACATCTCTGCCCTCACATGCGTGTCCCCTGACATGTTCCCACCCCAATTCACCCACACACAGATAAACACATGAAGAAGGAAGAGGAGGAGGGGGGGAGCTAGAGAGACCACTCAGTGGCTGCCCTTGCAGATGTCCTTTGCTACATTCCTCGCATCCCTGTCAGGTCAGGCAGCTTACAACCCCCTGTAACTCCAGGATACTCAATACCCTCCTCTGGTCTCCTCCAGGTACCCGAACACATCTGCAAATACCCACACACAGACAAGACACATATACGTATGTAAAAATAAGTCTTTTGTCTTTTCTTTTTAAAGGAAAGGCTAACGGCCCTAGAAGAGACATTGTCTTGTCTCTAGCACTGAGACTCAAACCCAGGACTTCCTCATGATGTCAGTGCTCTGCTAACGGTCAGTAGGGCAGCTGGCACAGTGTATGGCATTTTAGCGCATGATTCTGCTTTTAAAGAAATTTTGTTTTTTGAGTCAGTTTCATGTGTAGCTTGGCTTAGAACTCACTACGTAGCTCACGTTAGTCTCAAATTTCCATCAATCTGCCTGTCTGCCTTGCCAGTGCCAGGGTTCCAAGACTGAGCCACTGGTGCTTGGTTTATTTGTTTTCTTTTCTTTTTTTCTTTTTTTCTTTTTTTTTGGTTTTTTTTCGAGACAGGATTTCTCTGCAGCTTTAGAGCTAGCTCTTGTAGACAAGAACTGGTCTCGAACTCACAGAGATCCGCCTGCTTATTTTATTTTTTTGGTTTTTCGAGACAGGATTTCTCTGTAGCTGTACAAAAAGTACGACAGAGAGTGACAGAGGAAGACTGGGAGGTTGACTTCTAGCCTTTTTATATGGAGATACGTGGTCAAGTACAATCCCCTCTATGCACGTAAACACACACAACAGAGGGAGGAGCTGGTCTAAGAGCTGGTTGTTCTCAGTGAGTTCAAGGTCAGCCTGGTCTACGTAGTGAGATCCAGGACAGCCAGAGTGACCCTGTCTGGAGGTGGGGTGGGGAGAGAAAAACATACTTCAACATTAGGAAGGAAGTGTTTAATTATTATTTTATTTTCCTTTTTTGTTTTTTTTCCAGATAGGGTTTCTCTGTGTTGTCCTGACTGTCCTGGAACTCACTCTGAAGTCCAGGCTGGCCTCAAACTCAGAGATCTTCCTGCCTCTGCCTCCCATGTGCTGGGATTAAAGGGGTATGCCACCACCACCCAGTTATTTTCTTTTTATATATGAATGTTTTGATTGCATGTATGTATGTACATCACCTGTATGCAGTCCCTGAAGAGGCCAGAAGGTGGCATTGGGTTGTACGGAACTACTTATAGATGGTGTGAGTTACCATATGGGTTCTGGAAACTGAAACTGGGTCTTCTACAAGGGCAGTAATTGTTCATAACCTCTGAGCCATCTCTTTAATCCCATGGGGAGGACTCTTAATATAAATAACACCTGTGTTGCAGTAGGATCTCAGAAGCTGGCACTCGCCAGTCCACAGCCATGACTGTTTCTAATCCATGTGCATGCTGTTGTTCATTCCTGGATCCTTTCTATAATAAAAGCAGGAGACCAGACACCACAGTTTAACGGAATTGGGGTGGCGAATTCTCAAGACTGCTTCCGGCTGATTGTGGGCATCGTCTTTGTGGGGAGGGACCCAAGAGAAGGCTGGGTGCTGGTCACATCCTGGCATAGCTGGTCTCTTTGCTTCTGACCGGTGTCTGTGGTATGGGAATGTCTGGTGTCTCTGTTTAAGGTGGATTCTTTAATTCAGCTCTCTGGAGCTCACAAGAACTCCTGGGTTTGTGAAAACAGAAGTTTTAGACACATAATGACTGTAGCGTATTTTTGTATACTGAAAAGTATTTTTTAAGACTATGGAAGGCAGCATAAGAGGTGATCTGGGAAAACCTCTCAGCTATCAAACTGTCAGAGATCTTTGAGAAGGATTTTACTTGAGTTTCTGATTAGAAAATGACAGAGAACTTACTTGGTTGGCACCCAGAGCTACTCTTTTTGGGTCCTCCATGGTCGCTGAAGGTTGCACTTGACCTTTGTTGGTTAGCACAGGCCTGCCAGGCTCCAGAAGACCCCATGGGCTAAGAAATCTGCAGGAAGACAGGCCTACCTTGACCTGAGCAGCTAGGCCGTCAATTCCAGCGATCCCGTCCATGTCTGGAGGTCTTTAGTTTAGACGAAAGGCAGTTTTGCCCAATAGGCAGCCCTCTGCAGTCGCTGCGAACTGTAGAAGGACGTTGTTCTGCGCCCGTCTGTCTTCTGTCTTCTTTGGAGGGGGCAGAGAGCTGCTGCTAGGAGCCAACCTGTCTCTTTTTGTTATGAAAGTTTTTAAATAATTAAATAATTAAATATCACATTCCCCAGATCTCTGAGCAGTTGAGGGCTGTCTATCTGTCTGGAAGGTTGGGTGTGAGCTTGATTGCATTGGCTCTTAACAGGTAAGATCCACACTTGTAAAAAGGCAGAAAGAAGAAACTGCTGGCAATGGAAGGTTAATGCCAGAACTGACAATAGTAGAGAACAGCTTAATATTAAATAAAAGTACATACCAGTTTAAAATAGGAGACTTATGATTTTATAATCTGAAATGAGATATAATGAACAATTATTATACACAGAAAGAGTCGACAGGAATTGGACAACGTGGATGTCTTTGATGGGCCCTATCAAAGACATGCCATTGCGCAAAACACATGTAGCAGAGGGTTAACATGAGGAGTTTAGCGAAAACCAGGTGAAGAGGCAGGGTGTGCAGAAGTAAAAGTGGGAAAGCTTGGTCACCTGACCTGGTTCTCAGCCAAGATGGCAACAGCCACATGTTGTCTTAAGGAGAGGGATCTAAAGGTGTGATCTGCTCTGTTGGTGAGCCGCCATGCCATAACACAAGGCACAGAGGGGGGCAAAAGGCTGGAACCGAAAAAACTGCACCATGCCACGGCTGTAACTGAAAAGCCGGCTGGAATTTTAAAAGCTGTCTTAGTACCTACATATTTGCCTGTATGATGATAGTGTGCCGTTAGGCGGCTATTTATGGTTTTTCTCTAAGGTATATTGGGGTCATTTTTGAACAGAGACGGATAAGTGTAAGGCATTAAAGCATGAGGCCAGAGTGATAGGTCTGGACAGCTTGGCTTCCATGGTCAAGGCCGTGAAAACATCTGCAAAGACTGTGGCACCTCAAGCCCCCTGAGGACAGCTCCCCGTTAGGCAAGATACAGATGGCTCGAACACTCAAGACTCGTGAACAGGCATCCGAGCTCATGAGTGGAGTGCGAGGCGGCCTGGCTGAATCCTCAAGCCAACAACGAGGATGGCTACTCGGGCAGGAGGAATGCAGCAAAGGCCAAGCCGCACTGTAGTGGCCTGCCACACCTTAGTGGCCTGCTACACCGTAGTGGCTGTGGACGAAGGAAGGAAGAAAAGGAAGGAAAAAAGAGAAAGAGAGAGAACTGGAGACCCCGGGCCTCCAGTTGCGGGTGGACTGGGAGGCTGCACCGTCCCAGGCACGGGCTTAGCACAGGAGACAAGCCGGGAGTGAATGCCAGCCAAGGGGACAACCAGGGAAGTCCCACCCCCACCCTAGAAACACCGGGAGGTTGCCGGGAGCTCAACGGTCAATTCCTGGGTTAAAAGGGGCAGTTAGGCTAGCCAGAAGGGAAACACTCATGATTACAAGCCAGTGTTGTTCGTGGAGCCACGCCCAGGCAGATGGAACACGTGGGTCATTGTAGAGAGGGTCCTCAGTCCTGACCATGCCCCATGAGGGAGGTCGGAGACCTGGGCGGCGCCAGAAGCCAGAGCTCCGGCCCCGGGTAGAAATCTGGGGCAGCCGGGTCATCCGAGTCACGGCACCAAATGTTGTTCTTTTTCTAAATGCTATGAAGTCCCAGGCAGCAGCTGTAGGCAGGTGGCAGACTCTGCGAGCAGCCAGTCCCAAGGCAGAGACGGCTGCTGGTCCAGAGCGGTGGCCCGAGCAGTGATGGAGAGCCAAGTGGTGGCGGGTTCCCAACAGCAGGCCGGTGTGTGTAAATAGGCACATAGACACAGAAAATAGGCATAAAGATAAACATTTATTAAAGGAGAGAGGGAGAGGGAGAGAGAGGGAGAGGGGGGAGAAAGAGAGAGAGAGAGAGAGAGAGAGAGAAGGAGATAGGGATAGACAGAGATGCATGTACACGCAAGAGGGTACAGTAAGAAGGAATTCCAAGATGGTGACGGAAGGTCAGAGGTAGCGGGAGTGGGCGTGGCTTGCCTTTTAAAGTGAAAGCCAAAAGAATAACACATGCTATACCATAGTAACTAGGAAATGAAGTTTTCTGTCCTCTGCATGCAACAGACAGTAAAGCTTTGGGGGTGTCAAGGAAGAACTGTGCTATATACTCCACACTGTTTTATTTGTCACCCAGGTTATAAGTTATAAGACAATTTGTTGGGAAATCGAATACTTACTGAAATAAAGTTGAGGAATTTACCTCCAAGAACACAGAAAGGTGGTAGTGCCTCTTAGAGAAACCAGCATCTATGCTCTGGAGAGGGTTTTTCTTTCTCAGAGTCTGTTTCTCCCTTAGCATTTCTACTTGAGCTTATATTAAAATTTCATCAATAATACCCCACCTTTGGCTGGAGAGATGGCTCATCCACTAAAGGCACTCTTAGTTCTTGTTGGGGTGACAGACTTTTTTAGCGGGGGGTGGGGAGGAATTGAGACACAGTCTCACTATGTAGCTCTGGCTGTCTGGAACTTACTGTGTCAACCAGGTTGGCTTCAAACTCATCTGTCTCTGCCTCCCAAGTGGTCGGATTAAAGACAGGCTCTGCTACACTGGGTCACACGGCAAATCCTAACAAACAAACAAGCTTTGCTTGAAAAATTGAGTTTGAGGACACTTCTGAGTTTTTATTCTGTAAAATGACAACGAGCAGGAAGTATTGTGGGCTTCAGCGTTCAGGACGATACACACTGTGGTGCTTCATTTATTCGTCTAGGGTCATTTTCGGGTGGTGACCACATTCATTTCAGAAGCTAACATGTAAAAGAACCTTAATGGGAGGAGGGTAATGGCACATACCTTTCATCCTATCATTCAGGAGGCAGAGGAGGATCACTGAGTTTGAGGCCAGCCTGGTCTGTTATGCCCAGACCACAGAGCCCCCCCCCCCCCCCAAAACCAACTAGGAGACCGAGTCCTGTTTGTAAAAGCTAAGAGCCTTTATTCTTATGTGAGTTCAAACTCAGGCTCTCTGTGTGTTCAATGTATTGGAGTGATCAGAGAGCCCCGAGCTCAGTTGGGGTGGGAATTTTATAATAACAGAGGTTGGGGTAAGGGACTTCTGAGGTTCAGGACCCCTGATTGGCTGACATTTGTCTAGGGGTGTCCAGGTGAAAAGTGATGGGTGTGTGCTGGCAGGTGATCCTTGTAATCCCAGTCTCTGGCCTCCATCTTTGGAGGTCCCTCCCTTGTGCACCATGAACCTTGACCCCGCCCCAGGAAAGGTCAAGACCACTCCCACAGGCTATTTAAACTGCTTCCCCAGAAAATGAATATGTGGTTTTCCTTCTTCCTCTGGGCTGGATGGCTTCCCATTTCCCTTGGGAGCACAGGTGTCTAATTAAACCTGGATATCTTTTAATTTGATCTGATTTGGTTTGATTGAAATTATTTTGCATTGGAGGAGTGACTCAGTTAGGAAATATTCCTAACAATCCTATCTACAATGGTTGGAATTTAGGAGTTTCCTTCTCATGGTCTGTTTCTGGGTGGTGCCTGGGTGGACTGTTTGTGGTCTTTCTTGGAATAAGGTTTACCTTAGGGTAAACTACTGAGACTCAGGTTTCTATTGAGCTTGTCATGGCTGGGTTCCATAGTCTATAGACAGAGTTCCAGGACAGCCAGGACTACAGGAAGAAGCCCTGACTCAAAAAGCTAAAACCCAACAACAATAAAAGCAAAAAACCTCAAAACCTATGTATAGTCTGATGAGGTTGTTAATCAAGGCATATTGAAAGAACTCCAGGGGGTGGGGGAGGGGGAATGTAAAGATGTACCAGTATCAGGTTAGAAATGAGAACAGGCTCTTTGGCATATTTTGGTGTCACGGAAGTTTAAAGAAAGTCAGCCTCGGGAGATAATATTCTTCCTTAGAAAAAGTTGGAAGATAAACTTTGGACAATATATTATACTATGACCTTTGTAATAAATAACCCAAGATAATGTGTTAACGTTTAGTCGAGATTTAAATTCCTGAGCTGATTAAAGGTCTAAAAATGTATTAATATTAGTTCTGTAGTCAGTAGTGAAGAATTGTGTGGCTTAAAAAAATCACTTATCACTGCCCAAATTTGCAGACCGATACAGAATTAAGTACTAACTAATAAAACATGCAAGCCAACAAACAACAGCAAGACAAAATCTCCAACAATTCAACTTTAAGTCCAGGCCTCAAGTAGGCAGACTGGTTTAGGCTGACTCTAGCCTGTGTCTCAACCACACAATGCGGATCCTTTGAAGGTTGGGAGGTCACGATGGAGGTGCAGTTTCAGAAAGATAAATCTGGCTGTGTGTGCAAGTGGACGAGTGGGGGGGCGTCAGAAAGGAGACTGAAGTAGGGTTCATTAGCAGCTACCGCAACGTCAAGTTGCTGGAGTAACAGGGTTAAAAAAAAAAAAAACAAATCAGAAAAGAACAGGAGGGGTCGGGTGAATGAGAAAGGGCAAGGTCTGTAGAGCAAGGTCTGTAGAGGCGGCTTGACTTTTCCGTCCTTAGAGCTGTCCGGAGGGATCGGGTGCTGATGGCCCCCTGGGGCGTGCCAGAGCAGGGTCCGCCAGGTTGTCCTCAGACCTCCCTTCCAGTCCCAATTGCCCCTCCTCATTCCGTGCTGGCGTCCCCAGGAGCCCCCACCCCCTCGGCTACGGCACCGCCCTCCTCCGGGTTCCTTCCCCTCCCCTTCCCGTGGGGCGCCGACTCGCCCAGCTGCCACGTCTCACTGATGACATCAACACAGTCCGCTCGGCCTTAGCCAATCCGCTAGGGGGAGTCCGAGCGAAGTCCTAGCCAGCAAGCCAGCGGGGAGGGGAGCAGGAAGGGCGGGGTGTGGGGTGAGGGAATGGGGACGGGGCGGGCGACAAGCTCGCGAGTGCGCATGCGTACCGTGTGCGGGGCCTAGTGGGAAACTGAGTGCAAGCTGTCCTCGGCCCCGTCAGGCTGCCCGGGCGTGCGGTGCGCTCACGACTCAGTTTCCCGGCGTGCCGCGCGACGCGGCCGCCCTCTGGGCCGCGACAGGCCCCTTGGCCTAGGCTTCCCTAGTTCCTGGTTCGCCGGCGGCCATTTTGGGTGGAAGCGATCACTGAGTGGCGGCGGCTGCTGATTGTGTTCCAAGGGTCGGAGCGGGGTCGACGTTTGTTCTACCGGAACAGCTTAGCTCACTCCTTCCCTTCCATAACCCGTGGCGCGGAGAGTTGGGGCGGCGGCTGCGTCAGCAAGGGCGGTGGCGGCGGCGGCAGCTGCAGTGACATGTCCAGCATGAATCCCGAATAGTGAGTGCAGGCGAACCGGGGCTGGCCGGGGGTGAGGGCGTCCGGCCGTGGGGTGAAGGCCGCCGGGAGGCTCGCTGCGCGGCCGTGGAAAGGTCGGCTGGGCGGGCGAGCGAGGCGGAGCAGCCCGAGGGCCCCATTGTCTGCCGGCCGAGGGCCGCGGCGGGGAGGGGTCGGGGCTCCGGGCCAGGGGCCGGGGCCGGGGCGCCGCCGGTGGGGAGCTGCTGGGTGTCGCGGCCCCGGGCGTTGGGGAGTCGGCCTCGGACGGCGGCCAGGAGGGGCGCGTCGCGGGGAGGCAGTGACGGCTGGAGGAGGACTTGTTTTTAAGGGAGGTAGGTGGGAGAGCTCTGCTAGAGGGCACTGTCAGACCCTGCGCCCGCTCTGCGGAGCTGTCAGCCCTGGCAGGGAGGAAACCAGCTTTAGGTGTAAATCCTGAGCTTGTTAGAGCTCTCTCCCCGGCAGGTGTCAGGCAGTACGGATGCTCCTCGGGACTGCGTGGGCTGGGGGGAATGAGGAGATGGCGAAAAGCTATTTCAATGTTCAGTTTCCTTTTGGGCTCCTCTCCTGGAAGAGTTCTTTAAGAACTGTGAGCCGTGGCCCTTCCAAAATCCTGAGCATTTGTGAAATGTTTTAGAGGACACCTAAGTCTCCCAGTCACCTTTTGTCTGCAGTACGTCAACAACAATAACAAAAAACTAAAATAAAAAATATCTTTCCGGTACCACCAAATTTAAAGTGTGCGTTCACTGACAAATTGGAAAAGAAACGAGTGGGACCTTTGATATAGCTGTAGGTTTTAGATTACCTGGTTGAAAGCCTGCAGATAGGGAATGAGGTTCCATGACGTGTCATGAAAAGTTAATGCATTCCTTTTTCTTGCTTACTCAAGAAGTCACAATTGCAGAAGTGACACACCTGGCACCTTTCATGGGAGCGGGTGATCTCTTTTCTTGGGTAGACTTTGTTGGGCTCTCCTGAACCTCAAGTCCTCCTTTGGTTTCCATATATGAAAGTCAATAGCTTGAAGAAATGTCCTTTTTTTTCCCTCTTTAGTGAGAAATCTTTAAGGGAGAGGGATTCTCTTTCTTTGATAAGAGAAATTAGTTTTGCTCTAAAAGCTGAATTTCTTTGTTGCTTTGGTCAGTTCCCGCTGTTTCCCCATGAAAGGTCCATCCATCAGTTTAGCTGACTTGTCGTCATGTGGGTGTCACATGGCTCTTGCAAAATGCATTCTGAGTTCAGGTTTTGTAAGACTGTGGTTTAATGCTGAAGTGTTCTTTTTCATTTGTGCTAAGCAGAAGTCTTGGTCTCTCGGTAGGATTTTACACTTTAATGTAGTTTTATTGTGTGTGTGATGCACGTGATTGCAGGTGCACAGGTGGGAGCCACAGCACTTGTGTGAAGGGTCAGGGGACAGCTTTGGGGAGTTGGTTCTTCTTCCTTTGCGACTTCTGGGGATTGAACTCAGACAAGCACTCTAACTGTAGAGCCATCTCACCAGCCCAGGCTTTTGTGCTTCTTGAAGAAGTTTGGAACAGTTCATATAGTGACATACTTGCTGTGTTGGCAGCCCCTCCCCCCCCAGCCATGGACTCTGCAGAACAAAATTTGTTTAGTTGAGCAAAGTTGAATTGGGGTTCCTAGTTAATTTTCCTGGCATCAGTAAAGAGCATGGATTTGCTAGCTTAGGGAGGTTTGTAAACCTGTACTATTTGAGGAGTTCCTGTATTCCACATATATTTAGATAAAGTTCATGCATGTGCTTGAGGTTAGAGAGTGGTTCTCAACCCTCCTAAACGACCCTTTAATTCAATTCCTCATGTTATGGTTACCCCAACCATAAAATGAGCTTGGTTGTTACTTCACGCACTACTGTTATGAATGGTAGGGTTACAACCCCCAGATGGAGAACCCCTGGTGTAGCGGCATCCCCTGGAGCTGGAGTTAGAGCAGTTGTGAGCCACTGGGAATGGAACTCGAGTTCTCTGCAAGAACAGTACATGTTCTTAACCACTGAACAATCTCTCCAGTCTGTGTTACTTATATTTTTTAATACTAAAGAAGAACTCGATGATAAAATTTGATGTTACTCAGACTTTTAATTTGTTTCTACTTTTGTAAAGCAGTATAAAAAACAGTCATTTTTACTACCTATTAAGGTAGCAGTGTGGCTCACGAGTATGTAAAAAACTTGGACAGCTATCCAAAGCACATTGTAGGTGGTGTAAATCATTTTTAAGTAAGCATTTTAGTTGTGCTGGGACTTAGGAGTTTAAGTCTCAACCTCAAGAGGCCTGTAACATAATATACAAATTAGATTTTATACATGTCAAATCTAGTAGAGACAGCTGCATGAATCAGAGCAGTGTGATTTCAGGGTCGAGTCACTTGTTGTGGTTGGCTGTTTTGGAAGACTGTTACAGAAGAGACGTGTAAGAAAATGACCAGTGCATCAGTGGGATCGCTCAGCCGCTACCTTGGTGAGTTCCCTCCCTGGGACCTACAAGGTGGAAGGAGAGAACTGACTCCTGTAGATTGTCCTCTGCTCCACAACCCCAAGAATTGAAATTAACAGTGTGAAAACGAGAGACCCGAAAAAGCTATTAGACAGAAATGATCCAGGGAAGACTTTTCAAGAGGAATGGCTAGTAAATAAATGGCAAGGAATTTTTTTCACCCCTTTTCTGAGTTTTGAGACAAGATTTCATTGTGTTGTTGTCCTGGCTATCCTAAAACATGCTGTGTGGATGAGACTGGCCTTGTGTTTATTTGTCCCAGTCTTCCTGTTTCTGCCTCCCAAGTGCTGACGTTACAGATTAGTGCCACCATGCCCTGGATGAACAATCATTTAGTCATTCTTTCTTTTGAGGTCTCAAATATGTCAATATCTGGCCTTTATTTACATTTTAGACTGTATAAAAAATAGTTCAGGAGTTTGGGGAAAGGATTTATGGGACTTGCATAAGATGAGAGACAGTGATAGTTTGTTGGTGGATATCACAGGTGCAACCAATATACCCATAATGATTAAGTTATAATCTGTCTCATTGCTCTGTGTATGCGTGTTTATGAAATGAATAAAAATCTATTTTTACAGCACTCGGGAAGCAGAGACAGACAGATCTGTGAATTCAAGGCGAGCCTGGTCTATAAGAGCTAGTTCCAGGACAGCCAAGACTTTTACACAGAGAAACCATGTGTCGAACCCCCCCCCCCCCCATTCAGTTTTTAGGCTGACTTGAGAGAAAGACAGGAATCAAGGGTAATGATTGAGTCTCTTGGATTTCAGCTAAACAAAACCCACTGAAAGTGTGATCCTAACACTGGAAGTGGCTGGAAGGGTCGGAACTTGTTCTTTTGTGGCGATCTGAAGAAAGCTCGACTTTATTACAGTTATTATTTCGTGTGTGGGGCGAATACATGAATGCTGCAGTGCATGTGTGGAGGTTAGAGGGCAGCTCGCAGGAATCAGCTCTTGTCTTCCACATAAGTCCTGGGGAGCAACTCTCTGTAAGCACTCAACTGTGGCTGAGATTTGATTTTCACAGATAGGTAGTGAAGTAGGCAGTAATTATTACAACACAGTGATTGGAAATGCTAAACAGTTTCAGGGGTGGAGGGGCTTGTACTCTGAGCACTTGAGGCAGAGGCAGGAGGTGTCACTGAAGGTTTAGGCCACACTGGCCTACAGTAGTGAAGAGAGAGGGAGAGAGTGCTAGCGCGTGCACACGCATGTAGATATTTCTGTGTGTCATAGAATGTGGTTGTGGAGGACAGTCTGTGAGAGTAACTTCTCTCCTACCATGTGGGTCCCAGGGATTGGACTCAAGTCATTAGGCTTGTTTGATTGTTATAGTGGCAAAAAGAGCAAAGCATGGTGCCTTGTGTGTGTAATTCCAGCACTTGGGAGCTGGAGGTGGGAGGACTGCCTGGAGTCTGAGACTAACCTGGGCTACATAGTGAATTCCAGACCAGCCTGGGCTACATAAGGTTTTGTTTCAAAGAGCTAAACCAAACCAAACCTCACTGTAGACGAGGATGATGCTCAGATTACAAGTGAGCAGTTCCTTTCCTGGCTTCTGCAGAGCAGTTCAGTGATGCTGTTCTTCTCTCCCTCCCTCCTACACTTCATGTTCACTTCCCTCCAAGACTCCATGTTCTCTGAACATGTTACTTTTCTCTAATGGTCAGAGCTGTTTCAAGTAAGTGGCCCCTTCTCCCCCTTGTGTTTGAAAATAAAAGAGTTAATGTTATCTGTCATGGCATTATATTAGTACCATTCTTGGCTTTCATGTAGTTTGTTATTTTTGTCTTTATTGTTGTGTATGTTGCTGGCAATCAAACCCAGGGCTTGGCACATGCCAAGCAGAGTCCTCTGTCACTCTTTACTCCAACCATTCTAAAAAAATTGGAGAAAGAAGAGTAATTAGTCCTCTTACTGTGTAGAATATTATTTTTAAGTGTCTAGAGAATCAGCTCTGTAATCATCAGGTAGAAGGTAGCCATGTAGAATCTTCACAAAATGGGTAGGCTTGCAAATCCCAGTCCCAGGAAGTGGAAGCAGAAGCCAGAGTGGAAGGGCAGTCTTGGCTCAAGGGCAGCCTGGTTATAGACTTGGCTTAGAGAAGGGGTAGAAGGGAGGAAGGGAGAGGGGACTTAAAAGAACAAAAACCTGGAGCCATTACGTGAGCTCTTTTAAATTTGACTTAGTTTTTCGTTACTCTATGTCTGAATTTTACTTTTGAGTTTTTGTAAGAGACACTGGCAGATTGCCCTCCCTCCCTTTTCAGAAAGGAGTGGTCAGCCTGTTCCTGTTTTCCTGTAGAAGCTGGTACTGAACTTTCTGCTTAGATACCTAGACTACGACTAAAACTTTTAAAATGAGTATTTTATGCTTATGGGTGTTTGGCCTTCATGTGTGTCTGTGTACTTAATGCATGCCTGGTGCCAGAGGAAGCCAGTAGAGGAATTTGAATCCCCCGGAACTGGAGTTGATGGGAACTGAACCTGGATCCTCTGGAACATTGTGCAGCCAGTGCTCTTAGCTGCTGGACTATCTCTCTAGCCCCCTAGACGATAATTGAAGGAGGAAACTTAAGTCTTAGTTTTTCTTTGCAACTAGCCTAGATTCTGTTAATTTGGACGTGAGGGAGTGGGCAACAAGCAAACCAAGCATGGTAACAAAGCAAACTCTGAGGCCAGAGGAGCCAGAGAATGTGCTTGTTGAGTGGTTGGCTGACTTAGCTATGTCAGAGATACAGCACGGAAGTAGGCATGGAAACATTGCATGTGTGTTTTTAATTTATTATTGTGTTTGTGAGTGTTTCCATTTTTATGTGGGTTCTGGGCTTTTAACTCACATTTTCAGGTTTGCATGGCACGTGCTTTCACCTGCTGAGCCTTCTTGTTGCCATAAATTAATGAATTTTTTTAATGGAATTGGATGAAGTCCAAAATTGAACCTTTCCAAGAACAGTGATAGATGTAACTTCTGATTGAATTTTATTTTTACATACTAGCTCCAGTTTCCCCTCCCTCCCCTTGCCCCACTCCTCTACTTGCCCCCATCCCACACCCCATCCACTCCTTAGAGGACTTAAGAGCTCTCCTTGGGGAGTCAGCAAAGTCAGGTATACCAAGTTGAGGCAGGACCAAGCACCTACTCCTGTATCAAGGCTGAGCAAGGTATCCCACCATAGGGAATTGGCTCCAGAAAGCCAGTTCATGCACACAGGATAAGTCCTGGTCTCACTAGCATTATTCTTAAGAATTATTCCCTATCCTTTCTACTCTGAACATAACTGTGCTTCAGAGTAGAAAGAACTCTGAATATAACTATATTCCATCATCTTGACTTAGGACAACTATTTTATCTTGTTTGTGTGTGTGTGTGTGTGTGTGTGTGTGTGCGCGTGTGCGTGCGCGTGCGCGTGCGTGCATACATGTGCTACATGTGTGGGAGTGCTTATAAAGACCATAGAGAGTGTTGCATCTATAGAGGTGGAGTTACAGGGATTTGTATGGCTCTTGACTTGGGTTCTGGGGACTAAATTCCTGACCTCTCAAAGGACAGTTAGCACTTAGCTGCTAAACTGTCTTTCCAAATCAGGTCTCTCACCCACGTTGTTGGAAGTGAAGCAACCGAACTGCCTCCATAGCTCTGATTTAGATTTTACAGAAAGCTGTAATTAATGTTGACTATTAACAGGAGAGAACCAGAACATTGAGGAACACACTTTAGAACTTTGGTGCTGATCTTGGAATTAGATCAATAATGGATAATTCACATTTGTGCTACCTGCCCTAAAATGTATGTATAGACATTATAATTTCCGTTAATCCTTATAGTAATTCTATGAAAAAAGGATCCATCCAGGTTTTTTTTTTTTTTTAAGATTTATTTGCTCATGTATACAGTGTTCTGCCTGCATGTATCCCTGCAGATCAGAAGAGGGCTGCAGGGCAGTGGTGGTGCACGCCTTTAATCCCAGCACTGGTCTACAAGAACTAGTTCCAGGCCAGGCTCTAAAACTACAGCAAAACCCTGTCTCGAAGAGGGGGAAAAAAGAGAAGAGGGTACCAGATCTTATTACAGATGGTTGTGAGCCACCATGTGGTTGCTGGTAATTGAACTCAGGTCTTCCCTCCAGCCCCTGTTTTTTTTTTTTTTTTTGTTTTGTTTTTGTTTTTGTTTTTGTTTTTTTTTTTTTTTTTTTTTTTTTTTTTATTTAAGACAGTGTTTCTCTGTAGCTTTGGTGCTTTGGTGCCTGTCCTGGAAATTGCTTTTGTAGACCAGGCTGGCTTCGAACTCACAGAGATCCGCCTGCCTCTGCCTCCCAAGTGCTGGGATTAAAGGTGTGCACCACCACTCCTCAGCTCCAGTTTTGATTTTGTTTGTTTGGGTGCTGGGGGTTGAACTCAGGGTGTCACTCCTGGCTGGAAAGTCCTGGTTTTAAAGACTAGGAAACACACAGGGAAGAGTTAAATGGCTGCACAAGGGTAAGCATCATAATTTAGAGTAAGCAGTATAATTGGAATTGTAACTAGGGGTCTTCTAATGTTTATTTACTTATTTATTTTAATTATTTACTTTCATCTTTATTCTGTGTGCCCATGTGTAAGTGTATATGGCTGTACACCTGTATATTTCCATACACATGTGTGAAGATCAGAGAGCAGGTCACAGGGCCAGTGTTCTTCACCTTGTTCGCGGGGATTGAGCTCAGGTCGTCAGCTGGTTATTTCTTTTAAAAAAAAATTATTATTGTGTGTGTATGGTGTGTGTATGTGGTCATGCATGCATGTTTGTGGGCATGCGTGCAGGCACATGTATAGAGGTCAGAGGACAACTTTGTAGAGTTGTTTTTCTCTTTCCACTTTTTCATGGGTTCCAGGGATCAGACTCAGGTCCTCAGGCTTATGAAGCAAGTGCCTTACCTGCTAAGCTGTATGGCTGGCCAAGACTTGTATTCTGACCTCCCAGGTATGCTATCACTTTCTCTATGTGGCTACTGATTTTTGTGCCACCAGGGATTGAATTTATGGCTTCTAAGTGCATCTCTCTCAAACCTTAAAATTTTTAAATTTAAGCCAGATAACATTTGGATTGACAGCTACCTTAAACATTCACAGAGAGATTTTTGTTATACACATCTGCACACTCAGACTCATACCCTTTTTCTCCTAGGGATTTGACTAGGTCGTTCTCCATGCCAAGCACATACTCTGCCTTGAGCTTTATCTCTAGTTCCTTTGATTTTTGTTTTTTTGTTTTTTGAGATAGGGTTTCTCTGTAACTTTGGAGCCTGTCCTGCAACTAGCTCTTTTAGACCACTCTGGCCTTGAACTCACAGAGATCCACCTGCCTCTGTCTCCTGAGTGCTGGGATTAAAGGCGTGCACCACCACCACCTGGCCTTCCACTGTGCCTTTTGAGAGATTTAAAAGTAGGAAAAAAGGATGTACTGAGTAGCGACTAACCTGTTCCTGCACTCTTAGAGAAGCAGAGGATGTTTGGGAGTTGAGACTTAGTCTCGGATACATAATAAGTTCTGAACAAGAAGGGTTTGTGAAGTTTGCATGGTGGTGCATGCCTGTAATTCTAACTACTCAGAAGGCTGAGACATGAGAATCACAAGTTCCAGTTAGTTCTAAGTCTTAACATTTAAGACACCCCTCTTTATGCAACAACAAAGTATGAAATATATAGTTAGGTCTTTGTGACCTTTGACTTCTATTTTAAGTGGTTTATTGGGTTGATCTTTAAAAGTTTCCCAAATGTTGAAATTAAGCACATCTATTCTGTTTTTCTCATGCCTATTCTTGGATACTCATTGTTGGGGCTTTAGAAGTTGTGGCCATCTTTCTGAGAATAAAAAGCCAGAGAAGAAAGCTGTTGAACTCAGAGCAGCTGTGCACACTTGCACAAGAGCTTCACAAGATGAAACCATGGATGCCGTGGGTTTTTGGGAGAGGCTCTCCAACATAGCCTTCCCTGAGTGTCTACAGGTTGCGGGGGGGGGAGGGAGTTACATTTTCCTCAGTGTAGCCACCGGTAAGGTGCCATGCTCCTGAGAATAACCCTAAAGAAATTTATTGCCTCCACCCACCTCCCATGAAAGTAGAAGGGGACTTGCTTAAAGAGGAATGGGATCAGTGATTTGGGAGTAGGACAAGAGAGGATAGTATGAGTGTGACCAAAATACATACATGTAGGAAATGGTATGCAATAATTCAGTATGTGTAATTAATATATACTAATAAATATTTTTGAAAGAGTCTGTGTCAGTTTCACAGACCTAATGTCAAATTTGTATTCCTAGAGTTTCTTGTAAAGAAAAGAATAATTTGGTTAGACTGACTGGCAAGAAGTCCCCGAGCTGCTCCTGTCTGCTGCCTGTTTCCCCAGTGCTGGGATTACAAGTATCTTGTGCTGTGCTCAGCTTTTTTTTTTGTTTTTGTTTTGTTTTTTGAAGACAGAATTTCTCTGTGTAGCCCTGGGTGTCTTGGAATTCCCTTTGTAGACCAGGCTGAGACTAAAGGTGTGTGCCACCATCACCTGGCTATTTCTGTTTTTTTTCTTTTAATTGAAAATTTTTTTTCATAAAATATATTCTGATCAATTATTTCCCCTTCCCACCAACCTGATTCCATGTCTTTTCTATCTCTCTCTAAAAAAAAACAACCAAGAAAACCCTCTGTCTTTTTGTCCGCCCACCCCCCCCCCCCAGGATGCTAAAACATAGAAACAAAAGACCAATAAGACAGAAAATGCCCAAACAAAGCACTTTGGGAGAAAAAGAAATGCAAAAATACCATTGGGTTGGTTTTGTGTTTGTGTCCAGCTTTTTATGTGAGTGCTGGGAATCTGAACATGGCTTCCCATGTTTGCACAGCAGGAGCTATCCTTACTGAGCCGTCTCTTCAACCCCATGTATATTGTTAGTACAACCTAAGCCACTGTCTTTTGGCAGCACTCAGGATTGATTCCAGCGTGCTAGGCAAACAGTGTACCATTGAGCAATAGCCTCATCTGAATATTTCTTTTCTGGTGCTTACTGCTCTTCCAGAGGACTTGTTCAGTTCTCAGTACCCACATGACAGCTTACAGCCACCTGCAACTCCAGCTTCTCCCCTCCCCTGCCCTCTGTTTTCTCCTCCCCTCAGATAGTCTTAAATGCTTGATCTATCTCCTGCCTTAGCTTCCAGGATGCTGGATTATAGCTGTGTGCTACTATTCCCAACTAGGATTTAGTTCTTTTTAAATCTTTCAAAAACATTTTATGTGTATGAGTGTTTTGCTTGCATGTATATATATGTGTGTGTATGTGTGCCATGTGCTTGCCTGGGGCCTGCAGAGGCCAGAAGAGGGCATCAGATCTCTTAGAACTGGAGTTAACAGCTAATGTGAGCTGCTACGTATGTAGATGTTAGAAATTGTACCCTGGCCCTTTGCATGAGCAACTAGTGCTTTTTAACTCTTGACCTGTCTCTCCTGAAATTTTCTTTTTTATTATTTTTTAAGTGTCGCTCTGGCTGTCCTTGAAGCCTTTTTTTAAATTTTTTTTTAAATTTTATTTTAAAGGATTGATCTCTGCTGTTTGCTGATTTCTTCCTCATTAGTTTTTCTTTAAATCTTTTTTGATACAGGTTTTTTGTTTTGTTTTGTTTTTCAAGACAGATTTCTGTATGGCCCTGGCTGTCCTGGAACTCACTCTGTAGACCAGGCTAGCCTCAAACTCACAGAGAACTGCCTGCTTCTGCCTCCTGAGTGATTAAAGATGTGCACTACAACTGCCTGGCTAATCCTTTTTTAAAAATAAAATATGAATTAAATGTAGATTTACTAAAGAGTTGGAAAAATACAGAATACCAGTGCACTCTTCATTCAGCTTCCTCAAATCTTAGCACCCTGAGTTCCTGACACTGACCACATTCAACATGGAGCCAGCCAGACGTGGTAGTGCAGCACTCTGGAGGCAGAGACGGCGACAGCAGATCTCTGAGTTCCAGGCCTGTCGGGGCCACATAGTAAGAACTTGTCTTTAGATAAACAAACAACAGTAACAACAAAACAGCTCCTATACTTTATTCTAATTGATTAATGTTTCCACTTAACGTGTCCTTGTTCTGGTCCAGGATTCAGTCCAGTTACTAAGGTGTGTTTGTACCATGTTGGTTCCTTTCATTCTCTGAAATCTCTCCTTTTTCATGGTCTTGGCACTTGTTTTTTTTTTTTTTTTGGCGAGACAGGATCTTGCTTACATAGCCATTGTTGGCTATGTTGGAGCATTCTGACATTCTGATGTTGATTCCAGAACACTTGGCTTAATGATCTTGACCAATTATTATTTGTTTTTCTTTTGTTTTGTTTTTGAGACAAGTTCTTCTTACCTATTTATTTTTCATGTGTTTAGGTGTTTTGCCCGCATGTATGTCTGTATATTAATATATGTGGCTGGTATCCATGGAGGCCAGAAGAACTGGTCCCCTGGAAGTAGTTATAGATGATTTTGAGCGACCATGTGGGTATTGGGAATTGAACCCGGGTCTTCTGAAAGAGCAGCTGGTGCTCTTAATATTCGGCCATCTCTCCAACTCTTTCAGTTTAATAGTTTATCTGCATGCACGCACGCACGCACGCACGCCCACACACACACACACACACACACACACCCCTCTACCTCTGTATGGGTATTTGTATGTGAATGCTAGTGCCCATGGAGGACTGAGGCATGGGATCCCTGCTGGAGCTGGAGTTAGAGGTGGTTGTGAACCAACTGATAATGGCTGCAGGGATCCAAACTCAAATCCTCTGAAAGAGCAGTATGTGTTGTTAATCCCCGAACCATCTCTCTCTCTCTCCATCCCCAAAACAGTTCTCTTGTATCCAGGGCTGGCCTCAAGCTCACTGTAGAGCTGATATGTCCTTCAGTTTATGGTTCTCCTTTCTCTACTTTCTGCTGGCTAGGATTACAGGATGAGGATGTGTCTTTAGGCTGGGTTTATGTGTTAATGGCAAGCATTTTGTCTGCTGAGCTATCCTCAACTCTGATTTGGATATCTTTGAAGTGTGCTTAGTCTGTTTCTTTACAGTTGTCTGAAGCTTTTTCTTTATTTTTATTTTATGTGTATCTATTTTGCTTTCATGTATGTATGTTTACCACATGTGTTCCTGATGTCAGCACAAGCCAGAAGAGAGTTTTGGATCCCCTAGAGGAATTGGAATTACAGATGGTTCTGAGCTGTATCTTGGATGCTGGGAACAGAAGCTCAGTCCTCTGCAAGAGCAGTCAGTGTTTTTAACTGCTGGGCCACCTTCCAGTCACTCCCCCCCTTCTTTTTGAGACAAGGTTTTACTATGTAGCCCTTGCTGATCTGGAACTCATTTTGTAGGCAAGGTTGTCTTTAAATTACACCAATCTTTGTCTCTGACTCTGTAGTGCTAGAATTACAAGTGTAATTAATTCATCTAGTTAATTCATTATTAGATTAGGGGAAAATGCCACAGAAATTACAGAAGTCAGTGGTCTGTTCCTTGCATTGTATCAGAAGGCATATGATAGCAATATTTTACTCATCACTCTGGTGATGCTATTACTGGAACATTGTTGCTGGATTTATAACTGGCCATTCTGGTGGTGGCTTTGTTTTGGGAGAATTATTAGCTCCTTTTAACACTAGTGCCCTTTTGAAGTTGCCTTTTTTTCTTCCTCTGCTTTTAGACACTAACTACCAGATTCTTAATATACAGCCCATACTCAAGTTTATGTGCCAACTTTCAGGGGAAGATGGATTTAAAACAATTACTGGATGGAGTATTTTAAAACCATCAGTGTAATGCCAGGTGTGGTGCATGGCTGTAACCCCAACACATAGCAGGGTGATTAAAGTTCTTCAGCCTTTGCTACATATTGAGCATTAGAGACCAACCTGGGCTACATGAGACCCTGTTTCATAGAAGTTCCTCCCAAACAACAACAAAACCCACCACTGCAATAAATACTTGGGGGAATATACTTGAGACCACCCAGATACCTTATTTTTCTCTTTAAGTTCTATCTACTAATTTTAACTTGATTTGCAATTTTTTCTTCTTTGATGATCTCATTTTCTGTTTTTCTTCTATATGTGCATGGAAATACTATAAGGAAGAGTTATTTCTCCAATTTGTTTACTTACCCATTTATACCAGAATGAAGCAATTTCTATATTTATTATTTGAGTTATAATCCAAAATGTGGTTATGTATACTTTGTGACTCAAATTTTTCTGTCTTTGCCTTGGAGAGAGCCTTAAGGTTAACTCTAGTGTCCCCCCTCCTTTGCCCTTCTTTTTAAGCAGAGTAAAGTTGATTGTAAATTTTCTTATTCATTGCCACTGTTTTGCTAGTAAAGTGATGGTTTAGGAGCTAGGCTCTTAAATATTACCTCCATTTTTGATTGGTTGTTTTTTGTTTGTTTGTTTGTTTTGTTTTGTTGTCTTGAGACACAGGGTCTCCAAGGTAACTTAAGCTGGCCTTGAACTGGTGGCAGTCTTGCTTCCTCAGCCTCCAGAGAGCAAGAGGCTCTCTACCAACCTTAGCACTACCAACCTTAGCTTCTCTAATGATTTTGAATTGCTTGAAACTCTATGCTTAAAAATAACTTTTGCAAAACTTTAGACTATGTTAGATGATTTCTTTTTTTTAAATATATATCCAAAATGTGTTTATTGGGCTGGTTCCCACTCATCTCGAATCAGGTGCTTTTCAGTGCTGCTTGCTCCTGAAGGAGCATCCTTCTGTCAGCCTTGCTTTCCCGCCTGTAGGCTGACAGGACAGTGGAGCGGCTGACACACAAGACTACCGTCTGTGCATGGCTAAAGACCGTGGTGATTTTATAGCATCCTGGGCACTTCACATCCATAAAGTAGGAATTGGGGATCTGCACCAGGCGCTCCTCTGGAGAGGGATGAAGGAGATCCTTTGCGAGAGGCATGTTCTCGTAGGGAGGTCGTCACCGCCGGAAAGCGATTTCTTTTTTTAAAAAAAACATTTATTTTTACTTTATATGTATTGGTATTTTGTCTGCACATATGTCTGCGTGAGGGTGTTGGATCTCCTGGAATTGTAGTTACAGACAGTTGTGAGCTGCTGTGTGGGTGCTGGGAATTGAACCCCTGTCCTCTAAAAGAGCAACCCATGTTCTTAACTGCGGAACTATCTTTCCAGTCCAACTCTTTAATTTCTTGATGCTATAGCTAGAAACACAGTTAGGTGTTTATATATGTTCCATCCTTGTGATTGTGCTGAAATAAACTAGAGTAGCAGTGATAGATACCTCAGGCATCATTTGTGGCCCAGTTCAGTCCTTCATGATAACAGTACTCAGTACAGTTTGGGGAGGGTGTGCTTTTCCAGAAATCTCAAATTGGAAATCTCAGATTACTAAATCTCAATTTTAGCAACCTGTTTGCCTTCCTTCCTTCCTTCTTTTATTTATTTATTATCTATCTATTTACTTATTTGTTGAAAGGTCTGCCTAGACATAAAATTTAGGGTCTGGCATTTGCCAGGCAAGTACTCTATTGTTGGGCTATACATATCCAGCCCTCCTATACTGATGAAAAATTTTTTAAAATTATTTTTATGTATGTGGGTGTTTTGTCTGCATGTATGCCTGTTCACCATGTGCATGCAGTACCCTGGAGTCCAGAAGGAAGTGTCAGATCCCCTAGGCCTGGAGTTACAGATGGTTGTGAGCTGCCATGTGGGTGCTGGGAACCTAACTTTAGGTCCTCTGGAACAGCAGCCAGTGAGTGCTCTTAACTCGTAACCACCTAGCCATCTCCAGCCCTGGTAGGTTTGTTTGTTTGTTTTATTTTTTTTTAATCTTCTTGCCTCCACCTCCCAAGTGCAGGGTTATAGTCATGTACAACTATGTGTTGAGTGCTGGGGATTGAACACAGGGTATGTGTGCTAGACATGTATTCAGCCAACTGAACTATCATGCCCCCAGTTCCGATTTATTTGTTTAGAAAACTTTATTTCCTTCTGTGACCTCTGTTTTGTTGATGACTAGCAGTTTGGCTTTATCTTTTTAATTCTTTTGCTCAGATATATTTAGGAGTTAAGTATACTGTGCTAATTTTATAAAACAAAAAAGGTGTTTAAATAATACCACTGCAAGTAGAGATAGGTAATAATTTATCAATAGTCACAAAGGTAATTGTATTTAAAGTTGTGTGTCTAACTTACATTGAAATTATACTTTCTATAATAAAAATTTAATAAATTAGATATTCATTTTTGAAATTAAACCACAAAGCTAAAAATCAGTTGTACTTTCTAAAAATATGTATGTAAGGTCTTGATTGGGAGGCTCCTTTTAAAAGTGCCTAGATTATGGAAATAGTCAGAATTGCGAAGAACTGAGAGGTTCCTTTGGGAAACAGTGGACAGAAACTCTGTTGTCTTCAGGTCATTGAAGACATGTTTTAGTGATGATTTTTAAGTTAGGAGTAGTGGTGGTGTTACTGGAATCAGAATCCCTGTGCCCTGGGTAGCTCCAACAAGCCAGGTTTAACTGTTCATCTTGGGCAAGCCAATTAAAAGAGCCAAATTAATAGCAGGAAACAGAAAGGGGGACATTTATTCAATGCAATCACACTGGGAAGAGGTATAGAGAGATCCAGGAACACCTTAAGATGCCTGTGCACCATGTTATAACAGTGCCCTGAGAGGCCAGAAGAGGGCATCAGATCTCCTGGAACTGAATGGAGTAGAGATGGTTATAAGCATCCTGGGAGTGTTGGAAATCAAACCTGGATCCTTTGCCTAGGAAGCCAGGGCTCTTTATCTTTGAGCCATCTTTGTAGCCCACATGCTTTTCTGTTTTCTAGGAAGAGGGGATGTTAGACTGGATTCTAGGAAAGGGTCATAGACATTATTTCACTGGAGGACTGCTCTGCACCGTGAGTAGTTTGCTCCTTGAATTTGAGGGAGAGGCTTTTGCTGTTGATGAAAGAGGACCTCATGTTTTCAAGCCAGCCCTATTAATATGTTATGTAGCTGAGTCTGGCCTTAAAGTCAAGATTTTCCTGTCTGCACCTCTCAAAGGCTTGCTGAAATCACAGGCATGGGCCACTGAGCCAGGAGAGACAATTTTACTGGCTGGAGCATAACCTTCCCTAGTCTCATAGTGTAGAGGACTGGGATTTAATTAGCAGAAGTTTCCTCAGCCCTCTCTCTCAGAATAGGAATCACGTGTTTTCCTTGGAAGAGGAAGTTCACTCCTGAGAGATTGATCTTGGGTGGCACTGCCTCCTTACTTGACTGGGTAATTCACATGTTCGTTCAGCTACGCATCAAAGGGCTGCTGGTGGATCTAGTTTTGGCTTCTGCTAAACCACATACAGTCCTTTTCAGGAGCTGTAGTCTTCATAACAAGCTGTTGTTAGCTCTGTTTTCTTGTAGAACTTAACAGTACAACATACTGTTTATTAATATGATTTTCTTTCTGTTTTGCAGTGATTATTTATTCAAGTTACTTCTGATTGGCGATTCTGGAGTTGGAAAGTCTTGCCTCCTCCTTAGGTTTGCAGTAAGTTGAAATTAAAGTACTTTTTATAATTAATGGTGCACTTAACTGTACAATTAGTGCATGCTTTCTAGTTAGACAAAAATCAAACTGTTTTATGTCTATTGACTTAACTCTTTCAGAATTTGTACATCTAAGAGCTCCCAAACCCTGCCCTCTGTGGTATCTTGGACTGTTAAATAAGTGTTGTAAGTGCTGTTCTTAAAGGAAATTCATGGGAAAGCTGGGTGTGGTAGTGCATGCCTGTCATCTCTCCACCTGGGAGGTGAAAGGGGTGACCACTTTGGGCTTGAAGTCAGTCCAAAAAATACGTAAGGAGAGAGAGAGAGAGAGAGAGAGAGAGAGAGAGAGAGAGAGAGAGAGAGAGAGAGAGAGAGAGACAGACAGACATGGGGGGGAATGGGACAACAAAGCCAAGAAAGAAATGCAGTGAAGTGTGGTGATAACATTAGCATCTAATGCTCATTGTAGAATTCTGACTGATTCCAATGGAGGTGAACAGATAATGTGGGATATTTGGCCTTAGTGACAGTGACATGGAAAGAAATCTTCAAGCCACATTTTAATAGAATAAAGAGAAGCATCACCAGCCGCAGAGTGCATGGTATCATATGTACTGATAGTCATGTGCATTCAGTAACTCAGATTAAGTTTTACAACCATAGTAACCTAGTTCTCTAGCTTTTTTTTTTTTTACTTTAATTGAAATTTGAAAAAGATCATTGTATTTTAGTTCCCCATTTCATAAGCCACTTGGCTAGTGGCCACCACATTGGCTAGCAGTTTATGTCACAGAAAAGTTGAGTTTGTCATGCTGCTCTTAAGTTCCTACACCAAGGTGTCCGTCATGGTTGTCAGAGAACTTCCCAGGTGTTGCTTTGCAGTTCAGGGATGCTTAGTCTCCATTCCTGTTTTTTCATGAAAGCTTCTTTTGAAACAGTTACTTGTTTTTCTGTGTTTGTGTACACGGGGCAGGTGTGCACATGAGCACAATAGCAGGTGTGAAGGTCAGACAACAGAGTGCATGACTTGTTTTGTCCTTTCACCTGTGGGTCCCAGGGGCTGGACTCAAGTCATTAGGCTTGGGGGCAGGCACTTCTATTCTCTGATCTGTCATAAGAGCCCTCATGAGGTCATGTTCTTTTCTTTTTTGGGGGGTGTGGTGGGGAAGGGAGCTTTTCAAGACAGGGTTTCTCTGTAAAGCTCTGGCTGTCCTGGAACTCACTCTGTAGACTAGACTGGTCTCAAATTCACAGAGCTCCACCTGCCTCTGCCTCCCAAGTGCTGGGACTAAAGGCGTGCGCCACCACCGCCTGGCCAGAATGAACCCCAGGACCAACATGGTGGAAGGAGGAAGCTGACTGTCAAAGATTGTCCTAACACCTCTACATGTACATACTGTGCATACTGTGCTATGCACACATCCACACACATACATACACTAAATAATTTTTTTAAAAAAAAACAAGGTCTCACTATGTACTCTTTGAACTTACTATTGTAGACCAGGCTCGCCTCGAACTCACAGGGATTCACCTGCCTCTGCCTTGAAGGAGGGATTCTTATGTGTATTGTATTTCAATTAAAAACTTCCACCAGGATATAAACTAGATTTTGGAATACATCCCTAAGAGGAGAATGAAATGAGCATTGTTTGTTGGTCAGTGGATCGGGTATTTAAGGAGCAAGAGTTTTACTGATAAAACTCAGGTATCTGGTTGGGTGAGCTCTGACAGTTACAAAATCTTCTTGACATAATCAAAATATTTACCAAGAGATGTATACAAAACAATAAAGAACACTTGAAAAATATTTCAAGGAAAAAAGAAACTTTTTTGCTTTAGAACACAAAGCAAGATGAAATTAGATGTTAAAAACTTCGTTTATAAGCTTTGACTATAAAGCAAGTGAATTTAAAAAAATTTTTCTCTGTTGAACATTGATTTTATTAACTCTTCCCCTTCAGGATGATACGTACACGGAAAGCTATATCAGCACAATTGGTGTGGATTTCAAGATACGAACTATAGAGTTAGACGGGAAAACAATCAAACTTCAGATAGTAAGTGGTCTTGGAAATTGTTTTGGTAAATGTACGGTGTATTTATATATATTTACTATTCTAACAAAGTTGAATATAAAGGTTAAGAGCCATGCATTGATGATAGTTTTTAGACCAAAAGGCATTTCCTAGGTTCACTTTTCTCATTGAAATGCCTTCCTTCTTCCTCATTTTTTAAGAATAAAATTATTTATTTTTATGTGTATTGATATTTTGCCTGAGTATGTTTCTGTGTGAGGTTGTCAGATCTCCTAGAACTGGAGTTACAGACAGTTATGAGCTACCATGTGGGTCTGGGAATTGAACCCAGGTCCTCTGGAAGAAGGAAGAGCAGCCAGTGCTCTTAACCACTGAGCCATCTCTCCAGTCCCTCCTTGTTTGTCACCTGTGTCGAGGATTGAACCCAAGGTCTATAAATCTGCACTGTCAGCATGGAGTTATATCCCAGGTCCTCCGTGTTAAAATTCTACCTGTAAAGCAGAGATGCTCATATTAAGTCAGCCTTAGGACTGATCTCCTTCTCCAGTGAAAGTCAGAAGTTTGAGTTTTTCTTGCCTCACAGTGGATATTTACTTGGTATCTTCTCTATGTCTTTTACTGTGCTAGTGTTATGTTTATGTTAGAAGGAACCTAGGAGAGGCTAGGTACATTCATTAAAGAAAGACAACTATTAGTTCTCTGGGTGTTTCTCCTTTAAGATCATATACTCCAGCTCTGTGGAAACACAGAATTTTATTGGAAGGAAACTTAGTTTTTCTAATATTCTTGTTTTACTCTCAGAAAATGGATGCTGAGAGAATGATTTGCCTAAAGTTACTGGCAAAACCAAGTGATATATAGCTCTCCATCTTCATCCGGGGCCCCTGCGTTATCTCAACTACCTTATCCATCTTTTACCGCTTTAGCATGGGTTTGTGTACGCCAGCTTGTCTGTGATCTTAAAAAAAAAACATCATGGGGTCAGCAGGATAGCTCAGCAAGTAAAGGTGCTTAATGTCAGTCAAGCCTGCTGACCTAAGTTTGATCCCCAGGGCCTATGTGGTAGGAGAGAACCAACTCCTGCAAGTTGTCCTCTGACTCCATGTGTGTGCCATGGCAGGGTGTCCTCAGTGTGAATATCAGTCTCTCTCTCTCTCTCTCTCTCTCTCTCTCTCTCTCTCTCTCTCTCTCTCTCTCTCTCTCACACACACACACACACACACACACATGGTGTGGCGGGCAGAAAGTAAGTAAATAGTTTTGTTTTTTAAATTGGGTTTTAGTTTTTAAAAATCAGTATGTTGTAGAATGGACTTATATAGTATGCAGTAACACTGAAGATTAGTCTTTGTACTCTTTCTTTTCTCCTTCCTTCCTTCCCTCCCTCCCTCCTTATTTTTGAGGCATGATACTCTGTGTAGTCCTGGCTGTCCTGAAAGTTGCTCTGTAGACCAGGCTGGCCTTGAACTCAAAGATCTGTCTGCCTATCTCTGCCGCCCAGTGCTGGGGTTACAGGTGTGAGCCCGGTCTTTTATGTTGACTTAGAATAATAACAAGTTTGCTGAGCCCCAGCCCCAGCACTGTTTTCCGGCTTACTAGTTTATAAGGTAGTTTTGAGGATCACATGATGCTTGCTGTGTGTTTACCTTTGTGACCTTGGAGAAAGCATATCAGTGGGCTCTGTGATGTGCCCTATGAAGGCGAGAAGTAAACACTATTATGAAAAGAGCCACTCCAGCCTGCCACCTGGGTACCAGTTGCATAGGTGGTGATTATTCCCTACAGGATTTCAATACTTGAAACATTTTAATTTTGTCATTTCCTTTGTCTGGAAAGGATCTTGCAGATTGCTCTCTATTGGCCTTTCATCTTCAATAGGAATTTTCTTCCCATATCTGATGCTGTTATGTAAACATATTTGGGGAATTCACTAATTTCCAAAGCGGCTGCTTCCATTTATTCGGGGTTTTAGCTATCTTTTGTTTGTTTTTATTTTTTTTGAGACAGGGTTTATCTAGACCTGACAGTCCTGGAACTTGCTTTGTAGGCCGGGCTGACCTTGAACTCACAAAGATCTGCCTTGTTTGTGCTTCCTGAGTGCTGGAATTAAATCTGAGCAGGAGCCAGTGTGCCTTAATGTCTATGGAATTCCTCTGCATTTTGAAACTGCGGATCAGACTAACTTCTTTCTGTTGGCATCTGCTCTTCAGATTGATGTCATCACATCATCTTCTTGCTCAGTTGATCATTTCTTTTTGGAATTGTTTTTTAGATCCTTTTGAATTTGGGTCAGTCTTGCATTTTAAAGTGCCTTTTCTAATTTCTTAAAAATTTTTCACCCTTTCGTGTGGGGAAACGGCTCAGTGCAGTGATTAAGAGGCAGGGAACTCAATTCCCAGATCTCATGCTGCACAACAGCACTGTAATTTCAGCCCCATGAGGTTCAATGCCACCTTCTTGCCTCTGTGACCAAGAGGCATGCATGTAGTGCACAGGCAAACTGTAGTGTGTGTATGCAGGCAAAACACTCACACATAAAAATGAAATTTCTCTCTCGGACTTGAGGGACTGGTGCTTATATTGTTAACCCACTGCAGAATACAAAAGCAAAGCAATGTAAAGGGTACATATGGTCTGGGGAGATGGTTCAGTAGATAAAGTATTTGTAAATGTGAGAACCGGAATTCACCCATCAAAATGCCATGTAGGCACGGGGTCACCTCTAATTCTAGTCCATGGAAGGCAGAGACCGTGGATCCTTGGAGCTCAGTTATTAGTTGTATCAGTGAGCTCTGAGTTCAGTTGGGAGATCCTGCCTGCTTCAGTGAATAAGGTGGAGAGTAATCCAGGAGGACTTTATTCAGCCTCAGATCTCCACATGCATACACCATACATACACACACTTAAAGGGTGCACACGTGTGTGCAATGTGTGTGTGTCTTTATGAGTGACACAGAGAGAGAGAGAGAGACTTCTGTGAATGAATGGATGTTTTAAAATTTTAAATGTAAAATTGTGTCATTACATTTCAACTTGCTAGACTTCATTTTCCCTTCCAAGTGTTTTTTCCTTTCACTGTTTATATTTAGTGGTGATGGCCAGGTCTTCAAAATTAGTGCTTATACCATTGAGCAAGAGGGGCACGCTAATAGAGTCATGCTGGAAGATCCAGATGATACCAAGTTCCTTAGTGTTGACAGTGATCTTCATAGTCTGGAGTTCACAGTCTCAGTTTGGACCCAAAAGAAAGGAATGAAGCCAGCATTAGTTCTGTTTTTAAGATAAGCAGCTGCTAAACCTTGTATATTATTTGCTTTCTTTTTCTCTCTCTTTTTTTTTTTTTTTTTTCAAGACTGGATTTCTCTGTGTAGCCCTGACTGTCCTAGAACTCTCTTTGTAGACCAGGCTAGCCTTGAATTCAGAAATCTGCCAGCTTCTGCCTTTGACTGCTGGGGTTAAAGATATACACTTAACACCACGCCTGGCTGCTTTCTTTTTCATCTGGAAGTGTGTTAATGTTACAGACTTTGGGGCTGTACTGGAGACAGAGCTTACTATGTAGCCTTGGTTGGCTTTGAGCATGTTGTAATCCTCCTGCTTTCTGCTGGGACTGCAGGCATGCACCACCATGCCCAGTTTTACACCCCCCCCCCAAAATTCATATGCATCTGCATATTATTATCTATTAAACCATTATCATATTTAAAAGAATATTAATGCCTTATCTAGTCTCTCATTTCTGAGAGTTAAAGAACTTTGCTGGGATTGAATCTTACAGTGCAAGGCATTCGACTACCGCTGAGCTGTGTACACAGCCCTACCATTCATTATCTTTTAGTGGAGTAATTGAGTCATCTGGTTAGACAAACCTTTCTTAACAAGAGGTCATTGGGGACTGAGAGGTGGCTCAGTGACTGCTCTTTGAGAGGACCCTAATTTAATTCCTAGCACCCCCATGATAACTCAGAAATGTTGAACCCGAGTTCTAGGGGATCTAGCTTCCTTTTCTGGCGTCCAAGGGTACTGCACATACATGGTACACAGACACATGTGCAAGCAAAACACTCATACACATAAAATGGAATGTGTGTGTGTGTGTATGTGGCTGTTGCTTAGAAATTTAAACAAAATTCTCATCCTCTTGAGCTACATTCTCAACTGCAGCTGTCTTTATTAGAACTAAGACTTTTTAAATTTAAAAAGTGAATTTGACTAGTTATTTTTCATTTTTTAAAACTCAGAACAATAATACAGTGATGAAGCATTTCTTTTTGGTGTTAGAATCTAAGTGGTAAGTGTAATGATCTGTACTGTCTCAGCAGGGGTGGAGGGTGGGTGGCTTGTCTCTCAAAGAGACCAGACAGATCATTACAGTAAGGTGAGGTTTTTTTTTTTCTTTTAGCAAAGAACTTTTTTTATTTATTATGTATACAATATTCTGTCTGTGTATGCCTGCAGGCCAAAAGAGGGCACCAGATCTCATTACAGATGGTTGTGAGCCACAATGTGGTTGCTGGGAATTGAACTCAGGACCTTTGGGAGAGCAGGGAATGCTCTTAACCTCTGAGCCATCTCTCCTGCCCTTTTGTTTGTTTTTCAAGACTGGATTTCTCTGTAGCTTTGGAGCTTGTCCTGGAATTAGCTCTTTGGCCTTGAACTCAAACTCACAGTGATCCGCCTGCCATTGCCTCCCAATTGCTGTGATTAAAGGCTTGTGCCACCACCCCCCAGCTGCAGTAAGGTGTTCTTAAAATGAGTTATGTATTTTTGTCTTTAAAAATTTATTACTATTATCAGACAGGCATACTGGTGCACACCTTTAACCCCAGCAACTTAGGAGGCAAAGGCAAACAGATCTCTGAATTTGAAGCCAGTCTGGTCTGCAAAATGAGTTCCAGGGCTACACAGAGAAACTGTGTTTCAAAAAACCAAAACGAAAACTTATCATGCATGTGTGTGCGTGTATCACTGTATGTCGTGGCACATCTGTGGAGATCAGAAGACAACTTTTTTTTTTTTTTATTTTTGAAAGAGGTCTCTCACTGTTTATATAGCCTTAGCTGGTCTGGAACTTGCTTTGTAGATAAGGCTAGTCTTGAACTCACAGAGCTCCACCTGCCTTTGCCTCCCCAGTGCTAGGATTAATAGGCATGAACCACCACACCTGTCCAGAGGACAACTTTTTATAGTTTTTTTCCCTTCTGTCATGTGTTCTAAGGATCGCTCTCGGGTTGTCAGGTTTGCAAATCGTTTTTTTGTTGTTGTTGTTGTTTTTGTTTTTTGAGACAGGGTGACAGGGTTCCCTGTAGCTTTAGAGCCTGTCCTGGAACTAGCTCTTGTAGACCAGGCTGGTCTCAAACTCACAGAGATCCACCTGCCTCTGCCTTCCGAGTGCTGGGATTAAAGGTGTGCGCCACCACTGCCTGGCTCAGGTTTGCAAATCTTTTGCTGAGCTTTTTTGCCTGCCTTTCCCCACTTTAAGTGTTTAGAAACATCTTCCTTATATTATTTTTTGCTCAGATTAAAATAGTACCTACTTGAACTGGGTGTCATTCTGATTGGTAGGTAACATTAGATCTTTCCATCGCTTTCTGGTATTGTAAACTGTATTAGCCTTTTGTCCTCTGTTCATAGGTCGTGGGGCACTTTTTCCTAGCCCTGTCAACTGGTGTGTGTATGTGTGCGTGCGCACCTAAAGGGCTCCTGGTAGGAACTCTGGTGCCTGGGGATAAGGCCTGGCATGTGCCCTGTGGGTGGGAGGTTTCTACAACCTGGGTCTACTTGAAAATGTGACTTGCAGCTTTACCTTTCCCAAAGCCTTTGGGCTTAAACGTGGTTGAGAAGCAATAGGACTTGCCTGCGTGTCCAGCATGGGCCCTGCCAGGTGCTATCTCTTCACATTCCTAAGGCTTTCGACAGGGTTAGTGCCAGTCCTTGCTTATCGGTCTCTCATTAGTGAAGTGCACCTCCTTGTCGCGCTAGGGCTCAGCAGAACACCCTGGTCTGGGATGAGTGGCTGCAGCCAGGAAGGAGTAGGCTTTGGGCTCTGATTTTTTTCTGACTGCCTGGCATAGCTTCAGTTCTTAAAGAATTTATAATTTTGGTATCAGTACCACCAGCTAAATTGTAGGCATTATTAACATTATGAATAGGGAGGCAGAGGCAGGTGGATCTCTGAGTTCCAGGTCAGCCTGGTCTATAAAACCAGTTAGTTGCAGAACTATCTTAACTACCTTAAGTGAGATCCTGTCTCAAAACAAAACAAAAATTAACATAAAAACTGGTTATGAATAATAGCAGTGTTACTATCAAAAACATACTGTTGGCCTGGGGGTACAGCTCAGGGACTGACAAATTGCCTGGCATGCAGAGAGCCTCAAGCTTAAACCCACTACAAGGTAGGGGGTAGGGAGGAGAGAGCTAGTAAGTAACTTTTGGTGAGGCTTTTTCCCTGTTTATTTTTTTCTCTCATTTAAAAATATTTATGGCCAGCAATAGTGGTGCACACCTATAATCCCAGCACTTGGGAGGCAGAGGCAGGCAGATCTCCATGAGTTTGAGGCCAGCCTGGCCTACAAAGCGAGTTCCAGTACAGTCAGAGCTGTTACAGAGAAACCCTGTCTCAAAAATAAACCAAAAGAGAAAAAAAAAATTCTGGTCAGGAGTAGTGGTGCATGCCTTTTGTCTGTACTTTAACATATTTGATACTTGCGATGCATTTTAATAATGTAAGCATTAAATACTGTTGTTTCAGATCCTAATAATCTGATTTTCTCCTGTACTTTTCCTGCTTTAATGGAATTGTTTGCCTTCCTGATTGTTTCTAATAGTGGGACACAGCAGGCCAGGAACGATTTCGAACAATCACCTCCAGTTACTACAGAGGAGCCCATGGCATCATAGTTGTGTATGATGTGACAGATCAGGTAAGTGCCTAGAGAGTGTGTTGTCAACAAAGCAGGGAGTTACTTTGTGTGTATGTGTACATTTTACACACTCACTGTGTACTTCTGGTTGACCTGCTACTCAATATGTAGACAGGCTGCCCTTGAATACTTTTCTTTTGATCAGAAATTTATTTTTACCATTAGAGAAATTTTTGTAATACATGAGTTTGTTTCTTTCCTTGCATTATAGTTATGGCTAGGGTTTCACAGGAGCTGTTTATCAATCGTTAGTTGCTCCAGAGCTGTATCATTCTTATCTTTTAGGAGTCCTTCAATAATGTTAAACAGTGGCTGCAGGAGATAGATCGCTATGCCAGTGAAAATGTCAACAAGTTGTTGGTAGGGAACAAATGTGACCTGACCACAAAGAAAGTAGTAGACTACACAACAGCAAAGGTATGTATGAGGTTTGACTTTTTAAACTGAATTTTAATTAAGGGAATGAATGGGTCACAGTGGCTAAGTCAGTCCTTCATTGCCATTTCAGAAAGCACTGACAGATCAAGTTAGGAAGGTTTTCCAGTGTTCACTGTTCCTTATTACTCTCTCAGGAATTTGCCGATTCCCTTGGAATTCCATTTTTGGAAACCAGTGCAAAGAATGCAACGAATGTAGAACAGTCTTTCATGACGATGGCAGCTGAGATTAAAAAGCGAATGGGCCCTGGAGCAACAGCTGGTGGTGCAGAGAAGTCCAATGTTAAGATCCAGAGCACTCCAGTCAAGCAGTCAGGTGGAGGTTGCTGCTAAAATTTGCCTCCGTCCTTTTCTCACAGCAATGAATTCGCAATCTGAACCCAAGTGAAAAACAAAATTGCCTGAATTGTACTGTATGTAGCTGCACTACAACAGATTCTTACCGTTTCCACAAGGTCAGAGATTGTAAATGGTCAATACTGACTTTTTTTTTATTCCCTTGACTCAAGACAGCTAACTTCATTTTCAGAACTGTTTTAAACCTTTGTGTGCTGGTTCATAAAATAATGTGTGTAATCCTTGTTGCTTTCCTGATACCAGATTGTTTCCCGTGGTTGGTTAGAATTTATTTTGTTTTGATGTTTATATTGGCATGTTTTAGATGTTGGGTTTAGTCTTCTGAAGATGAAGTTCAGCCATTTTGTATCAAACAGCACAACCAGTGTCTGTCAGTTTCCATGCATAAAGTTTAGTGAAACGTTCTATGTAAGATCTGATTTGCTAGTTCTTCCTTGTAGAGTTATAAATGGAAAGATTACACTATCTGATCAATAGTTTCTTCATACTCTGCATATAATTTGTGGCTGCAGAATATTGTAATTTGTTGCACACTATGTAACAAAACTGAAGATATGTTTAATAAATATTGTACTTATTGGAAGTAATATCAAACTGTATGGTGATAAGTATTGTTTTAATTCTTATGGTTAAAGGGAAATAGAGGTTTGCATTATACTCAACAGCCATTTGTGTGCAGCAAGGGCACTGTAGACCTATCTTATAGCACAGCATCCAGTATTTGCTTTCTAGTAATAGACCTGCTAAGTGACCTAGAGAAGCTTCTGTGCTGTGTAGACTGAACCAGCTTCATTGGTTCAAGGAGCTCAAACTGTATGGAAAACAAGTTTAGAATGTACGCTCCCTAGCGCTTCATCTCCAGTCCTAAAACCATCTGAAGTGGCTTCACTGGCAACACTTTTTCCTGTGTCTGTGGTAGAGCTGGAGAGCAGCACATGCTTCCTCACAGGCAGTGAGTGATCTGGCAGTATGTGCTGGTGCTCCCTCCATGCTCTGAGTCAGATGTCACACATTTTTATTATTATTGTTATTTTTGCTTTTGGAGACAGGGTTTCTCTGTGTAGTCCTGGCTGTCCTGGAACTTGCTGTGTGAACCAGGCTGACCTCGAACTCAGGGATCCACCTGTCTCTGCCTCCAAAGTGCTGGGATTAAAGGCTTGTACCATCATGCCTGGCTTTTTCTCTTTTTCTTTCTTTCTTTTTTTTGAGACAGAGTCTCACTATGTAACTCTTACTGGCCTGGAAGTTAGTATGTGCAACAAACTGATCCCTCACAGTGACCCACCTGCCTTTTCTTTCCAAATGCTGGGATTAAAGGCATGTACTACATACAATACCCAGACTGCACCATTTTTTGAGACAGTGTCTCATGTAGCTCAAGAGGCCTCAAAATCACTTGTAACCAAGGATGGCCTTGAACTCCTAGTCCTCCTGCCTCCACTTCCAGGTGTCAACTTGTTATTCTTTCCAATTGTATAACTCATGTTGGAGGAGAGTTTAAGCATTAGAATAGAAAACAGGAAATGTTGATTGCCCTAATTGTAGAAATTCTATCCCCCGAAAATGAACTCAAAACATGAACGGTAGATGGGAATGATGGGAGAATAATATATTTCGGTGAAATTTTTGCATGTGTAAAAGTTTTGTTAACTAGGAACTTTGAGATCCTAGACTTTGCTTTTGTCTTACAGTGGGAAACAAAGTCTCTTAGGGACACTAGCATTGAAGGTGACAGAGGTCAGAGATTGTTTCCTTCGGTTTAAGCAGCAGCCAAACATTCTTCAATTGGGGGCTTAGGATGTGGCTGCTGACAACACATTTTATTATGGGGTCTTTAATGATAAAATATTAAACTAAAAATAAGTCAAAAATTACAGGTTTCTTTATTTTTCACTAAACAGACAATTGAAATACATGGTACAAAAATAAGTGGTAAGATTATTGTAAAATGAAAAATGGACAGAATATTCAATTTAATTTTCCATCTATGAGAATTTCACAATAAAATCATAGTTTACTTTGTATTATAGATGTGCTTGTTGGGTCTATTCGTCCTTATATAAGACAACTGGAAATTCCTGAAGCCATCAGTATATATGGGCCAAAATATACTTGACCCATATACGTATATATATTTTGTACACTGTTGGGTTTTTTCCTTGTCAATACAAAGGGAGAAAGAGTTCATAAACTGTTTTCTACAATAACTAAATGATACAGAACAATGTAAAACAAAGTGATGCCATGCACTTTAATTTTACAATAGCAAAAACTGTTCAAACTTTTCATTCATTCTTTGTTAGCAGAAAACATTTATTTATAATATAAACAAATTTACAGACTTTGCAAAATTCTAGTTTTCTTTCACCACTGGCAGCAAGATTAGGGCTTACAACACCATTTCAGCACACTTAACTACTATTTGCTTTGATGTATGCACCAATAAATGCAGTTTGGGGGTGTATATCCCACTTTTCAAGTATAAACACTTCAAGACTATTGGGAACTCTAATTGTGCACATAGTAGAGAAATACCAATTATACTAAAAATGAAAAGTGTCTGCTACACAGTAACTTGAAGAGCATTCTGCCACTGCATGGAACCCTTAACAAACAGTAATCACTGGACTCATGCTAACTTCCTATGCTTACTTGAGAAGAAGTTCCCTCAAGCACATATTGGCCATTCAGCACACCACTCCTTTTGGGTTCCATTTAAGTTTCAGAACAACCTGTCTTCCAAGTCTCTGTTTTGTGCTAGAGCTTAACTCTAGACCGACAAGAACCCTGCGTTGAGATGCTACTTTATTGTGGACTCAAATGAACTTTAAAGGACCGTATATAAATTCTAACATGGCCATGTGAACCTACCCTGGCCACACTTGCACATGGAAATAGTGGCATCATCCTAGGCTGAGATAACTTCAGCTCAAAAGTTAACACAGCAGAAGATAAAATTAACAGCTGTGTTGATATTCTTAAGTGGCATTCACAGCCAAGGTCAGAGTTTGCACCCTTTAGTTACAAAAAAGCGTATCTTTTTGTTACAAAGAGGATGAACAAAAGCATAGACCATCTTCAGGCAAGGTAGTACTTTGTTGGGAAACAGTATATTCCAAACTAAACATTGTCAGTTGAAGCTGGTTGTAATTACATTTTAAGAGAACAGGAGCGCTTCATTCTGCATTCAATTGGTGTAACTGGTTAACTCTTTTCTGTAAGGTTCTGCCATCTTCAGGTTTTTTTTTAAATTTATTTATTATGTATATAGTGTTCTGGGCACCAGATCTTATTATAGATGGGTGTGAGCCATCATGTGTTGCTGTTTTGAACTCGACCTCCGGAACAGCAGTCAGTTCTCTTAACCTCTGAGCCATCTCTCCAGCCCATCCATCTTCAGTTTTTATGCTGACTGACTTTCATCCCTGCCAAATGGATTTAATTTCTGAGGGCAGCTCTAACATTAATGAGAAGGCAATTTAAAGTCACACCAGAGAGGTAAAATGTACTGATTTTTAACCAATTCTCATTTGCTAGAAAAGCATTTTCTTTTGCCTTTTGAAAGCACATTATTCACCACGTACAATGTAAGAATAAGCTTGACTTAGAGATGGCAGAATCAAAACAGTTTAATTTGGATCACACCCATAAGCATTGTGGTAAGCCATACTGGGTTGCAGCAGGCATGTGAAATACTGTACTTTATGTCTAAAAAATTATCAGGTACACTAATTCCAAGTACTTAGAACCTTTCTTGAGCAGCTTTCTGTAAATGGCCTCAACATGTTTTATCTGCTAGTTTTTTAACAGAAGAGGTACATGAGACCCACAAATCCTAGTATTTTATCAAAATTGTAAAGCCACGTACTTTTGGTAGAGAAGCACCAAAAGGAAAAGCCTTCGTTTGGAGGGATTCATAATGAGAACAGTGACTCAAGAACCCTTCAGAGATGGGATCGGCATCTTAAAGCAAGTTTGTTCAAAGCTGTGTCTCTCCCTTACACCTTAACTGTTAAATGGCTCTTCCAAGAAGTTCTTGTTTTCTCCCCAAGAACCGATTTAGCTGATGAGTCAGTCTCTGCCTGTGCCTGAAACAGAAAGCAGCAAGGGTGACAGGCATCTGCTCACACTGCTTTGATGCAAATCTGAGTCCCCATTTACTCCTATTATGTTTTAAAGATGTCTTGGTATGTAGCCCAGGCTGGCTTCTGTCACTGAATCCTTTCTGAGATTACAGGTCTGTACAGCCACCCCTCCCACCCTGCCCCAGAGTCTCTGCTCTTGATGTGTTTCCAGCATATGCTCACTGAGACAACTTTATTGGTAAACATTTTGTAAAAGAGGCCATTCCAGAAAAAGTACAATAGAATTGTGTGGTTCTAAAATGCTAGAGAGTAGAGATCCTAGGGTAGGCACCAGGTAACCCTCTTTTTCTCTTGGCCTCTCTTTCCTATTATTCATTCCCAGTTTGACTTTCTAAAAGGTAAGATGAAAGTTGTAGTTAACGAGCAGTATTTGTAAAGTCTCTGGAAGTGCTATTCCCCAGGTCTTTGGGGAAGATATGTGGTATAAGATTTGCAAAGATACTTTGTGGGAAGGGGGTAGGGTAGAGAGCTGGCAATTTATTGGATTTTTGTAGATGTTTGTGTTGTCAAAGATGCTTGGAGACAAGTGCTAAATGAGCTGGGTGAGAAAAGCCTACAGGCCAGGCAGTCTGATTACAGCCCCTTGTAGTGATTGCTTTAACAAAATTTGCCTGAAGATCAGAGTGCAGAGCACAGGAGAGGCCAGAGAGTGGTGACAAACACTTTTAATCCCCAGGACTCAGAGATGGAGATGGCAGCCTGGATCTGTTAGTTCAAGGCCACTCTGGGCTACAGGAGATCGAATCTGTCTAAAGGAGAAACAGCTCACACAAAGGTGACCACACTTGGGAGTCCTAGACCTTTGTTCCCAGCATTAGGGAGATGGAGACAGGAGCTCATTGAAGTCTGAGGCTCACCCCTACAATCCGAGGATTGCCCCTTTGGTCTGAGCATTGGTAGAGGTAAAAAGTCTCTCTAGTGGCTGGCCTGACTGCTTCTCTGACCCTTCAGGCAAACACCAAATACCACTGTAGCCCCACACTGGAGAAGTGCCTGTGGGAAATGAGCACTGGTAAGGGTTACCGTTCCTGTCTGAAGATGGAGTCATGGTGAAGAGAACACACAGAAATGGGGTGCTCCTCAGCAAGCACATGAAAACAGTGGAACCAACTTGAGTTCCACCACAGGAAGAGCCACGCCCCTGGCAGGGTAGCGAGTCCCACAGCACTCCATTACCCCGACTGAGCTGCTCAGAAGTAATCCTTTACTAGGACAACCCTGTGTCCTGGTTAGCAGTGGTTGGACAGCAGGTTCTGGGTTTTTCTACTTACCGAGTTAAAGTCTTTCAGGCGGGTGTTCTTTAGCTGCTGTTAGCCTGTGGTCAGGGATGAGGGTGCAGCCGGCCAACATGTCCAAAGAGGCTAAGATGGAGTCATAAAGGTGATCTGCACAGCTCTCCAGCTCACCAGACTGCTCTGCGATCCTCCCAAGGACATCCTTCAAAACTAGTGGTGGTCAAGTAATAAAAGGAATAGCCATTTGCTCAGACAGGGTTGAAGTAGTTCACAGTTCCTGCTCCCCTACCCAAGTAGGGTCTCCTGTAGAGCAGGCAGACCTCTAAACTTTCTACCTGAATAAGACCTTCAACTTTTGTATACACCATTACACTAGTTTATGTAGCTGTGGGGGCAGAACCCAAGACTTCATGCAAGATTTCATGTTTGAGTAAATACGACCAATTGAGCCACATTCCCAGTCCACCTCTCTCCTTTTAAACAGTGATGCTCCGAGGGGAAATCTGTAGATTTTTAGGGGATAGAGAATCAGTGACCAAAACTGGAGCAAAGGAGTGAGAATAGGCTAAATTCACTCCTACAGGTCAGAATGAGAAGAGGGGTGTGCTGCCGTCAGAGTATGCAAATAGAAGACAGTTGTTTCCTTTTGTTACACACAAATGCTACTTCCTGTGCTTTATCAGCTGTGTTTAACTGCTCCCTAGCTTCCTGCCTTTGGGAACATCTGCCAGCCAGGATAAGAAAGGGGAAGCCTTTGTTCTCTGCACAACGTGGAGTAGATGGGGCAGAAAGGGAAGGAACTGCAGGCTGGGTGTGTTGAGGTTAGGGGGAAGCCACGTGAGGGCAAAGTGCTGTCCTAACAACTCTTGAGAGCTGGTGCCATAGGAATGCTGTAGGGTGGCTGAGCCAAGCTCGGTTCAGTCTTCCTGTGGGATTCTAGGGGCCTTTGACTTCAAACTTTACTGTAAACAGGTCATGGAGGAAAGGCTAGAAAGGTTTGTTTTCCTGGTGTGATTTTTGTGTTGTTTTAACATATGCATATGGGGCTTCATTTGGCTTAATTCCCATGGGGTTCAGTCATGTGACTCAAGCAGTTTGAGAATAAGACAAAATGTCCACCTGTATTTATGTAACTAGGTCAAAATGCCTTTGGCGGGGTGCTGGCATAGGGGCCTCTTGGTAGAGTTAAGGTGCACTCCCAAGGTTATATTTGTAGCAAGTAAAAAAGCAGGATCTGAAAAGGCTGTGTGTACACACTGACAGGATGCTGCTTATGGGAGGAGGAAGTAGGAAGTGTCAAGAGGAACTTGAACAAAACAGCTAAATGATCCAATTATTCCAGGCAGAGGACTGGGAGGAGTTAACTATCATTCTGAAGGAACCTGGATTCACGTCTCAGACTCAATCCAGAAGCCTCTCTGGCCAGCAAAATATCCCTAAGTCTTTTTTTCCCCAGAGTAGGACAAAGAGTAATGTCAGTGGATTTATTTCCAAGTGAAAGTCCAGTCAGTCAGTTTTAGGATGTCTTTTATTACACATGGCCTCCATGAAAAGATACCGAACTCTTCCTGCTCATCCCTGTTTCTTTAGACCCTAGGACAGCAGCTGTAAGTTTCTTCAGCCCCATGCTAAGTGTGTTTGGTTAAAAAACAAAACAAACAAACAAACTGGCTTAGTCAGAGGCAGTAAAGCCTGTAGACCAAGTTCCTGCACCAATATAAAACCTAAACTTGGGGCTGGTGAGGTGGCTTAAGGAGTTGAGGCATTTACCACATAAATCTGGCAGCCTGAGTCCGATCTTTAAAACCCATGTAAGGGCAGTTAACCTGATCTCTACACACACGGTATTGGGCATGGACAGGGATGGACACACCCCCATTCATGCATACAATAAAACAAACCATTCAGGCTTAGCCACAAAATACCTAAAGATTCTACGTAAGACAACATTGGAAGAACTTCAAACAGGCCTTCTGAGAAGCAAGGCTTCACCAGTACACTTTGCTGGAGACCTGTTGTTAGTGGCTGCTTTCCTTCAAAACTTCTCCATGTGTTTGTTCACTTTCCCCAGAGTACAACTGACACTATCTGGAAATGTCTTAGGGCATCAGCACTGTCGGGATGTGAAGCCTTCTGTGCTGCAAAACATCTTGCAAAGCTTTATATGGCAGTAGCACCAAGCCTGAGAAACTTTGTTTTGTAACCTTTCTCCAGTAGGTAGGTACATGGCCATCAGTTCATACAAGGTTCATCATGGCTGTGTTGATGCCATTTGATTCCCCTGTAAGTACTATCTCTCTCTGGAACTAGGCTCTTCAAGCACCTACCTGTGTAGTACTACAGGACATTAGTGTTCACTTTGGGGCCCATCAGTTCAAGGCTTTTGCAGACACAGATGGGATCAGTTCCTGGCATGAAGGCAGTTAGAAATACTCTTGAAGTTCTCACACTTTGCTAAATTTGGAACCTATCCTGCAAATGGGTTTAAGTTTGGTTTGTATGGAAATGCAACCCTGTCCTCCCATCAGTTTAATTCGTTTTTTGTCTTTCAAAACAGGGTTTCTCTGTGTAGCCTTGGCTGTTCTGGAACTAGCTCTAGAACAGGCTGGCCTTAAACACAGAGATCTGCTTGCCTCTGCTTTCCAAGTGCTAGGAGTAAAGGCGTGTGCCCCCATTTCCCAGCTTCAGCTTAATTCTTAAAATATATTTTTAATTTTGTAAATTTCACATAATGTATTCTGATCATATCCCCACTCTTTCCCCTAATGAATTTAATCCTTTTAACTCATCTGTCCCTGAAAACAGACTGTTCACATCTTTTTCCTTTTTTTTTTTTTTTTTTTGACAAAGGAGCCAGGTTGATCTCAAACTTTCTAAGTGCTAGGAAGCAGGCTGGGCAGTAACTGTCTATAGCTGATACGATCTTTGCTTTTTTGACAGAAACCCTTCCCTAAATTAGTAGAATATAAAATAGAGAAACCTGCCAGTTAAACTTGAGCTAAACAGGAAATTTGAGGGCTTCCACTGACTACCCCACCTACAACTAAGGACTGCCAGATCAAATTCTAGTTTCCTTGGCCAGGGAAATGGCTCAGTGGGTAAACCTGAGGACCTAATTTTGAGAGAACACACTCTCAGAAGCTGCCCTCTGATCTCTACATCTGTGCCATGCACACACACACATCTGAACTCACACAATACACACTTACTCAGAACATTGCCAGAGACTTATAAAAGCAAAAGAATGAGCAAAATGGCTCAGAGAAGAAAGTGCTTGCTGGGCTACCCTGACAGTCTCACTGTGTAAAAAGTTCAGCAAGATGGCAGGCAGAGAGGGGAAGAGTCCAGGGGAAGCAAGCCTATGCCCTTGCCTCAAAAACAAGGTAGAAGGGGCCTCACCCGCTACATTAAAAAAAAAAAATCTTTCTGGGCGGTGGTGGCGTAAACCTTTAATCCTAGCACTCAGGAGGTAGAGGCAGGCGGATCTCTGTGAGTTCCAGGACAGGCTCTGTAGCTACTGGAAACCCTGTCTCGAAAAACCAAAAAATAAAAAATAAAAATATAAAACAAACCCAAAAAACAAGTCTCTTTTTCTTGTAGGCTCAATGCCTAGTTTACCTGGGCTTACATCTATGCCCATAACTCTCTCACCATGGGTCTGAAGGGTCTGGAGGATCAGCGATGTGAGGAGCCAGTAGGTGTTCTTTGTGGAAGTCTCTTGGGCAGTGTGCACGTTTTTTCACAACAGAAGAGCAAAACTCTAAGTCTGAAACCTGAAGCATACGGCCGGAGATGCAGCTCACTGGCCGCGTCCATCTTACACCCCAAGGCCCTGACGTGACCTCTCAGCAGTGGATCCAAACAAACAAAAGACCAAAACAACACTCGAGACTGGAGAGATGGTTAAGAATACTTAACAGCTCTTGGAGAATACCAGGTTTGGTTCCTAACACCTACTTGGAAGCTCACAATAACTTTTTAATTCCAGTTTCAGGAGCTCCAACACCCTCTTCTGACCTCCACATGTTCTTGCGTGCATATGGTGCATATACACACACTCAGGAGCACACACACATTTAACAACCAAACACCTCAAGCAAATACACACAGACATCCAGGCTCAGTGATGAGAAGCACACACAGCTCCTCCAGAAGACTTGTTTGTTGCATTAGGCTGCTCACATGCAGCTGTAGCGCAAGGGGAGCTAATGTCCTGGCCTCCAAGAACCTGTTTTCATATCATTACCCTCACATAGAAACACACATAATTGAAAAATAAATCTTTTATTTAAAAGGGCATTGAGCTGGTCATCCCAGCATTCAGGAGGCAGAAGCAGGCACGTCTCTCTGAGTTCAAGGCTAGCCTCAGCTACCTAGTGAATTCCAGGACAGCCAGAGAGCTCCGTAGTGAGACCCTGTCTCAAAACCAACAAAAAGCACTATAGGGCTTGTGAGGCAGCACAGTAGGTCGCACCGAGCCTAAAGACCTGCCTTTGACCTCTGGAGCCCACATAATATATAAGAATTCAAATAAGCCGGACCGGTGGTGGCACGCCTTTGATCCCAGCACTCGGGGGGCAGAGGCAGGTGGATCTTTGTGAGTTCAAGGCCAGCCTGGTCTACAAGAGCTAGTTCCAGGACAGGCTCCAAAGCTACAGAGAAACCCTGTCTCGAAAAACCAAAAAAAAAAAAAAAAAAAATCAAATAAACAAACACAGCAACGCGACCAGGAACTAGGATAGGAGACCTTGTCTCATAAAATAATACTGCAGACGTAAACCTGTAATTCCAGGACTTAAGGCAGAGGCAGGAGAATCCTTGCAGGTTCAAAACCATCCTGACCTATATAGTGAGTTCCTGCCTAGTCAGAGCTAAATAGGGAAACTGTCTCAAAAACTAAGCAACAAAAACAAAACTTCTAGAGTTACTATTAATAGTCACCTGATTAAAAAAATGGATGAATGACCTAGATACTTCAGAAGAGGATATTAGGAAAGGGCAGCAAACCTCTGAAAAAGGGTCACTATTATTAATCAGGAGGGAACTACGTGATATATAATCTTCAGGTAAGATGGCTTAGCTGAAACAGACAAAATGACAGCAAGAATGACAGAAGAGGGATCTCTTACACACTGCTGGTGGGAAGCAGTATGGAGGTCTGTACAAGACTAGAGACAGCAGCAGGACCTGGGAACCCCTCTACTGACTATGAACGTCTGGGAGAATGAACACCACTCTCTTCTTTGCTGTGCTCTAGTCACATCTCTGATGAGATGGAACACGGATGTGGGATGGGACCAATCTGAAAATCCCTGTCCGTCGAAGCTGATGAGAATTCCACATTGAGAAGATAGTGTCACCACATCTAATTCAATTGCTGTAATAGTGACTAGTTTTTTAAATTTATTTTTAATTACATGTATATGTATGCATCTGTGTATGGGTATGTGTGCACAGGCGAGTGGAGAAGATGACACTGGATGTCTTAGAGCTGGAGTTAGTGCTCACAATAGCTAAGCTGTTTTTCCAGTTCCTGGCTAGTTGTCACCTTTGTTTTTATTTATTTATTTAGAGACGGTCTCATTATATAGCCCAGTCTGTCCTGGAACTATCACACCAGGCTCTGCCAGAAATTTAAGAAGCAGCTCTGCCTCCCAAGTACTGGGATTAAAGACATGTACCACTATGCCTGGCTCTTCATCTTTCATTTTACATTGACTAATTCAAACTTTTTAATTATGTATACAGTGTTCCTCCTGCATGTATGCCTGCAGGCCAGAAGAGGGCACCAGATCTCATTATAGATGGTTATGAGTCAACATGTGATTGCTGGGAATTTAACCTCTGAGCAGCCACCTCACCAGCCCAATTTAAACTTTTATATTAAAATTCACTAGTAGGTGAATGGGTTGAATTCCTAAAGGCTGCTCTAAAACACTCAGTGGAAAGGCATGCCTCAATTATAGCTACATACAGTGGATATGTGTACCACACTGGACCCACAGATACATTATGTGTCAATAAACAACCAAACAAAGCTCTTGCTTACCCACCTGGGGTGTTATCCATCAGGCACTGAAGAAGAATCTCCCCCTTCTCCAAGACACTCTCTGTCAGGGACTGATGTTTGTCTACATCTTTCTTAAATTGCTTAAGACATCAAGAAAGAAAAAGAGCTTCAATATTATTGCCTGTAAAAGTTGTCTAGAATGAACTTGACCCAATACTTGACTTCTCTAACATGGAAGACAGCCATCATGCAATAGAATCCCTCAGTGGACCAGTCTAGTGGCAGCTTCTTTGAGTCCATGGGGAATATATTCATTGATTTTCTTTTGTTTTGAAGCAGGGTCTTAATTTAGCTCAGGCTGTTCTAGAGTCCTCCTTCTTACCCTCTCCAGGGCTAGAATTATAACCCTGGGCCATCAAGCCCAGCTCAACAGACTTCTCCCCCCAGACGCTGGCTCTTGAACAGGCTGGAATGGAATTTAATTTTGTGTCCTACTTTATGGTGCTCTCTAACTCAGTATGGGACTGATCACTAGGATGAACATGTTAGGTAAGAACTACAAGCAGAGTTTGCTGCTACACTGACTCGCGGAGCTGTGGCCCTCACCTTTATTCCTCCTCTATGGACCTCTACAGCAACACCTTGGCATCAGGGAAGCTGATGTTTTCCCAAAAACTCTTCCCAAGTAGGTTTTCCCTCACAACTACAAAACAGTGTTGCTGATTTTTATTTTCTTTAAAAACAGTCCTGGCTGTCCTAAATTACTATGTAAACTGGGCTGGTCACAAACTCAGAGCTATGACTACTTCTGTCTCCCGAGTGCTAATTTAAAGGCAAGTGCCACCACAGTTGGCTGTAGCTAATTTTATTTGTAAATCTTTCTTTAGCAGGTAAAAAATTGTATAAAATTAAACTATGACATGGGGCAGACCTCACTGTTTAATATTTTGAGGGTGCTTTTTTATTCTTGGATTTGTTCTCCTGTCATCACTATTACTCGGCCCCCAAACACTTTATTTTCCTGGGCAAGAGGACAGGGGAGGATGAGGGGACAGGGGAGGATGAGGGGACAGGGGAGGATGAGGGGACAGGGGAGGATGAGGGGACAGGGAAGGATGAGGGGACAGGGGAGGATGAGGGGACAGGGAAGGATGAGGGGACAGGAGGATGAGGGGACAGGGGAGGATGAGGGGACAGGGGAGGATGAGGGGACAGGAGAGGAGGAGGGGACAGGGGAGGATGAGGGGACAGGGGAGGATGAGGGGACAGGAGAGAAGGAGGGGACAGGGGAGGAAGAGTGGTAATTAAAATGTAAGCACACATAAATCCAAGAACTCAGTCTGGGTCTAAGTAAGAGCCAAGAGAGCCCATTCCTAAGTCCTGTCCCATTCTGAGGAGGGCGTCAGCAGCGTCATCTCACTGACAAAGCTGTGTTCATACAAGAGGTCTAAGCTTGACTAATATGCAGGAATAAGTCCTGGCTCAGAGCTTAGCTGTCTACAATGTAAGATGGTTGCATCTGGCTACTTCTAAGTTGAGTTACAGAGGGGCTTATGAGGGCTCAAATGCAGAGTGGAGTAAATCTACTTTCACTTGTTCAGCCAGGCCAGGAAAGGCTACTGGGGTAAGTCAGAGAGCAATTTCCTCTTATTGGACTCTCCAAGTACACTCTCCAGGCACAGGCACACTGTGTTTGAACAGAGAGAACCTCCAGGTTCAGCCTTCAGCTCTTTCCTTAAGTTTTTCTCTATCTCTACACTGTATCTAAGAGCATCCCTGCCATGGCGGGACAGCTGGCTAGCCCAGGCTAGATTTTAGTAGACTGCAAAGGCAGAAAACAAAGGCCCTCCTCTCCAGACATGCAGTCCCCAGGATGCTGAGTCACAGCTTGGTAGTAAATCTCACGTCTTCTGCTGACTCAGTGTTAGGGTATATGATCTGATATGGGTTCCCCATTCCCTGAGAGACTAGCAGCAGGTCTGGGCTACAAACACCACCACAATGTGATCAAAGTCAGCCAAGCTACCCAAGGTTAGCAGTTACAGGAATTACCCTCCATTTCAATATACTTTTAATCTGGTATCACTAGCTAAAGTTCATAGGTGTGAAATAATAGACCTTAATAACAAACAGGCGTAAAATAAAATTCATAAAACTGGTGTCAGATTTTGGGCTAAATTTGGCTTAAATCTGTCCTACCACACAGCCCCATCTATGCCTGGATTCAGTATAGTTTCAGCTCAGCTTCATAAACACCAATATAGTCCAGAAGAACCGTGGTGATGTTGATGTGTTCTGTGTCTGCTGTGCCCGTGTGACAGCCACTGCATAGCTGTGGTGCACACCTGACTTAACTGAACTGTCATTCGATTCCCAGGCCTAAGGATCCAATCCTGAGACATCTGCCAAAGTACCATGCAAATCCCCTCGAAAATATTTCTGATTTGAGACAAATATCATTTTCCTCTATCTGGTCTGGAAGTTCAGTCATATTTTATAGTTTTCAAAATTTGGAATTTAAAAAAGGTGTCTTGATTAGATATATTCAGATAAAATAGTCAGCTGAGCTACAAGATTCCAGTTATTTGAGATTTTATTTTGTAAGAAGTGATTTAACCACCAGTTTCATGGGTGAGCAAGCCAGGAGCCAGGACCACACATTACCCGGTAAAGCTGCAGAGAAGACTTGAGACCCGTCAGAGTGGAACTGGGTGGAGCACTGAGGTCAGCAACATCTGTGACATTATACAACCAGCAGATGAGCTCTTCCAGCTGACAACAAAATGTCTGTAGAGATAAGAACACACGTAGCTGGAGGAAGTCTGCCTACCATGCTCAGGGCCCAGTACCACAAAGTCCACATGGTGCATCTGAGTGAGCTGCTGTTGTCCTTGTCCAAAGGCTACAAACAGCAGCATGTTAGGATACAGATGTCCTTCTAGAGTTCTCTCTCACAGGGTCATTTGTCTTCACCTCTACCCCATGACTCCATACTTCTCCCGGCCAGGACAACGAATGCCATACTTGGCTGTGTCTCCCCTCATTCGGCAATGACACCAACACTAACAGGCTCAGAACACAGTCCTGAAGGTGAGAATGGAACTGTGGAGGAACAGGGTGAGCCCAGAAGAACAAGCATGCCATGTGGGCTAGTTCTCGGACCAGAGCTGTTGCCAACCACTAAACTTTCTATTCAAAACAGCTGTTACATGATCAGGATTAGAACTACCTGACCCAACTGAAAACTGCATATCAGCTTCGTATCACCGAGGCACACATAATATTGGTGCTTCATGTTACCTAATTTCTCTGTCACTTTCTTACAACCACTAAAGGAGAACAATACCTCTATTTTGGAGATATGTGTGTTGGAGGTGCTGAGACATGCTGGTGGTGGGCTGGGGAAATAACACTTATTCTAGAAGCTTCTTCTTGCTGAGCATCTTTACCTGCACACATTGCACCAGTGACGCTTTCCCCTGCCCTGTGTTCCTGGGAAGCCTCTCTCCAGCAGCTGGCTCTGAGAACGACCACCTGTCCGACGCAGCTTGCATGGAGGGGTGAGTTTTCAGCAGTCCATAAGAGACCCCGAGGGCCTGGCTGCTCATCACACTATTTTTGCCTGAGGAGTCTTTGAGATGGATAGAGTCCACGAAGCAGGGGTTCTGGACCACAGGCCCTTGGAAGGTAGCACCAGAAGGATGCTGCCTATGGCTGGAGTCCAATGTGGGGGAAGCTGACCCATCACTGTCTGAGACTTCCAGTGAACTGTGCTCCTCAGCAGCCCCGGGGGGTTGGTTCACGAGGGTGGGCATGGAACCTAAGTAGGACATCAGACTAGAAGCCTGAGTCAGCCTCGTGGGCAAGGCAAGGTACTCATCCTCACTTTCTATCTCCTCTTCTGATGTCCACCCAGGCTTCACAAAGGCGGGATGCCCAACGTTCCGGCAGGCTCTCTTCTCCCTCTCTAGTCTGGGAAAGGGCGGGCCCCTCTCCTTTGTTCTCAGCTGGGGAGAACCCACACTGAGGTTCTTGCCTATAGGTGGATAGTTCTTTGTGTCCCTTGGGGCTGCCTCTCTGTTCTCACAAGAAGTATCCTTGGTACCTGAGGCTCTAGGGGTTGATGCAAGCTGCTTCCAAGATGCCAGGCTTATGCCATCCTGTTTCTGGGATACTCCCAAGGGCCAACGCTTAAGGCATGGCTCCCTGGCTCCAGAAAATGGCAGGGCAGGCACTTCTGCTGATAAGCAATTGTGTGAGATGTTAGTGGGTGACTTGAGAGTACTTGCTGCAGAGACAGAGAAACTGTCCAGATCTACACCTGAGTCCTGCATGACAGGGTCAGCCAGTACATGACTCTCAAGTTGCTTTGGGAGCTGAGGCCCAGGCCTCAGTGGGTAAGTGTAGTCAAGCAGATCTTCATACTCTTTATTTGGGTTCCAGAGTGGGGAATCGCGGTTGGGAGAGGGAGGTAGAGAGTTTGGCAGCACACAGGCCCAGTACTCTGCCTGAAAGGAGAGCTGTCTCTTACCCAGGCCAGTAGCATTACCCCCAGGGACCCCAGGCTGTGGTGACCACAGGGACTGAGGCTCTGACCCCACCACAGAGGGGGCTCCGTGGGGTACAATAAACTCCTGAGAGGAGATCTTGGCAAAGGAGCTACTTTGAGGCTCTGCCTTCTCCTGGTGATCTTGGAGACTGTTGCCCACGGAGGAGGCAGAGATGCTTCCGCTAGAGAGCTGAGGAGCACCTGGGCTCACCGTGGTCTTCCATTGTGATAGGAGAGGGAAACTTGAGACGTGAGGTTGCTGGCTAAGGCCCAGAACTTGAGGTGACTCAACTGGGGACTGGTTGTCTTCACTGTCAGCATCATGTCCTGAGCACACAGTTATAGTTCCAAGGACTTTAACCCTCTGATACAGGTCCTGGGAGGCAGGAAGTTTGTTTTCCTCTGTCTACAACAAGGGGAAAAAGCAAAAGCTGAGGTGAAAATAAGCAAAGTTTTTTTTTAAAGACCAGTTAAGGTAGAAGGAGGAATGTGTGTGTGTGTGGGGGGGGGGAGATATCAATGAAAATAAAGTAGGTCTAAGGATCCTATGGTAAAACCTATTACTTAGTATACTTATCTAAGAAGACAAAACAAACAAACAAAAATGGAAAGAAAGAAAGATAGATGGATACACAGATTTGCTTGTGTGCCCAGAGGAGTATTCAGGCAAGATTTCAAGGCTCCTGCTGCTAGTGGTTAGTACCAATACTCATCCTACCCTGGGAACTCTCCGACAACTGATCCTGAACCCATCTTTTCAGAAGTTAAGTCATTAACTTTGTGAGAGCAGAAACCATGACAGTTTTGCATGCTAAGCTGGAAATCAATGCCTCTTCTCTGATGATGGGTCCCCATCAAGCGAATAAGCCCTCCATCAATCACCATCACTGACAGGAGATCCAGCAGGCTCCACCAGGGGGCACTCTTACAAAATGAGTCCCTCCGTTTCTTTACTCCGGACTTTTAATCTCAGGGAATAACTCACTCCAGAGGAAGACAATAACTAACACAAGGACTTCAGAACCAGACTGAACTCCTACTTGTTCCAGAAGTACAACAAGAGCCTTCCCTCCCTGCCCTGGGGAATGGACATAGCACCAGCACTGCCTCCCTAAGGAGGCATTGAGAAAACACTAAGAGCCCCTCATTAGCAGGCATAAGAACAGAAACCACAACCTCTTTTAAGAAACACGCACTTCTGGGCTTGCTGATTTGCTTCTTGACCCACCAAACATGATTTACAGGTGCCAGAGCCCCCTCTTGACCCTTGCTATCAACAGGTGTTGTTCTCTCACAGTCATGCGCAGAGCCTTCTCCCAGGACAGGGCTCCAAGGAGAGAGAGCAGCCAGACACAATGCACAAATCAAAGCTGTCCCTGGACCTCGGTAGATTGAACATGACGTTGCCAGAGGCAGGAGGAGCAGATCACTGATCGTTCTCCTACTACAAGGACTTAAAAGATTCAGAGACTTCTGTGAGTTCGAGGCCAGCCTGGTCTACAAGAGCTAGTTCCAGGACAGGCTCTAAAAAAGCTGCAGAGAAACCCTGTCTCGAAAAACCAAAAAAAAAAAAAAAAAAAAAAAAAAAGGAAAAAAAAAAAAAGATTCAGAGACTTGCCTTTGGCCTTAGAACATGGCTCTCATATAATCTCCAGTCATGGAGGCCAGAGGCACTGCTGCCCATTAAAGGAGCTTCAGGGTTCTGACAAGTCCCAAGAGGATTTAATCTGGGAATCCCCTACCAAGTCCCCTAGAAGCTTTCAGATTACCAAATCAGAAGCAGGATGAGGGTCCCTCATTAAGAGAGCCCTGATCCTAGTCCTCTGGTCAGCAGGCTCCTGATGAACCTCAAACTGTCCTTAAGAAGTCCCCAGTGGGGCTGGAGAGATGGCTCAGAGGTTAAGAGCATTGCCTGCTCTTCCAAAGGTCCTGAGTTCAATTCCCAGCAACCACATGGTGGCTCACAACCATCTGCAATGGGGTCTGGTGCCCTCTTCTGGCCTTCAGGCATACATACAGACAGAATATTGTATACATAATAAATAAACAAATATTTAAAAAAAAAAAAAAAAAAAAAGAAGTCCCCAGTGACTCTGAACAGGAGAGACACAGCACAAAACCCCCTGCTGACTTCAAGGCCCAGCCCTCCAAGTGAACCTGTGAAACAGGATCCCACGACTCCCACCTTGTAGTGGTGGTCAGGGAGTAACCGTCAAGAAAATGCGGTGCACACCCAAAGGATGCCCTGGCTCAGTTTCAGCTTCAACTCCTCAGTACTTACGTGGCCTCCCGCTGAGTGAAGGTCTCCAGTCCCCATGCTGGCAGAAGGAAGTGGGCCTCTGAGGGTAGGTTTAGACCTATCTGCTACTGGTTCTCTGCTGGCAACGTGGGCCTGTGACAAGAAAACTCCAGAGATGCAGTCAGGGCCAGCCTCAGCCCTCCACAGTGGCCCTCTCTCAACTTCCAGATGCAGGGGTTGCTGTGGCTCGAGCCCTGGGGGCAGCAGCTCCTGTTCCCCAGAGTTCCACCTGCCACAGGATGGGACCTTCGTGTTGACAGAGGCGTCTGTCTCAGCCACATCTTCACCTAGAGCCATTGAGTCTTCCCTAAATTGGGTTTCCCCTGAAGCCTTCAGGAACCTACAAAACAAGGAAAGCAGAGAGAAAAATAATTTTTTTCATGTGTCCTGAAAAAAACCTTGACTTTAAGTAAAGACAGACTTTTCTGGTCAAAAGAACAGTGACCACTTCCTTGGGGGAGTGTCAAGGTATGGATTTCCCTCAGCCGAGATCCTTTCACAGAGATGCCTCAGTAGAGACGGGAAAGGTGTGACCAAACCAAAGGCTTGTACAGGCTACTGCACAAGGTCAAAACCAAGGCAACAGAAGACAAAAAAAGTGTTGTAAGCCAGCTGACCTGGGTGGAAGGCACACATTCCTTGCCTAAAAGCTGACGGGAGAGGAGACTTACACGGGAGAAGGGTGAGTGCAGGTCAGCGGGCTCCTTCTCACAAGTGACACATCTCATCCTAACTGCCTGCTCAGGAGATACTTGGTTCTGCAAATCTCAGCACAGGGCATTATTTCCTAGGGCCATTCTTTTCACTGACTAGGTTCCCATGTGCTGTTCTGGACATTACACATGGACAGACCAGAGGGAAGGATGGCTTCACAAAGCCCTCTTGTGATTACCAAGCTCACCCAGGTGAAGCACAAGGCCTTGCTTCAGTGTGCAGCACAGATGTAATTTCAGAGACAGGACTTGGGCCCTGCATATGCTGCCTCTCTACCCAACCTCACTGAGGTGTTCAGCTGGTCTTTGCCATGCACACCCTCCCCTCAAGTGGTTCTTTTATGTTAATGGCTTGTCAGTCAGCAACTTGCGTCTTGTCCCTTCTACCCTGGAGGAGACGAAGTTCAGGTACGCCTGGGTTTCTACTGGGCTCAAGAGGATGCTTTTAACTATTCTTGGTGGGAGGAGACTGTGGGAATAGGAACCACACCCAGACTGTGGACCAGGTGAGGCTTTTGATCCAATGATGACCAATGACCAGAAACAGATCAGCACCCCTTCTCAGGCTGTCTTGGTATAAGCTGATCCTGGCAGCTTCAGGAAGCCATGGAAAGCCAGGTAATAACAAGTTCATGAGAGAAAGGAGAGAACACCAGGCAGAGTCATGGTGAGGGGGCAGCTGAGGAAAGAAAGGGAAGAACCAGCTGCATCTACAGAAGATCTAAGGCAAGCTGGCATCAGCAGGCTTGGGCACTGGTGGGATGATAGACAGAAGTCTGACCTGAATGGACATGGAAATGGGGACAAGTGGACAGGGAGCCACCTGCGGAGCACCAGGACCAACCTCAAGATTCAAACCTGGGCAGGAATAGCCTTATTTCCCCCAGAGACTAGAGGCAAAGTGTGGAAAAGGAAGTTGTGGTGGCAGCATAGGAAGCTCCCAAGTGGGGTAGAGCGGTCCACATCAGGCTCGTCCTGCTTGGTTTCAATACCAGGAAATGCAACCCAGGTAGAATAGGACATTTCTACTCCTCCCTAACCCGGCACATGGGGCTCCGGGCCATTCTAAGGTGACTTCAGAGAAAAGCATGGACTGTAAACGCAATCAGCTTGCTCTTCTAAACACCAGCTCCTTCACTGGTTAATCGGGCTCTGCCCTGTTTTCCTTTTCTGGTAGAAACAGCACCTAACCTTTCATATAACAAGGAAAGTATCGCCTGGCGATGGTTGCGCACACCTTTAATCCCAGCACTTTGGAGGCAGAGGCGGAGGCGGAGGCAGATGGATCTCTGTGAGTTGGAAGCCAGCCTGGTCTAGAGAGTTCCAGGACAGGCTCCAAAGCTACACAGAGAAACCCTGACCAAAAAACAAAACAAACAAAAAACAAGCCAAGTATTTACCACTGAACAGTCCTGCAAACACAGGCAAGCAGTGCTGTTAGTTTTCGAGTATGACTCTTATCATATGCTACATATACAAACACAAATATCCCCACACATACACCTTTGTTATTAAAGTGCTGAACAGGGCAGCTTCTGGTATATCCTGGATCAAAGAGCAGTCCTCTTGTTAAGAGAAATGCATTTTCTTTTTTTTTTTCTTTTTTCTTTTTTTTGGTTTTTCGAGACAGGGTTTCTCTGCAGCTTTTTTAGAGCCTGTCCTGGAACTAGCTCTTGTAGACCAGGCTGGCCTCGAACTCACAGAGATCCGCCTGCCTCTGCCTCCCGAGTGCTGGGATTAAAGGCGTGCGCCACCACCGCCCGGCTGAGAAATGCATTTTCTTTAACCATGATGGACACACGAGGCAGTGAAAAGGGGAGACTAAATCCACTAAATCAGCTCTATTAATGGGGTGACAGGTAAAGCCAGACTGCCCTCATAGCCCAGCCCTAGAATCTTGTGCACGCTGTGGAGTCAGGTTCAGACCCAAGCTCTTGAGGAACCAAACAAGGATCAAGTGAGAAAACAAACCAGAGGGCACCCAGAGCAGTTGAGGGTGGAGAATAGGGAGCAGAGTGCTCAAGTTCAGAGGAGGATTTTCATGGAGCCACATCCTCCCCTTGTGGCTCTTTGAAAAATTGCACATATTATTTTTGTGTACGTGCATATGTATGTGTGTGTATGTGTGTGTGTGCACAAGTGTGGGCCCACAGAAACCAGAAGACATCAGCTCTCCTGGAGCTAGAGTTAAAGGGTACTGGGGATAGAACTTGGGTCCTCTGAAGATTAGCAAGCACTAACTGCTGAATCATCCATCTCTCCAGCCCCGCATCAGTTCTGGTAACTACAGCTGACCCTATCAGCTGGAAAATTTAGGATGAAGACAACCTACCTATCACTTCTGACTGTTACTTCTTCCTTCAATTCTAGAAACTCTCAAGGGTCACAGCTCCATTATGCCCCTAACAAGAATGGTGTTAAGACTTGGTTCTGCAGTGAAATAAAGCTGAGTAAGGCAAGAATCAAATATCTTAAAAAAAAAAAAAAGTACTTCTGCATGTATGGATGCATCATGTATGGATGTGTACAGATGCATATGCCATGCCATGCCATACATGGAGGTCAGAGGACAATATGTCAGAGTCTGTTCTCTCCTTCTGTCGTGTGGGCTTCCAGGGATCAAACTCAGGTTATCAGACTTGGCAACAAATGCCTTTCTTTACCGGATGAGGCATCTCAATGCCCCCACTTTGGTTCAATGACAAGTTTTTAAAATTTCTGTCTTGCCTGGAAGTCATTATTCACAAAGGGTTTCAAACTTGCTCTAGGGAGGGCAGCATGGAGAGCTACGAGAGCTCTCAAAGGCTGCTGAGGAGACGGCAGGAGGCGGAATCCTAAGCAGGCTAACTAAGTAGTCAGAGGCCCTCTGTTATCCAGCTGTGGGGTCTGACTGAGAATGGCCCTCACAGAAGGATCTGAGTGCTTGCCTCCTAGTTGGTGTAACCATTTGGGAAGGATTAGGAGGTGTGGCCTTGTTAAGGAGGAAGAATGTCACTGGAGGTGGGTTTTGAGCTTTCAAAAGTCCATGCCAAGTCCAGTCACACTCTTTCCCTGCCTCCAATTTCTGGTTCAGATATAAGCTCTCAGCTGCTGCTCCAGTGCCATGTTTGCCTGCCTGCTACATGATTCCCACCATGAGAGTCATGGATGTACTTTCTGGAACAGTAAGTAAGCCATCAATTAAATGTGTTCTTTTATAAGCTGCCTTGGTCATAGTGTCTCTTCATAGCAATGGAACAGTAACTAAGACAGCAGGTAAAGTCTGACATTCGGAGCAGAGTTCAAGCCCGAACCACATGGTGGGAAGAAAGGAACAACTGTAAAATGTCCTGTGCCTCCGCACACCACCATGGCATGTGAGCGTTCACACCCACCTCAGCAGTGCTGTCTCACCTTCAAGAGGACCCAAGTTCTCTTCCCAGTACCAATGTCCAGCAGCTCACAACTACCTGCAACTCCAGCTCCAGATCTGATTTCTTCATGTACATGTGCATGCTCTCACACGCAGACACATATACATACATACAAATAATAATATGTGCAATTTTTCAAAGAGCCACAAGGGGAGGATGTGGCTCCATGAAAATCCTCCTCTGAACTTGAGCACTCTGCTCCCTATTCTCCACCCTCAGCTGTTCTGGGTGCCTTCTGGTTTGTTTTCTCACTTGATCCTTGTTTGGTTCCTCAAGAGCTTGGGTCTGGAGTCACACAGCTCTGAGCCTGACTCCACAGGGTGCACAAGATTCTAGGGTTAGGATGTGAGAGTGATCTGGCTGCAGAAAATTAATGTTTAAGAGTTTTCTTTTTAAAAAGGCCTGATGTTCAAGATTTTCACCGAAACAGCACTGTATGGGTGGTTATTGTTCCAGTTTGCAGACTCAAATTCTTTACAACTTCATTTATTAGTCTGCCCAATAAACCATGTTCTCTCCTGCGTTAGTCACTTGTCTTGTTGCTGGGACAAAATGTTTGACAAAAGTGGCCTAGGAGGTTGGGTTTATTTTGGCTCAGAGGTCAAGAGTGTGGTCTGTCCCAGTGGGGCAGGCGGTGCAGGAGAACCCTGGGCTGCTGCTAGACTGCTCCCGCAGCAGGGAGTAGAAAGGAGGAGCAACAGCAGTCCAGTTCCCTTCCTGCTCATCCATCTGGTACCTAGCCATAGTTAAGGGGGCACCCCACCTCAATTAGCCTTATCTAATAATCCTAATAATCCGTATAGGCACACCCAGAAGACTGTTTTCTACATGATTCCATATCCTGTCAGGTTGACCACAGTAACCATCCTAACTCACAAACACACTTAACTGTTCACAGCCATCTCATTATGCAAAATACATTCAGTCCAACACACAATACCCACTCTAACAATTCCAACAGTTTTTAACCGTGCGCCTGCTAGGGCGGAGGGATGGCTCCTCTGCTGAAGAGCACTGACTGCCCTCTTTTATTTGTTGTTTTTTGTTTGTTTGTTTTTTGTTTTCAAGACTGGGTTTCTCTGTAGCTTTGGAGCCTGTTCTGGAACTTGCTCTGTAGACCAGGCTGGCCTCGAACTCACAGAGATCTGCCTGCCTCTGCCTCCCAGGTGCTGGGATTAAAGGCATGCACCACTTCTCTTAAAGAAGACCCAGGTTCAATTCCCAGCATCTATGTGATGGCTCACAACCATCTTTAACTCCAGTCCCAGGGATCTGATTATCTTTTCTGGCCTCCACAGGCATGCATGTGGTATACAGACATACATGCAGGCAAAACATTCGTGTGTGTCTATGTGTGTGTTGATTCTCTTCTGAAACTCAGCAAATCACCTGTAAGCTCCTGTACGACTAAAACCGATGTTCTATACTTCCAGTACACAATGATATAATATACACATTCCCATTCCCAAAAGAAAGAATTGGGGGACAGCAAGGAATACGATCAAACAAAGACCAAACATAGCAGGGCAAACACCAACTCCTGCAGCTAGCTTCATGGGAGCTGGCATCTGGAGCCCATTATGAAATACTTCGGGTTCCAAAGGCTTGAGTAGCCTTGCCCCTCCAGATGCCTGCACAGCCTTTCTTGAGTAGGATCCAATCCACACAAGCAGCTTTCCTTTGCAGGGGTACCATGATCTCCGCCACTGCCAGCATAGAAAATAAACAGTGAACTCTGCCCCTTTTTCTGAGAAAGTCCTGTACAACACAGAACTGCCAACCGAGGGGCCACCCATGCTTTAACATCTTCCAGGGCCCACTAAAATTCACCACTCAACTCCTCAATTAGTCTCCGGAACCTGTAGAGGTCATAGGATCTGCCAGATAGCATTAGGAGTAACCCAGTGGCTTTCTCTTGTCCTGTCCCATAGTAAAACTATGTTCAGCACCATGTATATGCTAACACTAGGGGACACCTGATCTTTCCTGTATCTGCTGTGTCACCCTCAAGCAAGCTTGTTCCAGCTGTTTGGCTTCTTCCCACTCATTCCTGTTTAGAGCAAATAGGCGAGGACTGGCAAGTGGGAGATGGGGCACTGTTTCACTTCTGTCTAACTTATTCAAATAGATGAATAATTCACCAAGAGCAATTCTCTGAAGAAAAAAAGAAGAAAAGAAAAAAATTCCTGCAATGGTTCTTCAAATCACAATTCCCTTGGAAACAATTACATTTATCCAAAGTGTCAGCAGTTCCGCTCTGACAAGTGCTACCCCTGCACCTATGGGCCCTGACAGCCACCTGTGCTGGCACAGATGCCCCTTTCAGTCTGGGGCCTCCGTGAAACCTCACAGGACACACAGGTACAGAGAGAAATACCACAAATACCAGTGCAGATCGTGTCTAACGGGCAAGAGAGGAAAACCGGACAGCAGGGCTCGTGGCTTCGAGGTTTAACACTTATGGATTACTTACTTAGGTTCTACTTACATGATGCAGACATACATTGAAGCAAAATACTCACAAAACAAAAGTAAAACTTCTACAATAAATTTTAAAAAGGAAAATTTCATAGGCATATTCAGTATCTGTTGCTCATAGCCATTCCTCACTCTCCCCAGGGATCGCCATCACATCAGCCATTTATTTCGTGTGGGGGTCAGAGTTGGTGCATGTGCCTATGGTGGTAAGAGAACGATTTGTGAGAGCATTTCTCTCCTTCCTCCATTTGGGTCCTGGGGATTGAACTCAAATCATCAGACTTGGTGACAGGCCTTTACCAGTTGAATCAGCTTGCCTTGCTCCCTTTGCTGGCCTTGAACTTAGTGCTGTGATTACAGAAGCCTGGTGGAGTAGGAGCAGGTCCTGTAAACCACAGCCCCGTAGCCTGTGGGACCTGCTTCAGCTAACAGTAGAAGCAGTTTTTCTGCTTTGCTCCAGGGGCAGAACTTGAACCTGTTGATGAGATGTCAGCCCTCAGCATTGTTGTGTAGGTAGTCCAGAACTCAGCGAAGCTCATTACAGATTGGTAGTTTCATGTCTCCAAAGCCACTGCAGACTTCTGATAGGACACCGACTTTGCTGTGAGACTTGGGTAATTCTAGTCTGCCAGCCAACAGGCAAGTGAGAAAGTGAGGACAAACATTGAAGTACCCTGACCCCCTGGCCTCCCCATACAGTGATCTGTAGAGACCCGCAGGTTCCTCTAGGGCCCTGGAAACTCTTCCATTCTGTCCTCTTTCAGAGAAAGTCCCACCTAAAAAACTGTGCTAGACTCTACTCCCTTATTGTGTTACTCTCCAAGCTATGTGGTTTCCTTTCGATCTTTCTGTCTCAATTGCTTTATTAGAAATCCTGTTACTGGAACGCTGATGAGGTTAAGAGTACTTACTGCCCTTGGTTGTGAGCTCTGGTGGGTGCTGGGTGCTGAATCTGTGTCTTCTAGAACTACGATACAGTGCCCTTAATCTCTGAGCCATCTCTTTAGCCCTGATTCCATTAAGAAAAAAAATTTGAGATTATAATATTACCTCATTTCTTATTTTCTGAGAACTGGGTTCAGTTCTCAGCACCTACATGGTGGCTCACAACCATCCAGCTGTGAACCGGAACCAGTTCCAGGAGATCCAATGCCCTCTCCTGGCCTCCATGGGCACTTGGCATATACTCAGCAAACTTACAAACATGAAGGCATAAATCTTCAAAATGGAATCTTGTTACAGGGGTTGGAGAAGTGACTCAGCGGTTAAGAGAATTTGCTGCTCTTGCAAGAGGACCTGGGTTTGGTTTCCAGTGCCCACTTTGGGCATCTCATAGTGGCTTGCAATTCCAGTTCCAGAGAATCCGACACCCTCATCTGACCTTGATGGGCACCTGTACTCACATAATATTCATACAGACAAGCAGACACACACATTAAGAAAAAAGTCTTAATCCAAAAAAAATTATACACACACACATATGAAGGCCAGAGAAATAGTTCACCAAGTAAATAGTTGTAAATAAGCCTGGCCACCAGAGACTGGACCTTGGAACGCACATAGAAGCAGGACATGGTGGTGCGTGTCATTCTAGCACTTCTGTGACAATGGAAAGAACAGACAGGAGAGGCCCTGGAAGCTTATGGGCAAGTAAGCCTGGAGTAGGTATGCTTCAGAGCAGCCAACTAGAGAGACTGTCTTAAAGCCAAGGGGAAGGTGAGAAGCAACATACCAGGGTGTTCTCTGACCTCCACATGAACACTAAGGTATGCACACACACAGAACACAAACACAAATAAAAACATATTTAAATTTTATTTCTTATTTATGTGTCTATATGTACTCAAATCTGTGTGTGCCTATCAAAGCTAGAAGATCCCCTGAGGTAAAAGCGTTGTGAGCCATTTGACACAGGTCCCAGGAACCAAACCCCTGTCTTCTAAAAGCATTCCTAACTACTTAGACATCTCTCCAGGCCCTATATATAATCCCAGTACTCAGGAGGCTGATGCAGGAGGATAGACTTGAAGGCTAGCTTGGCCAATTTGGCTAGTATCTTAGATTTCTCAAATAATTTTTAGGAATAAGACAAAGAACCTAGCTGACCATGGTAGAACAAGTATATAATCCCAGAACTAGGGAAGCAGAGGCAGACAGATCTCTGTGAGTTCAAAGACAGGCCAGTCTCGTCTACACATTGATTTCCAGGTCAGCCAGGGCTACATATAGAACCTGTCTCAAAAAATAGATAAACAAAGAACATAAGCCAGGTATGGGGCCACACACATTTTCCCAGAATTCAATAAGGCCAGAGAAGTGGCTGAAACTCAAGGTTAGCCTGGGCTATATAGTACCAGACTAGCCAGGGCTAAAAAATGAAACCCTGTCTCACAAAAAGAAACCAACAAGAGCAAGATGACTCAATGGGTACTAGCACCTGCCATGCAGGCCTGAATCCCAGGAACTCACAGTAGGAGAGCTGACTCTCAAAAGCTGTCTTCTCCCTCCACATATGCACTGTGGCAGATACTATCATACACAGACACACAATAAAATAAACTTTTACTATAGCTCAGTGTAGAACACATGCTTAATACACACAAGGGGACTGGGTTCGAGCCCCAACAATAACAACAATAAATAAATAATCTATTTACCAGTAATTCTAAAAGTTAAACACAAAAGGAAAATATTTTATGGAATGAAGCACTGTTCAATCCCAGCACTGTCAAATAAAACCTATCTCCTGCCCAAGCGTGACCTACAGCCACAGTGGCTCATGTTTATAATTCTGGCATCTGGAGGCTGAGGTAGGAGGACCACTCTGAGTTTGAGGTCATACTCAGCTGTAAAAAGGAAAACCAAAACAAAAAGTGTGAAATAGGACCAGGTGTCCACATCACCTCAAAGTTTGTTGGTCTTAAGCCCTCAGAGGCTGGAATCAAGAACCTACACAGTAGGATCTTCAGATAAATTGCTAAAGGCAGGTCTGTTTCTCGAGCACCCCGGGAGTAAGCAGGCCTGTCTCAGCTTCCTAGAAAGGATCAACTACAATGGTTTTATGACTGCAGACTACACCCTAGTGCAGGGCAGCACAGACATGTGTGTCCTGTGCAACAGATACCTCAAAGAGCTCACCTTTGCGGCAGGTGTTTAATGGCTAACTACAGAATGTCAAAGTTGAAAGAGAACCCCCAGGAAGAGTAAGAGTCCTTAGGAGGATTCAAGATAAATTTTGGAACAGTAAGAGCAGAATTACATACTTGATTTTTTTTGAGCTACAAGTAAGGAAGGAAAAGATAATTTAAAGAGAAACAGGCATGTCAAAGGGAATTACAGCTGAAAGGAAATACATGTTTCAGTGTTTCCTGACACAGAAAACCAAAGTGAGGCAGTACTTCCCGGGATGATGCTCCACATCTGTCTGCCTAGCAAACAAAAAGGGTTCTTTCACTTTTCATGCTGCCTGGGAGAAACTCTGAAGACAATACGGCAGTTTCTCCATGAAACAGACTAATATAAGGCAACAAGCTATCCACAACTCTTTCATGTGCTATTTCTAATTTTTTTTTTTGTGACTCTCATCCTCAAGACTTTTTTCAGTCCTATTAGGCTCTCTATACATTCAGTCCTATAATCGACCTTAACCAGAAGGCAGACAAGTGATCTAGCCCATCCCTTTGCTATTACATGATGACAAGAAAGGGACTAAGAGCGAGTATCTGAAGCTGGGCACCAGGCCTATAATGCCAACACTCTGGGACGCCGAGGCAGAAGGATCAACTCTAGTTCCAGACAAGCCTGGGTTATATGATTCACCAAACCAGGCAATGATGGTCTATGCTTATAACCCCAGCACTAGGAGGATGCCAAATCAGGCCAGCCTGGGCTACTTAAAAAGACTCTGCCTCAAAAATAAATAACACCTCTGTAAAGCTTAACCACTTAATTTGTTTCCCACTTAATTGAGCTTGAATAGATGTTAAGACTTTAGAAGCATAAATCTATACTTTTGGCAGGGTGACACTTTTTTGGGGGTGGCTACCTTGACAGGGTCTCTATGTTATGAAGCTTTGGCTATCCTGTACTATGTAAATCAGACTGGCCTTAAACTCAGGGATTCACCTGCCTCTGTCTCCTGAGTGCTCTGATAGGTCTCTTCAAATATTCTTTTTATATAAGGTATTTTATGTCAGTACTTTATAACCCATGGGATTGATACTATTATTCTACCTATCCACCTTTTCTTTCTTTTTTTTTTTTTAGGTCGTGATGGGGCCTGGATTCCACTTTATAGATGAGGAAACTAGGGCACTGAGAAGTTAACTTATTCAGAATCAGTAACGTGAAAGGGACTGAAATCTGATTCTATTCAGAGAGCTCGGTTGTTTCCCTAACCTGTAAAAATAATCCAACAACTTAAAGGCTTTTAAAAAGTTCCTGTTTTCTCAACTTTTGGCTTCACTTGCTGTTCTTGTTTTCTTTTGGCTGCCTTCCCTTACAGACCTTGCATCCTGCTAGGGGGCTGGGGTAACCACAATACAGCGCCATGTGTCGGTCGAAACGGAGGCCCGTAAAGGCTACTCAGAGAAGGTTATGTTTTTTAGTTGTGGGGGTAGCGAAAAACTTTTTAAAAGCTCTCCTGACGTGAAGCTAACGCTCCACTCTTCCTAAGTGATCGAGAATTGAACACAGACCGCCGGAGAGATTAAGAAGTGACTTGTATTTATTTTAACCAAGTTCAAACCAAAAGTGTCCCAACCTGTCGGGGGTTGGGGGGGTGTACCACACTATCTCCTTTCGCGTCTCCGACCCCATCAATTCCCAGTGCTCTGAAACTGGCCGTTTTCCGCTCGTTTTTATTATAAACAACACACTGAATTGAACCTGGTCATTATAAAGGGCTTCTATTAGGTTTGGGGCATGTGCCCCTGAGCTGAGGAGACTGGTTTACAGGTGACAGATCTTCGAGATAAATTTTTTAAAAAGAGAGAGAGAGAGAGAGAGACCCCTTGCTTTCCTCCTCGGCTGCGTTCACTGTGCCAGGGAAGCAGTGGCCGCCCGACTGCGAGCGCCCGTGACCGGCCGATTCCCCGAGACCAAGGTCGACGCGCGCAACAGCTGCGCGGCTGCCAGATGTGCGGCCCCGCGCGCTCTGCAGGCCGCACCGACCCTCCGCTGCCTGCCCCACCGCTCCCCATCGCAAGATGGAGGCGAAGGCACGAGGCGCCCCCACCCCGGTCAGCCTTTGTGCCCTCCAGGCCGCGAGCCTCGCACAGGGCCCCACGCCGAGCCCCAGACACGCGCGGGATGTCCCGGTCTCGAGTCTCGGCGTCGCGACACTCGCGCCGGCTACGGCCTAGTTACCTCACTTCGAAACGAACCGTCGCACGTCCCGAGCGGCCCGGAGAGCTGGGCCGGGGTCCCAGGCGGCCACTGCCTACCTCCCGCGGGCGCCCGCACTCTAGCGGGAAGGAGAAGCGAGCGCCCGCCGCGCCCTCCGATCGCACCGCCCCTCCGCGGAGGACGCCCGAGGTAGCCGCCAATCGGAACCCTCGGCGAGGAGGCATCCCCAATCCGCAGCCCGCTTCTGCTGCGAGAGCCCGCCCCTTGAGCGGCCCTGGCCTATGGGAGGCCGGAGCTTCTTTCGCCGCCGCCCCGACGCTCGTGCCAGCTGGGTGGTTGGCGGTCCCGATGCCCACGCCGATGGCTGGGCGCGCGAGCTCTCCTCGTGTCGGCTGCGGGCGGAGGGCGCCGTGGGTTCAGTCGTGCGCGCGGAGGCAGGGAGGGCGGTCCCAGGCCTCGAGCTCTCTTCTACGTTCACGTGGAAAACTCGGGGGCGTGGCCTGTGCGGCGCGTGGGATTCGGGCTGTGGGTGGTGCGTCCCGCTGCACGGTGACCCCGGTTGGTCGGAGACCCTCAGTCTCAGGGAGAGGCCCAGCCTGCCACACCAGTGGTTGGAGAAGAGCTTCCCCCCAGTCGGCTTCCACGGTGTCCTGCCGGTTCCCCAAATGGTCCGCGGATGTCGGAGCCCAGCTGTGGGCAAGGGCACGCGGACCTGTGAGGTTAGAGAAGGAGCCGGGCTGAACCTGCCACGACAGCTCAGAGGCTTGGTACGACCTTAGGGAAATTTGACAGCCAGGCTGGCCTCCAACTCACGATCATTCTCCTGCCTCGGCCTCCCTAGTACTGGAAGTATGGGCAAACCCCGTCACGCCCAGCTTTTTATCTGGCTTTGTTTTTTATGAGAGTAAATTTTATTGTAGCTCAGGCTGATTTTGAATTTCTGATCCTTCGTCTCTGTCTCCTAAGTACTGGATTTTTTTTTTTAAGTCAAAGTGTATTGCCATATGCAAGCCCTTGAGTTCACTCTTCAGCCCAGAAGGAAAAAAGTGAGAACAGAAATATGTCAGATGGGTAGTTAGCATTTACCAGCATGTATCCAGTTACTTGTTTAAAGGAAAAAATAAAGGGCCTAAGAAATCGTTTAGCAGTAAGTGTTGTAAATGCAATTGAACATCAGGATAACCTCAACCAGATGTGTTCTGCTACCTCCTTTGCCCGTGGCCCTTCTCATTTTTGTATTGAGTGTGCTTTACTTATTATTATTATTATTATTATTATTATTATTATTATTATTGACAAGGTCTCACATAGCCTGGACTAATCTCGAATCACTTTGTAGCCAAGGATGACCTTGAATTCCTGAGGTCCTCCTGCCACCATGTCCCCATTGGAGATGTGTGCCACCATGCCTGGTTGATGTGCTGGTGGACAGTGAGCCCGGGGCCTCATATGTGTTCAGCAAGTACTCAGCCAACTGAGTTACATCACAAGACTCTTGTTTCTAAACCTCACCATAAGAAGAGCCTATTGCACTTTTATTGGTTGTCTTAATATAAGTAAGCTCTTTTCTGAGCCTTTCAGACACGAATGTGGACAGTATTAATGATGATCAGGATTTACACATGATCACACCCAAAACAGTAAAGTGAACCAACGAATGAAACTTTGAACATCTTCCAAAACAGGAAGTTGCAGTTTCTTGTGAAACGTTTATTCCTGTGCTATATTCGTCTTAGCTCTTATGTATTCATGGATCCTTTCTGAACAAAAGCAAGTCATATTTTGCATTATCTTTCAAGTCTTTTAAAGTTTTGTTTTAGTTTTTATTTACATTTGTTTACTCATTTGTGTGGGGAGGGGCCGCACACAGCACAGTGTGAGTGCAGATGTCGGGACAGCTCGTGGGAGTCAGTTCCCCTTTCGGCGTGTGGCTCCCAGAGATGGAACCCAGGTCATCAGGACTGGAGCAATGGCCTTCACTTTCTGGACCGTCTTGGTCCTATCTTCCAAATCCCACAGTCACTATTTTTATTTCAACTGCATGTTTGTTTTTGTTGTTTGATTCTTGAGACAGGGTCTCACTGTGTAGCCCTGGCTGGCCTGGAACTCGCTTTGGATACCAACTGGTCAGTTACATTTTTATCATTCAACTCGGACTTGTGTGTTAAGCCATATACTCCAGAAACTTCATGAATGAAATGTCGGAGAATTAAGAATTATTTATAAAGGAAATTTGATCCTTGTGTAATTTCAGAAGAATCACTTATTTCCTTAAAGCTGAGCTCACCTTATAAAATTTGCAGGGTTTTTTTTTTTTTTTTTTTTTTTTTTTACTATAGGGACAGTCTGGCTGGTCACGCTGTTGGCAGCATGTGCTGGACACTGTGTGCTGCCACTGCTGACATTTGATGCCGCCAGAGTAAATGACATCCTTCTTGACTCGCATCTCAAATCAGCATGTGCTCAAGCCTGCACGACATGGAGACAAACATGCAGCGCCTGGACCTGAAAGCTTCCGCAGTAAGAGTTGAGGTCCTGCAGTCTGCCAAGATTCATGCAGTGGACATTACTCTCCAACAGGGGCATTCTGCAAGCACTGGGAAAACCACCCAGATAGTACATAGATAGATGAAAGATGAGAAAAGAAGGGAAGGAACAGAAGAGAGACATCTGTATTCACCGTACTTTCTCCTCCACCCACCTGGAAAGCCATCTGCCAGCTCCAGAATAAGGTCACGAGAGTTCCTGATGGCAGTTCAGCTGTTGTCTCTGTTCTGTCCCCGGCCCGTGCCCACCTCCAGGGCAGATCTGAATGCTGGGCTATTGGTCCCTGTGTACTCGTAGTTTGCATTCTGAGCGCTGTCAGGTCCAGATTGGCCAACAACTTGGATACCGTTGCTATTAATGCTCGCTCCAACAGATTTGACCTTTGCAGAGCAACCCCATGTTAGGAGCGTTAGCAGGTATCCGAAGCCTCTAAGGGCCCGTGTGGAGGAGTTGACTTGGCATGCGCTTCACTGCTGTCTCCCTGACAAGGAATTGTGCTCTGAGTGAGGGGCGGGGTTAGGATATGGAGTGACAGATGCCCAGATGGCACTGTCTTGTGTCCTTCTGCACCACAGACAAAGGTGAAGTTAGAAGTTAGGGCTGGAGCAATGGAGGCCGAGTTGTCTGTCATAGATACTAGAGAACTGTACACAGGAAGGAGATTCCGTAGGTGTAGAGAAGATGGAGCTGGAAAAGTCAAGATCAGGTGCTGCAATGTCTGTTCAGCCATCTTGTTGTTTTCTAAAGAAATGTATATCTGTTTACTCTGTGTTGTGCCATTACACATGTGGAGATAAGAGTTGGCTCCCTCTTCCTATCCCGTGGGTTCCGGGAAGTATTCTCCAGGCATCATCAGGCTTGGCAGCAAGTGCCTTTACCCACTGGCTGGCCTTAGTCAACCATTTTGACAGTAACTGTAGAAATTTAAGTCTGGAACAAATTGAGTTGGTTTTTCCAGCTGTGCAGCGTCAGACTGCCGGAATTCGTGTGCAGGCCACAGACTGCGTGTCGTAACGTCCACACTCACAGTACCATGTTATTAAGCTTCTTGAGGTTGGGCGATGTTTTTGACTACAGATGTGGAATTCTCCCTTTCAGAAGTTTTCCCCTTTCCTCTCCTCAAGCAGGTAGCAAGTTTGTTTTACTTTCTTCAAGGGATGTTTGTGGCAGGCTAAAAGCTAAAGGCACCTGCAAAACACCTTTCTTCCTGGCTCTTCTTCCTCCTTCTCTCCCAGTCCTTCCTCCCTTTCTTTTTTCTTTCTTTTCTCTCCCTTTCTCTCCTCTCTCTCTCTCTCTCTCTCTCCCTCTCTCTCTCTCTCTCTTTCTTCTTTCTTTTTTCTTCTCTCCCCTCTCTTTCTCCCCTCTCCTCTCTCTCTCTCTCTTTTTTTCTGGAGGGTTTATTTTGCCTAATGGTTTTAGAGGTGTCAGTTCGTGGTGTGAAGGGCTTGTCAGAACAGGACAGTTCACATCCTGGTAGCAGAAGGGAGAAAGGGAATGGTGGTGCCCAGCAACTTTTTGCTTCCCCCTTGTATTCAGCATGAGCCCCAGCCCACGGGACAGTGCAACCCACATTCAGGGTGAGTCTTTCCCCTCAGTTAATTCCCTCTGGAAATCCCTCACAGACCCACCTATAGGTATGGGATTCTCAAGCCAGTCAGGTTTATAATAAAGATTAACCATTGTGGGCTCAGTTGGTAACGTGCCTCCCGTGTACACATGAGGATCTGAGCACAACCTCTAGAACCCACATTCTAAAAAAAGTTAAAACCAAACTTGGAACTGCATGCTTGCAGTCCCAGCAGTGGGGAGACAGAGACAGGCAGCTCCCTGGAGCTCACTGCCAGCAGCCTAGTGCAATCAGTAAGCCCCAGGCCAAAGGACATTGTCACAGTAAAAAACAAAGTGGGTGACTCTTGAGGAATGACGCTTGAGGTTGACCTCTAGCCTACACATGTACACATACATGTACATATACCCACATACAAATGAACATGCATACACACACACACGAAATACCATAATGAAATCCATTTTTAAAAAATTGCGATCACACCTAGGCATGACACGTGTAACTAACTCATGCCTAAAATATCAGCATTCTAAGACTCTGAGACAAGAGGATTGCTGCAGTTTGAGGCCAGCCTGGGCTATGGAGTAGGTTCTGGGCCATCCTGGGTGTATTATGCCTTCCAGATATAAATTTTAAAACCAGAACCCTCTCGAGTTTTCGGAAGATCTGGAGTTCGAGACCAGTCTAAACTACATGACATGATCCAGTCTCCAAAAGCTAAAATGACAAATATAAATAAATAAAACTAGAATACTCTTTGGTGGGATCGTGACAGGCAGAGGAGAGCCTGGGAAGCTGTCAAGAGCTATTTCGTGTTTTGTGTGACTCTGGAGTGGTAGCGCTTGTCTGTAGTTCCAGCCCTGGGAGGGAAAGGCGAGAGGGGTAAGGAGTTCAAGGCTAGCCTCAGCTGTGTAGTGGGTTTGGCATCAACCTGGGCTATATGTTCATACTCACGGGCGTGATGGCGAGATGGTTAGGTGGGAGGAGACACTTGTTGCCAAGGCTGACAACTTGAGTCTGATCTCTGATTTAGGGGGTTTGGTTTGGTTTGGTTTGGTTGTTTTGTTTTTTTTCAAGACAAGGTTTCTCTATGTAGCTTTGGAACCTGTCCTGGAACTTGCTGTGTAGACCAGGCTGGCCTTGAACTCACAGAGATCCACCTGCCTCTGTGTTTCAAGTGCTGGGATTAAAGGTGTTCGACACCTGGCTCTGGTTTAGGATTTTTTTTTGGGGGGGGGGTGTTTGAGACAGGGTTTCTCTATAGCTTTGGAACCTGTCCTGGAACTAGCTCTTGTAGACCAGGCTGGTCTTGAACTCACTGCCTGGCTTCAATAGATTTCTTAAGTAGTGCACACCGTGGATTTCAGCACTCCAAATACTACCTGAGGAGTCTTTAGTGACCATAGGTTCTATCCCGCTGAAGATCTAGTTCTAGGTACCTCTAAGCCCGTTAGAGAAACTCATCCTTAAAATTTTCTTTCTCGATAACAATAATGACTTTTAGTACCAATTTGTTTTAGCCAAGCTTTCTAGAGGAACCTAAAGGAGATGAATATGTGTGTGCATTTGTACATGCATGTGTGTGTGTGTGTGTGTGTGCTTGTGCATGTACTTGGGCTTGTGTATATATTTGTAAATGTGTGTATGCGATGCATATATTTGTGAGCATATGTATGCTTGTATATATATGTGTGAGCATATGTATGCTTGTGTATATATGTGTGTGTTTATGTATGCTTGTGTATATATATGTGTGTTTATATATGCTTGTGTATATATGTATGTATATGTATCTTGTATATATATATATGCAGATGGATGGGACAAGTGACAATCAAGGTCCCTTTTGAAATGCCCCATGTGTAAATCAGAGTAGAGGAAAATCCTATTAGCTAAGAGGCAGTGTGGCTTAATGGAGCCTGGTTTATGAATCTAATTGATTTCTCGGGCCAGTGAGATGGCTCAGCAGGTAAAGATGATGTCATGCCTGATGACCCGAGTTCTGTTGTAGGAAACTTAAACGCTGGACAGAGAGAACAGATTCCTGAAAGTTGCCCACATGAGTACATGTGATAGGCAGGCCCGTCTCATATATAAATAAGTTAATTAAAAAGATACTGACCTGGCCGGGCGGTGGTGGTGCACGCCTTTAATCCCAGCACTTGGGAGGCAGAGGCAGGCGGATCTCTGTGAGTTCGAGACCAGCCTGGTCTACAAGAGCTAGCTCCAGGACAGGCTCTAAAGCTGCAGAGAAACCCTGTCTCGAAAAACAAAAAAAAAAAAAAAAAAAAAGATACTGACCTTTCTCAAAGTGCCACCTCCCCACTAAATGGACATGTGGTCGTGAGCCTGCTGCCAAAACTCTAGCCTGTGGGTGCGAACGTCCTTGTTTGGGAATAAGGAGAGTAGCTTTATCCCCCCAGGTTACAGAGAAGATTAAGTTGAAAACGTGTTTAAGAAACTGTGCTGGTTGGCTTTTGTTCACTTGACACCAGGTAGAATCATCTGGGAAGAAGGAACTCCTATGGAGGACTTGGCCTGTGGGCAAGTGTGCGAGGCCTTTTCTTGATTAGGAATTGATGTAGGAGGGCCCAGCCTGCTGTGGGCAGTGCCACCTCTGCTTAGGTGGTCCTTGGTTGTGTATAATAAGACTCTCTGAGCAAGCCAGGAACCAGCACTCTTCCATGGTCTCTGCTTCAGTTCCTGCCTCGGGGTTTCTTGTCTGGCGTCCTGCAGTGAGCCACAAGCATTATACAGTAACAGTACAGCTGAGAGATCAATAGGCAAACCCACAGGAGCAAGTTCTCATGCAGATTTGCGAAGCTTTGGGAACACCTGTCTTTTGAATAGACACTCATTTCTGTACAAATCTTGTGAAGACACAGCCTTCCTCCATTTCATAGTGGGATTCATCCTGAAATTTCCCAGCAGTGCATACATCACTGAGCAATAACTTCTTTCTGAACTGGCAGCTGGGTGACCTTTTCCCACACTGTGGGGCCCTGGTGTGTAGGTATTCACTCGGTCAAAGAAACCTTTGTTCTTATAGTCAGATCTACATAACACTAGTCTCTCATAATTCTCCCTATTGACAGGACTTCCAGCAAGAAAAGGAGCCCTGAGCAGGAGGCACTGAACAGGAGAGATAGCATGTCTGGTCTTTCTGATAAACAGGTCTGGCGGCCTTAAATTCTCTTGTGCCTTTATCCATAAAAATACGAGGAAAAAAAAAAAAAAGCTTAGATTGCTAAACCAGCCCCAGAGAAAGGAATTTCTTCTCACCTGGGTGCCAGCAGATACAGCACCCCCATAGCACCCTGTTGGCCCTGGGGATCAAGCACCATCTGCCTTTCTTCCACAGGGTATACTGACTGGTTGCCATGGCTACCACAAATGCTATGTTCCCAGCCGCTGCTGGAAGTGCTTAGAGAATACACAGTCCTGTATCGTTCTTCTTCCCTTCTTTATCAATTACAAACTCTAGCTTAACTAACCACACAAATGTAGATAACACACAAAACTCTCTCAGCAATCATAGCCCTTTATTTACCCCTTCTCAGATGTTCCCGCGAGCGTCACTGCCACACCCCCTTCCGAGACAACAGTAAGTGAACTGGAGCCTGCTTTATCAGTCTTAATCCATCTCGTTAGCACTAAGAAATGCATGTTTGGTATCACTGCTATTGTTAATCATGTCTGTATGGATATATAAACTGGAACCCTTGTGGGATTGGAAGGAACATCGAGGAGGGAGATGATCAGAACATCGAAAGAGCATTGAGGAGAACATAGGAGGAATAAATGGGACATGATGAAAAGATTTATGTGCGCTAATTTATTTACCTTCAGGTATCATCAGCCAGTTTTCCCCTGCTGTAGCGGTCCTTTTGAATTCGGGAGAGATTTAGGGGAACTACACCCCAACATAAATCTCGATAGCTTCTCTTAGAGATGGACTGTATCCTGTAAACCCAAACAAACCCTTTTCTCCACAAATTGCTTTGGGTCATGGTGTTTATTACAGCAACAGAGAAGTGAGCTAGGGCAGTGGTCCGTAGGGTGTTGAGGAAGTTAATGAAAACATGGGGTGTTGAAGAAATCAGTGAAAATGTAATATTAGAAGATATCTAGAGCTTAGAGTGGGGTGGATGCCTATGATCCTACACCAAGGAGGCTGCAGCATGAAGACTGCCGAGGATTTGTGGCTAGCCTGGGATATATAGAAAGACCATCTATCTATCTATCTATCTATCTATCTATCTATCTATCTATCATCTATCTCTCTCTCTGTCTATCTATCTATCTATCATCCATCCATCCATGTGTGCACACATTTGGTTCTGGGTCAGTTTTATTTGAAGTGCATGTGATTCCATGAAATAGGCTTTATCTTTTTAGGTATGAAGGACTGGCAAGTAAAGGAGTTTGAACATGCTGTTCTTTGGGGACATGAGGGAACTTCACTTGAGAAAATGCTCCTGTAAGATCTTGCTGTAAAGCATTTTTCTTTCTCTTTATTCTTCCTTCCATTCTTTCTTTTTACTAGACAGAGTTTCTCTGTGTAGCCCCGACTGTCCTGGAACTTGCGTTGTAGACCAGGCTGGCCTCAAACTCAAAGATCCACCTGCCTCTGCAGTGCTAAGATTAAAGGAGTGCCCTACCAACACCTGACTGAAAGGTATTTTGTTAGTGATTGATGGGGAAGGACCCAGCCCATTGTGGGCGGGACCATACGTGTACTGTTGGTTCTGAACCACAAGAAAGCAGGTTGAAAAAGCGATGGGGAGCAAGCCAGTACATAGCACTCCTCCGTGGCCTCTGCATCAGTTTCTGCCTCCAGGGTTCCTGTTCTGAGTTCCTTAGATGTGGAAGCATAAGCCGAATAAACTCCTTTCTCCCTAAATTGCTTCGGTCATAGTGTTTGATCACAGCAATAGAAACCCTTACTAAGACACTCAGTCTACATATCTACTTCATGGCCAGCCAACAAATAAACGAAAATGCAAATCTAAACCAAACAAGACATGGAAGTAGAGGGGTACTGGAGAGACTCAGCTGTGTTCCCAACATCAGTCACATGGTGGCTTATGTCACAAGTGTCTGTATCTCTGGTTCCTAGGGAATCCAACACCCTGCCCTCTTCCTGGCCCCTGTGGGCACTGCAGAAACACAACACAGACGTACTGACTTATCGTTTTCCTTTCTATACTGGCAATAACGATTTCCAGAATGTCTTAGGGTTTCTGTTGCTGTGGTGAAACGTCGTGACCAAAGGAAAGTTGGGGAGGAAGGGGTTTAATTGGCTTACACTTAGGACGACAGAAACTGAAGCGGAGGAGGAGCTGACGCAGAAGCCATGGTGGGGCGCTGCTTACCCACTTGCCCCTCAGGACTTGCTCAGCCCCAAGTTTACAGACCACCAGCCCAAGGATGGCACCACCCACAGAGGACTGGGTCCTCTCCCCTCAGTCACCAATTATGAAAATGCCCTGCAGCCGGATCTCAGGACGTGTCTTCTCTTTAAGGTTCGTTCTTTTCGCAGAACGGGCACAAACCAACAAAACACGCAGTAGCTGTTTTGGAGCCAAAAACTCAATATTTTATACCGTAATTAGCTAGTGTGAAGACGATGGCCTGCTATTATCGCACAGGAAATAGCAGCCGTAAACTCTACAGAAAAGAACCATTCGGATACCAAGCAGATTTTAAGTCTTATTTTGAACCTTAAGATCAGGGGAGAGCGCGAACGCAGTCCCCCACTACCACAAATTATGCAGTCGAGTTTCCCGCATTTGGGGAAATCGCAGGGGTCAGCACATCCGGAGTGCAATGGATAAGCCTCGCCCTGGGAAAACCACCTTCGTGATCATGGTATCTCCCCTGCCAGGTAAGTATGAGTTGCAATGGCCGAGCGCACGCTCTCCCTTACAACGCATACTCTTTCAACACACGGTGATCGTCCTCGTGCAACCGCCTCACCCGCATGCCATAGAGACCGCAGGATGTGCTCCTCGTTCCTATGAAAATCACACTCACGACACACGGATTATTCAATATACGGGAAGCGGACCTTCGAGTCCTGCGGGACCGGCAGCCCCTGCGCTCGAACTCATCTGCATACGCCCTGCCCCATTTTTTTCTTCCTTTCCTTTGCCAGGCGACCGGGCCGCGGACCGGATATCCCCCACGCTGGGCTCTCCTCCAGAGCTCTAGGCAGCCTAGGGTGGCCCTAAACTTCTGGTCTTGGGTGTGTGATATCCACTACTGGGGATCACACATTGCCTGTTATTTTTAATTACCTCTAGGTTCAGATCAACCTGTCTACTTAGACTGGAAAACATCAGAAGGGGCATATTTAATCAAAACAATAATATATGCCCACCAAACAGTCTCAGGAGCTCGGTAATGTTGTTGTTGTCTAGATGAACTAACACATAAAGCAGAATAGCAGACATCAGAAAAAGGGGAAGTGCCTGGGTTAAGGGTTTTGAATACTAAACTAGTTTCAGCCCCTTGTAAGCCCTCTAACGTTAGTTTAGGCTGCCGCCAGTCACAGTGAGTTTTGTCCGTCAATGGGCTGACAGTCTAGCTTTTTCCTATCCTGTGTGGTCCAGGGGCTGGGTATCTAAGCGTAACCATCAATCCTGGCTGATTTCTGCCTGAGAACGATTAACTCTATTCCCAGGGTTCCTTCCTGTGGGGTAGAATCTGATTCCCTGGGTTTTTCCTGTTCCCTAAAGGCCAGAATCTTTTAAAGGAAATTTTTAGAAAGTCTCAGTTTGACAACCCCAGTTTTTATAATGGAGACTCCCTTGTTTCTGGCAATTAGAAAGTTCAGCTGTAGGGTGTGCGTGCATAGAATTGTAAATTTTGTATTTTTAGTTCAAAAGATACATATATCTTTTTTTTTCCCTTTCATATAACCAACCAGACACTTCAAGTGGACATCAGTAGGTAAAGGTCAAGATGGAAGGTGGTTGCTGGTCTATAGTCGTACTAGCTAATATCTTCTCTTGTATCTTCTTCCTCAGGCCTGAGCAAAACACAAAATTCAGGAAGTGGTAGAGGGCCAGGTAGTGGAAGGCTCTAGAGCCCAGTGAAACCCCAGTTTCAATATAGGACATACTCCAGGAGGCTGTTTTTGTTCTTTTACTCTTTTGGGCAGCGAGGGGAGGAGGTGTCTGCCGCCAGGTTCCCAAATAAATCACATACGAAGGCTTATTATTACTTATGAATGTCTGCCCTTAGCTTGACTTTTTGCTAGCTAACTTTTCTTATCTTAGATGATTCCATCTATTTTTTTTGCCTCTGGGATTTTATTTTATTTTTTTCTATATAGCTTTACTTCTTTATTTCTTTCTCCATGACTTGCTGTATAGCTGGGTAGCTGGTCCCCAATGTCCTCCTCGCCTTGTTTTCTTGCTCCTTTTTCTTTTCTTACACATTTCTCCTCCTGTTTATTCTCTCTGCCTTCCAGTCCCGCCTGTCCTTTCTCCTGCCTTGTTATCGACTGCTCAGCTCTTTATTAGAGCAATGAGGTGTTTTAGACAGGCAAAGAGTCACAGCTTCACAGAGTTAAACAAATGCAACGTAAGAGAATGCAACACGTGTTTGCATCATTAAACAAATGTTCCACAGCATGAACAAATGTAGCACATTTTAACACAACAGTCCATAACAGGAGACAGTTCATTTGACAGCAGTGTCTGTGACTTAGTTTTCTTGGCCTTGGTGTGATGGATCCACGGTGTAATGCCAGCTCCCGTCACAGCCATAGCAGTGGAGAATCACTATGTAGGTCCTTTCCAAGTTGGCTCCAGGGCGCCGCTGACTACCTGTTGACCCAGACAGTATCACCTGACTTGAACAAGCTGAAATGGGTGGTGGACTTGGAGGCCGGCTGAGTCTCTTGGATGGTCCAGGGACTAGCCTGTCTGGGGGACTGGAGGGCCTTGAGAAAGGAATGGCCAGAGAGTTCTACCAACTGCTGCTCCCTGAGCCTGGGAAGCAGTGGGGGAGGTCCTCCAGAACTAATCTCGTTAGGGGGAAGTCCCTCCCTATATAAAGCAAAGCAAAGGCAGGAGGCCTATCCACTCTTTGCTGAACTCTAATGAGAGTTTTGTTAGAGCGTTTATTTGTTTTGTTATTGTTTTTTGTTGTTTTTAAATGCCTTGTTTATTCTTTTTTTTACCTGGCCAGAACTCTGCAGTCTATATGCACAATGAAGTTTTTAATCCACGTCTAAAGCTTTAGCTATTAAATGACAGATTTTAGCTATGAAAGCCAGGCCTTTAAGTCAAATCAGGGGACTAGTGCCTTTGGAAGAGCTTTTTAGCTACTATTTGAGCAGTTTCAGTCCAGGTGGAGAATGCTTCTACCCACCCAGAAAAGCTATCTGTAAAAACCAGCAGGTATTTTTTTGGTTTTTTTTTTTTTTTTTTTATATTTAAAAATTTCCATCTCCTCCCCTCCTCCCACTTCCTTCCCCTCCCCTCCACCCATACCCCCCTCCCTCCCTCTCCAGGCCAAGGAGCCATCGGGGTTCCCTACTCTATGTTAAGACCAAGGTCTTCCCAACTCCCCCCAGGTCCAGGAAGGTGATCATCCAAGCTGAGAAGGCTCCCACAGAACCCGTCCATGCAGAAGAATCAAAGCCCAGCGCCTTTGTCCTTGGCTTCTCAGTCAGCCTCCACCGTCGGCCACATTCAGAGAGTCCGGTTTGGTCTCATGTTCCATCAGTCCCATTCCAACTGGAGTTGGTGATCTCCCGTTAGTTCTGTCCCACCGTCTCCATGGGTGAACGCACCCCTCACGGTCCTGACTTTCTTTCTCATGTTCTCTCTCCTTCTGCTCCTCATCAGGACCTTGGGAGCTCAGTCCGGTGCTCCAATGTGGGGCTCAGTCATTTTCTTCATCTATCGCCAGGTGGAGGTTCTATGGTGATATGCAAGAAATTCATCAGTATGGCTATAGGAACTGGCCTTTTCAGGCTCCCTCTCCTCAGCTGCCCAAGGAACTAGCTGGGGGCATCTCCCTGGAAACCTGGGAACCCCTCTAGAGTCAAGTCTCTTGACAACCCTCAGATGGCTCCCTAAATTAAAATATATGCTTCCCACCAGCAGGTATTTTTATCTTCCCCCAGCAGGCAGGATCTCTGTGAAGTCAGTTTTCCCCAAATTTGCTGGGGTGTTGTTGTCTTATTCAGATTTCCTTCTGGGTAAGCCTCTCTGTTTTGGATTCACTTGAGCACAAACCTGGCATCTGGCTGAGTCATCCACATTAGGCTTTCCAGTCTAGGTATACCATACCTTGGCGTCAGGTATGGCCTGGTGAAGGTCAGTACCAGAGTGCTGCCGGGTGTTTCTGGGGAAATGACCTTCCTCTCTGGTGTGGGTTTACTCTCAGCCTCTGGGTTTGAGCTGTCCGTTTCTTCTTTACCATGGAGTCTCAGGCCGCTCCGGGTCACGGTGTGTCGTCAGAGTATTGGTAGGCCCCGCTGGTCTTCAGGCCATTTGTGGGCAGCCAGGTCAGCAGCTCAGCAGTGGAGGACAGCGATTTGTAGGGCTAGTCAAATAGTCTCTAGGACTCTAGGAGGGACAACATTTCTTAATGTCCTTTTCCCCAAGCAATGGG